>NC_048230.1:40986052-41085552 GCF_002007445.2 Ailuropoda melanoleuca
AAAATGTGAAGCGGGGAGGGCGGAGACGCAGAGTCGGCCCGGCTGGGCGCCCTCGCCGCCCTCCGGCAGCCGCGCCGCTCCCCTTCCCCGCCCGCCGAGGCCCTGTCGATCCCGCGGGCCGTGACCAGAGCAGCGAAGCCGCGGAGACCCCGCGCCCCACCCCCGCCTCGCTCGGACCCGACTTTGGCCCGCAGCGGGTTCGCGGCCCGGACGCGGCGGGAGCAGGGGCCGGGACGGTGCGTCCGGCCTCGCCCGCGGCTCCTCGCCCAGACAAGTTTGAACAATGATCACAGTCAACCCCGATGGAAAGATAATGGTCAGAAGATGCCTGGTCACCCTGAGACCCTTTCGGTAAAGTTCTCTCCCGGTTGGTGCGGGGAGGTCTTTTTCTCCGAGGGGGCGCGGGGTAGGGGTGGGAGAGGTCGTTCCCCGGGAGGGTACCTGTCCCAGTGGCAGAGGGGACGGTTCGGGCTTCAGCCCTTGTGGTGGCCCTGGGGCTGTGAAAGGGATGGAGCCGAGGTTCAGGGTCGGGTGGGGAGGGGTGGGCGATCTGAGACGTGTCTCGAGTTGCTCTAGGTTGGAGAGGACTCGGGATGTGAGGGTGGGAATGGGGGCAGAAAGCGCTCAGGTTGTGGTGCTGGGCCTCAGCCCAGGGCGCCCCTTTCCTGCCCCTTGGGGCCTTTCCCTCTTTGCAAAAGGCCTCCCGCCCCCGGCGGCGAAGTTAGTGCTCTGTGCAAGGCGGCAACCCCGCCCGGCGCGCGCGTTGAGCCCTGGCTTGAGCCCTCCACCCGCGCCACCCCTCTGCCCCCGCCTTCTGCTTGCACTCCCCTTCTCGCCGCGGGGTGCAGGCCTGGCTCCAACGGGAAGGTGCCCGAGATTGGAGCAAGGACCGCTCCCAGCCCTTCTGCTGGGAATTCAATCCTGGATCGCTGGCCCTGCAGAGTTAGTAGCAGGGGCGGCGCTGTGGAGCGCCAGGGCAGCGGGAGCCGGGACCTCCCTCCCGGAACCTGGAGGCGGGATGGAGGCAAAGACCGATCCCCCTACCCCAAACTCGGAGGCCAAGGCTAGGCAGAGCTGGGGCCACGCGGGGCTGGCTGCTCCCTGTTGAACCCATCCTAGGGCCCCCCCGCCCGGGCAGCTCCGTCCTTTCCCTGGAGCCCCCGGAGCCCGCCTGCTGCCCGGGTTGGGGAGGAGATGCTAAGCGATGGGTGCATAGCGGGGTGGGAGAACCACCTTGCCCAGGGGGCTGGGTGGCAGAGGGTGCTGAGGGAGGGGTGGGGGTTGCACTCTGGTCGGGGCCACAGGTGGGGTGTGGGTGCGTTCCAGTCTGCTGGGGCAGGAAGTAGGCAGGCAGAGGCACTGGGGGTTTGGGCTGCGGAAGGGGCAGGTTTTGAGGCCCCGCCCCTGCCAGGCCCCCGCTGGTCTCCTTCTCAGCCCCAGCACCTCCTGGGTGGGCTGGGCCTTTTGTGTGGAGCTGAGAAGACAGCTTTCACAATGGCCAGGGTCATGATGGACCGCCCTGGTCTGGAGGGTGCGGGCAGAGAGGATTGTAGAGCTGGCGGTGCCGAGGGTAGGGCCTTGGGCAGGAGACAGGGAGGTGGCTGGAGCTGTCATGGGAGGTGGGGCGGTAAGCGGGCTTCTCTGGAAAGGGCCTTACTTCTCCAGGGAAATCCTCGAATCCCAGGCTGACGCTGACCGTTTAGAGGGTCCTCTTCCCAAGTCTGCCGTGCCATGTTGACCCCGCCCTCCAAGTCATGGGAGGGCCAGCCAACTGGGGTGGCCAGCTTTGGCTGGATATTTTTTGGTGCAATTGGAGGTGGCGGCAGGAGCCAGCACCACGGACAGCACCCACTCCCCAGAGCTGCTTCCCTCTGGGGTCCTGGCTCTTTCAGGCTTTTATCTGAAGGTAGGATTCAGACGGGGGATTGCATAGGTTCCCCTTCTCTCAAGTTGTGTATCTTCACCTAGGGTCTCCCTAGGCTGCCCAGAGACCCACAGCCACCAGTGGAGTCTTTGTGTCCCCTTCAGATGGAGGGGGGCCGGCCTCCCACCATGTCACCTCTACTTGTTAGTTTTTAAGAACAGCCTGGGGGCCCTGTTCCCTCTGTTTTCCCTCTGGCAGGACCCTTATTCTGTAGTTGCTCCTAGAACGTTGCTTGAATAGATACATGGGTGGACGAAACCATTTTAATTTGGATCTACTGTCAGTGGCCCTTGGATCGAGGTCGGGCAGAGGGAGATGCCGATGAGGTGTGTTGGGGACTTCAGATTCCGGGCTAAAAGTGTAGACCCCTTTCTCATAGCAGGTGTTTGGACCTTGCAGCCCAGGTCCCTAGCTGTAAATACAGTCCCATAGCTGTGGAGGGGGTTTGGGGATATGAGGGACAATAAACTTGAGGAATCCGTCCTTGTCCTCACGCTGGGAGGACGAATAGCTGATTCCCTCAGGATCTTCCTCGGTGTGCCACCACTGACCTCCACCACCGTTTCTCTGGCTGCTGTCCTGAGAGCAGCCTGGCTTCATCTTGGGATCCCAGGGCCCCATCCCCAAGAGTGGTGGACTTCAGTGAGGGGGCTCTCAGAGGTGAGGGAGCAGTGTCTCTTGTGCTGTCTCGTCTGTCCTCCCTGCCATCTCCCGGGGGAAGCCCTCAATGCTTTCTCTGCTTTGGGGGTTCTGCACCCTTTCTAGTTTAATCTCTAACAGCTTCATTTAAATATGGGGTGGGAATTTTGTTGTGCTTTTATTTTCTTCTACAATTGTGTGTTTTCTTTAATGGACCAAGTTTTAATTAAATACTGCTTTGCTAGCTTCAGATAATGAAGATTAAAATGCATAAAGTAGATCTTGCATGGAGATACAAACAAATGTGAGGTTGAGGGTGGCAGGTGGAGGTGAGAGGGCTGGAGGCCTCTTGCATGATCTGTGGGGGCTCCTGTGGTGCGCCTGGCTCCACATCAGATGGGCTTTCTCACCCTGACCAGGATGGGGGGCTCCCCTTTCAGCCGTGACAGCTTTACAAGTCCTCTGATACATTCAAGGTCCCAGAACAGTGTCCACCTCTGGCCTCCCCAGAGCGGTGCTGGTTAGCTGAGTTCTCCTGTTTGGGACCTAGCACCTGGTATGGAAGCAGCAGGAGCCGGGGATTCCCTGTTGTCCCCCTGGGGCTACCTCAGTGCCCAGCACCTGGGAAATAATCAACTGTGTGTTGAAGGAATGAGCAAGAGTCCTGTTTTGGCCGGCTCTCCTGATCTGTGCCCCGGATGACACCCCATGCACAGGTGTCCACTCACTCTGACCAGTCCAGTGCAGACAACTACTGTGTGCCTGCATGGTAAAGATGTGGGTTAGGGAGAATCTGGCCCCTGCCCTTGTAGATCTTACCCTCTGGTAGGGATGGGGGCGCACCCACCACCCCCCCTCGAACATGAAAAAGAGGTGTTCAAGCCAGCTCATGACTGATCGCTGTGGCAAGACCTGCGTGCACAGTGCTGAGCCAGACCCAGGTGACTGATGGGATCCAGGAGGGTTTCGTCCGGACCAATTACTTGTCCTCTGGCTGGCATCAGCACCTGCTGTTTCCATCTATACCGCTGGTTCTCAAACTTCGGCATGTATCAGGATTGCCTGGAGAGCTTGTTAAAACACGTTGCTTGTACCACCCCCAGAGTGTCTGATTCCGTAAGCCTAGGCTTGGAGCCCAAGATTTTGCGTTTCTAACAGTTCCAAGGTGATGCCAGTGCTGCTGGTCTGGGGATCACACCTTGAGGACCTCTGTTAATGAGCCAGCCTCTGTCCGAAGGCCGGAACTTGCCTGAGCTATGCCTGTCTCATTGTCCCTTGGGGTTTTGTGTGAGACTCATGGCCAGCTCCTTGTAGTCGAGCTCTCCTCATTCTGAGCTCAGCCCTGGATGTTTGTTCCCCCATCCATCCGTTCCATCCTCTCTCCCTCACCCACTCATTGGTACAGAGCCCTTGCTGGATGGGGGTGCATGCCACTGACCTGTCTCTGACCTGCCCTATTGCTCTCTGCAGGCTCTTTGTCCTGGGTATCGGCTTCTTCTCCCTCTGCTTCCTGATGACATCTCTGGGAAGCCAGTTCTCTGCCCGGCGCCCGGGGGACTCCCCCTTCACCATCCGCACAGAAGGTATCTCGGTGGGGAGAGGGGAGGCAGAAATGGGTGCAGGCGTTTGTGGGTTGAGGAGAAGAACTTTGGACCTAGCAACTCAAGGGGCTCTCTGGGGCTCTGTCCCAAGGATCCAGGCCACCTCGTCTATGGATGTGGGATGGAGAGGGGCCTTGGCTTAGGCTGTGTGACCCTGCACGCGGCTTTGGCTTTGGTGATCATCGGGCTTCTTCTGGCCCAGACTCTCCGTCCAGGGAAGGGCCTCCGAGACAGGGCTTCCCAGGCATCAGAAGAGGCTGCTTGAGTTGAGTGTGGAGAGGAGCGTTCCTGAATATGACACTTGTCCCTTTGAGACACAGTACTCTGTGCTTTTGACCCAGGCTGTAGCCACAGCTGAGGGGGTGGGAGAAGAGGGAGAGGGCAGGCCTGGCCATGGGCTCACGTGTCTTATCTCTGAGCTCTTGGGACACAGTCCAGACCTCTGTGGCTCCTTGCCCACGTGATACTTGTGAGGCGGTGGAACGGGCTTTCAGAGCACGGGCTTTGGGGACCAGATGGACCTGGTTTGTACCCTGGTTCATTATCTACCAGCTGTGTGCCATTGGCCAAGTCACTTAACTCACCTACAGAGAAGGATTGAATGAGCTCACAGCATGGGGGTGTGATGGGGTCCAGGCCTGGGAGACCTCCTGAAGATGGGCCCTCCTCCCTTCTCTTTCTACTCAGTGAAGAACTGCAAACAGTACAGAGTCCTGCTTAGCGGGTCCTGGGGGCTCTTCTGGTCACAGTGGGAACGAGGGACACAGGATGGTGGGACAGCTGGGGCAAATAGGGTTTCTGGAACTCTTCAGTGGGCTGGCTCGGTGGGTCCTCCCCTGCTACTCTGGGGGCATCTCTGGTTGAAGTCCACTTTCTCAAGCCCCCAGGTCCCAGCTGTGTGGCTCCCCTGTTTCCAGTGGCAAATGCAGCCTCAGGGAGCATGGGCTGTCATCTCGGGCGGGTGCTCTGAGGGGCTCTTGTGCCGTCTGCCGTCTCATCGTTACATTCATTCCTTTGGCTTACCACGTACTTCTTTAAACTCGCAAAGATCCTGGCAGGAATTTCACATTTATTAGTCATTCAAGCCTGAATGTAAATTAACGGATCCCACCTCTGACTCGTAGAGGTGCGTCAGTCTCTCTGAGCTTCAGTTTTCTCCTCTGATAGCTGGGGACGATACCTCTGTGCCCAGGATTGTCACGGGTCGTGTTAAGGCAACACGAATGAAGGGGCTTGAGCAACATCTGGCAAATAGTACAAAAGCTCCGTCAATATTTATTGGATGTGTTCAGTCCGAGATGGGGACACTGCAGAAAAGGTTGTTTAGGGGAAAGGGCTGAGGAGATGCTGGGGTTTCTGGATAGGAGATGGGTGTGACTTGAGACTAGGAGGGGGGTGGGGCAGTTGTGAAGGCGCACTTGAGGGGCAGCTTGGGGAGGGGCACTGAGCGTCAAGGGTGGGTGGGTGGATGATGGGGGACGTGGAGTGTGAGGAGATGGGGTGTAGGGAGCGAGACTCAAGCCACTTCTGGAGAGGGGGCGTGTCTGCCTGAGTGGCTGCTACGGGGGGCTCGAGGAAGCTGGACCTCCAGAAAGGTCAGGGATCCAAGACATGGGAATTGGGGGCTGGGGGAGGAGGGGTGTCTGGCTGGGCTCTGGGTCTTGTGCTCCTCTCCCTGTGGGGGATGGGGCCAGTGGCCCAGAGTACAAGGGGCTTGTGGGAGCCCTGCCAAGCCGTGCACGTGCAGTTTTGCCTGGTAGTGGAGGTAGGAGTCCAGCTCCAACCAGATCTGTGTCTTAAGGGTGGGCAGAGGGGAGAGGCCTTGCCCAAGGTCACGCAGTTAGAGGAGAGGCATGCGTGTGTGCGTGCGTGTGTGCACGTGTGCCCGTGTGCCGTGTACATGTACAGGCTTTCCACTGGAGCGTCATATCCACAAACTGAACGCATCAAGAGGCAGAGCCTGCCCTGGACTGAGAAACAGAACGCGATCCACCCCCAGAGGTGCCCTCATGGCTCCTCCCACTCGTTACTTCCCCACCACGTGAGGACCGTGACTTCTCACAGAGCTCTGCCTGTTTGTCAGGCTTTCTGAGCACGGTATCATGTAGTGGCTATTCTTTTGTGTGTGCCCTTTCCCCTCGCCGTGTTAATGTCTGTGGGTCATGGATGTCGTGCTGTGTGGTTGTAGACATTTGTCTTCACTGCTGTTGTGTGAATTCCATCGTGAGATGCGTCATGTGATGTTTATCCACTCGATGGGTGGTGGACATTTGGTTGTTTCCAGTTTGGGGCTGTGTGGCTCGTGCTGCTGGGAGCGTTCCGGTACCTGTCTTCTGGTGGACACACGCAGGAGAGTGAAGTTCCGGGTCTCCTGTCTGTCGTGACATCCGTTCTCAGAGTGGGTTCAGCCAGCTCAAAGCCTTCTCGCATTTTCGGGTCCCTAGGCTGGAAGCTAAGCGCCTAGAAGGTGGAACTAAAGGGGGCCAGAGGGAGATGGACGGGGAGGGAGGCCTCAGACTTCTGGAGAACTGACCCTGTCTCAGTCCAAATCCCAATCCTCTTCGCCCCCCACCCCCCCAGTTTTTTCCTTGCCGTTGGATTAAGCCGATTTTTTTGGAGAGACCCAAAGCAGGGACTTGGAAGAGCCCCACGTTTACATTGTGGGTTTAAAATCTTGATCCTGCAAAACACGCCTCCTCCAGAGACACCCCCACACTGTGCCTGGAGCAGCCCTGCAGGAAACCGGGGAGGTGCCAGCATTTCTGCCTAGGAGGCACCTGAGCGAGGGACTAGTGCTGGAAGGGGGGCAGGTGGAAGGGGCCTGGGGAGGGAGACTGGAGGTCACAGGTGGGGGTTGGATTGTTGCATTGCATTAGTTCCCCATATCTGTGCCGCCTCAGGGCAGAATCGACAGAAGGAAACTCAGGAAGGCCCTGCCATCTAGGAAAACAAAACAGAAAAATGCTTGCATTGGTCAACAAAACCATCTGAGCACAAGTGCGGGAAACAGCCTGTCATGTCCTGGCCTGTCAAGCTTGTGAGGGAAGTGGGTCCCCCCAGGACGAGGCTGGGGAGGGTTGGGGAGAAGAAGGATGTTCTCTAAAGGGAGGAGGACCTACCATAGCCTCTGTGGACTGTAGTCTCCCAGAGGAGACTCCAGATTCCCCTCGAGGCCAGTTTATATTTTGTGATAAAGTTCTCTAGTTTGGGGATAAAAATGTGAGAGACATCTCCTTCTATATTCCACACACTTGTCTTAAGATTCGGGAGGGGGAAGGAGGCTGACAGGAAGCATGGCTCGGAGAAGTCTAACCTAATTCCCTCTTGCTGCAGGTCGGCCTGACTTGGGCCTTGGGGGAGGGTTTTCTCTCCCAGAGAGGGAGGGCTTTTTGCATGCCCCCTCACCAGACCCCAGTCCCTCCTCCCTGCCTCCTGGCTCCACTTCCCCTCTCTTGTCCTAAGGAGGAACTTGTTTCCCTCTTAGGGACAGGGAGTGGGATGTGAAGTTGTGTCTGAGGCCTCTCTCCTGATGTTGCTGCAGATTCCCTGAACTTGCATGCTCGGCTGTTCCCCGATCTCTGTCTTGTCTGGAAGAAGCAGAGGTCAGAGGCTGTCTCTGGGGAGAGGCCTGCAGGTGGGAGGGCCTTGGTTCAGCTGCACGTGGCCGTCCTGATGTTACCCTGTGGCCTGGCCCTGCCAGACCTTCCTGCCCGCAGCTGGGATTCAAACCTGGGGAATATCAGAAAAATATTTCCTTGCTCTGTGACTGTCTCTGGCCTTGGACCGTGGTGCTAGGGAGCTCTTCCCCTCAGAGGCTGGTGATGGATGGGTAGGCCAGGGCCCAGGGCCCGTCCGTGTCTCCTCTGCTGCCCAGAGCCCTGAGCCCCAGTGGCCTCAGCTGGCTTCTGTGGTGGCTGTGTGCAGACGGACAAATGTGCTCATTTCTCCAGCTGTGCAAACACTAAGTCACAGCCCCTGCCTCAAGGGCCAGGGAGGTCTCTCTTACCTGGTGAGGTGGGGGCTCCTTCAATTTCTGGGAACCAACAAGAAAGGGTTGGGGTGGTGACAAGAAAGGAGGACAAGGCAGGGGACAAGGGAGGATTGGAGAGACAGACAAGCATGTCTGTGTCTGGAGGGGAGGGGCCTGGGTGGGCAGTGAAGCCCCTCTGTCTGTACGGGGGTGGGGTGGGGGTGGGGAGCCATTCGTATCTCTCCGTGCCCTGGCTTTCCTTATTTATATGGAAATATGGAGGGAATGCTTGTGAGTCCTGAGATGTGTTGCTGGGGCTTCACATTAAATACATTTCAATTTAGCCAACACCGGGAGCGGTGAGGTGACTCAGGGCAAGCCATGGTGAGCTTGCTCCGCTGACAGTCCGGGGCGGGTGGTGGCCTCGGGGAGCACGTCCTGTGGGAAGCTCCTCGGGAGGAGGGGGCAGCTTCCAGCCTGTGCCATCTGCAACCTGCAGGGGCTGCCCTGAGCCCCGGGGACCGGGGAGGGTCTCATGGTCTTGGTCCCATCTGATGGAGGTGTCCTTACAAACCCATCCGAGGGGGCAGTGTGTCTCTTTCGCTGCGTCTGTAATCCCTTGGGTGTTCTCTTTCTGTTGACATTTTTAAAGAATTGGCTTAACCCCTCCTATGAGGGGCGATCCAGAGCCCACGTAGCTCCAAGGACTCTCTGGGGGGCTTATGTGTCCCTCTCGCTCTCTGCTCCTGCTTCTATGAACTATCCTGCTCAGTGTCTCCCCTCCTGCATCCTCTGTGTCCCCAGCATTGACCTAGTGGGAAGGGCACCCTTTCCCCCAATTCCTGGCACAGAGTGGATATGATAGCATGGGGGCTGGGACCACTGCTCAGCACAGCAAGCAGATGCCAGTTCCCTCCTCCATCCCTGCAGCTGGAGACCCTCCCACCCCTACCCTGCATGGCCACTCTGGCTGCCCTGCCAGTCCGGGCCTCTGAGCCCCTGTGCCTTGTTCTCTCTCCTCTTCTTCCAGGCTGAACCAGGAATCTCCAGTCTCCCTACTTGAATATGCAGAGTCATTTAGCTTTCTGTTTGTCTCACTGCTCTGGGCATCTAGACTCCAGATTCTGCTCCGGCCCACCCAGGGTTTAGTAAAACAAAACTGAGCTCCCTCCCTAAGGGGATTCTGCCAGCTTTTATAGAAACAGTTCTCTCCTCTCCCGGTACCCTAATCTCTAGAGAGGCAATTAGGGCAAGAGGCAAAACAGGAGTCCTGGCCCAAAGAACCTCAGGGTTCAGTAAGTCCAGCGCCCTCATTTTATAGGAGGAGAAACTGAGGCCCAGAGATAGAAAGTGGCATATCCATCCATCCCCACCCATGCGGCTGGTGACAGAGCTGGTGGAGTGCCAGCTTTGTCACTCCCACTCCAGCCTGTTCCAGGCCACAGTCCTGCCCCAGCTCTGCTTGGCTTCTGGGGTCCTGCAGCTCTTGGCCCGATGGGGCCGTTATTGGCCCCCGCAGCTGTTTTGCAGCCTGTGCTGTGGGGCTGGGAGGATGTGTGGGGCGGGGCGGGGGAGGCTGTGTCAGTGAGGTTCCAGGGAGGGGCTCAGGCAGTGAGGAAGGAAGCGAAGGAAGCTGGAGATGAGCTCAGACATAGGGGCAGCAGTGTGGCAGGGCAGGGTGCCAGGCCTGAGACACTCCAGGGGGCATAGCATTGCTCCAACAGCAGCGATGTGGGCTCAGCATTGCCGGGTGATGCATCTGCAGGAGCAAGCTGCTGCCCAGGCTCTGGGGTCCAGCTGGGGCTGGTGCTCTGGCTCTGACTTAGGGAGTCTCCAGCTGTGGTCTCACTCTCCTTTTTTCACGCCATGTCTTTGGGGAAGGGACCACCCCAGCCTGAGCTGTGAGCATTGGCTCATCAGGGCTGCCCAGGGAGGCCAAGCAGGCTGTGCACTGCACAACTCCAGGAGGGTTACCAAGCAGAGGCCAGATCAGATCATCTGATGTTACCCTACTTTTCTAGCTGAGATGATGGGAACCCCCCCCCCCAACACGTTGTTTTACTCTGTGCTCCAAGCACCAGTTGAAACGCAGGTATTACGTTTGGATGGATGATGGGCTTGGGTGGGGGTCTCAGGGTTGAGAATGATTTGAAAGACTAACCATCACCCCCAACTCTGTGGAGTTGAAAGAGAGAGGGAGCTATTTATATCTTCTTGGATTGATTGACTAACTGGTTGAGTACTGAGTGAGTGGGGTGAGGCAGAGCAGTGGGAGAAACTTACTTTGCTTAACACAATGATGAAATTTCCCAATCCCGACTGGTTTGTTAAAAATCCACCCTGTTTTCTGAGCAGGGAAAGTGGGAAGACTGCTAGTTATTTCAGCTACTGATGTGGAGATGGGGTAGAGACAGTGTTTCCTTCCTTCCTCTAGATGTACATTTTTCACCAACACCTGACCCCACCCCTTCTCATTCTTGGGCAACTTAGTGTGTGTGTGTGTGTGTGTTGGAGCCAGGGATCCTAGCTTTTGTAAGGAAACAGCAGCCCCCCGCCCACTGCTCCGGATTCTGTGGCATGTGAGTGGGCTCCTGGTGGCCTCCCTTCTGACCTCAGGTGGACTCAATTGGCAGGGGAACCCAGCCAGGAGGTGACTTAGTCAATGAGAGAAAGTGGTGGTAGTCACTGGACCAGGCTGGGCCCAGAGCCAGGTGTATAGGGGACAAGCAAAGCGGAAATGTCACAAGCAGCCTTGGTGACATGAACCCTGTATTTGCCCCCCCTCTTCAGCTCAGTCCTAAGCTTGGAGCAGGGGAGACCAGCCCCTCGGGCTTCCTCTCTTCTCCCCACCTCTGCCCCTGAGTCCCTGTGGCTTGCCAAGCTCTCTTCTGCCCCTTCCTGGCACTGTGACAATGGACGGCAGACAGGACCTGGTATTGTTGACTTGAGTTGGGGACCCAGAGGCTGATAGCGTTGCCATGACTGTCCCTTGGCCACAGAGCCTCATGGGGGGGGGGGTTGGTGGCAGAGGCAGGCAAGAGCCTCTCTGAGCTCACTGGGCCCCAGCCCCTTCTTTGCAGAGAAGCATATGGGGCTGGTGCCCCAGCCCTTGGCCCCCGCGATCCCGTGGGCATGGGCCAACTTGTGGCTGCTGGGGATGGTGGTTCTTTACCGAGGGCCTCTTGTAGCCACTGCAGCTGGCTGGCCACCCCGTGGCAGGTGGGGAGTAGCAGGAGCTGGCTGTTTCTGTGAGCTACCCTGAGGCAGTGACGGCAGGAGACTGTGTGTGTGGCCCAGCTCCCTCGCCCCCAGGGGGAGAACTCTGGGGCAGACTTGGCACCTGCTGGTCTCCCCAGTTTGGTGACTTGCCCTCTCTGGGCTGCCTCCCCCTCCTTGGGTCGCCTCCTCACTCCCTCACAGGTTTTTCCTCCCAAATACATGACTTGCCCCCAAACCCTTGTCTTGGGGTTTGCTTCTGGGGAACCCAACCTAAGACCCTCCTGCCCCCCGCCCAGAAGCCATTGGAAGCATTCAGGTCTCCATGACATGGCTCATTTTCTGTGAGAGGTTCAGAGCCAGCCCTGGGGGGTTGCAGGGAGCCAAGTTGGGGATTGCAGGGCCTGGACCTGAGTATCTGTGGACCATTTGGAAGTGCTGTTAAAACCTTCACATGAGGGCGCCTGGGTGGCTCAGTCAGTGAAGCGTCTGCCTTCAGCTCAGGTCATGATCCCAGGGTCCTGAGATCAAGCCCCATGTGGGCCTCCCTGCTCAGCGGGGAGTCTGCTTCTCCCTCTGTCCCTCCCCCCTGCTCGTGCTCACTCTCTCTCTCTCTCTCTCTCTCTCACAAAAATAAATAAATAAAATCTTAAAAAAAAAAAAACTTCACATGATTTGATTGAAAAGAAAGGCAGAGACCACTCTCCCACCCTGGCGTGCGTGGTGCCAATGGTCAGGAATTACTAGAAAGGAAATCATGGAGAATCTCGCTGCTTTATGGGATCTTGATTGAAGCCCCTTATTTTCATTTGATTTTATTCTTCACAAGGTCTCCCTTGCCCCTCAGCCCAGGAGCCGATCTTTGGGAACCCTGAGGCCAGCTCAGAGTCTGGACAAATTCATGATGGTTTTCTATGGGGGTGGGTCTGGGAGAGTGGAGTGAGGAAGGAGTCTGGTGGGGCCCAGAGGCTGGCAGGAGAGCAACAGGGCCCAGAGCAACAGCCCCTTGAACATGGATTCACAGCCTCTCCTGTGCATGCACACCACGCGGTCAGCAAGAGAGTGCAGTGTCCTGGGCCCCAGGCCCTAGAGATGTGAATCGGCAGATAGAGACTAGGGCCTGAGAATCTGCATTTTAACAGCCTGGCCAGGAGATTCAGGTGCGGAGTGGATGCTTGACTGCACTTTTGGAATTCCTGATCCAGAAGTCCTATCTGGACCTAGGCGCTGGGGGGCCCTGGGGTTCCTGCCCGCTCCCCTGCCCCGGCCCTTCCCTGTCTTCTCACAGACTTGAGATTAGGTCTAAGACTTCATTTTGCAGGGATGAAACAGAGGTCCAGAGACGTTAAGATGATCTTAGTGTCACCCAGCTGGTAGGGAGCACGGTTGGCCCAGGGATCTGTAACCCAACACAACGAATGGGGGATTTCCTGTCTTGCAGGGGTGAGGGGTGGTGTGGGCTCACCCCCCTGACCCCTCCTTTGCCTGGGAAAGTGGGAGTGGGGCTGGATTCGGAGAGCCAGCAGGCGGCTTCAGGTGGCCCGCAGGCTGCGGCTGAGCCTGACCGTGCCCGCGCTCTGTCCGCAGTGCTGGGTGGGCCGGAGTCCCGCGGCGTCCTGCGCAAGATGAGCGACCTGCTGGAGCTGATGGTGAAGCGCATGGACACGCTGGCCAGACTGGAGAACGGCAGTGAGCTGCACCGGGCTGCTGGCGACGGGCACTTCGCTGTGGACAGGTCAGGGGTACACGGAGGGGGAGGGGGGACCACTCCGCGTGCTGGGCGCAGCCTCAAAATGCACTCTCAGAGTTGGAGGGGCACTATCGGTCAGCCCCGTTTTTTCTAACCCGGCGAAAACGTTGAAGAGTACAGAAGGCACGCAGTTAATACAACCCAGAGCGCATTTCCACCGCCATATTTCACGGCTGTCAACATTTTGTCATGTTGGTGGCCCGACGTCCTTTTTCCCTTTTAAAATAAAAATCACGGACAAAAGCTGGAGGGCCCTTTACCTGCTTCCCCCTGGAGACAAGTGCCTTCTGAGTTAGGTGTCCGTTCTTCCAGTCCACAGTAACCGTTGGCATACGCGTCTTTTATGCGCACACACCATAAACCCTCGGTGGGGGGTGTTCATGGGCTGCACACGAGTGGCCTCCCACAGTACATTTCCTGCACCTGCGTTGTTCACTCGACTCGACAGTTTTGAGCTCTGTCCACGTTGACAGTCATGTGTGGATGTGTGTGTGGTTGGGATGGCCCAGCAGTTGTCCGTCCTCTGCCGATGGGCCTGGGCCATTTTTGCCGGAAAGAATTTCTTGGTATTCGTTCTAAATGTTCCCATCCTGAGTCTAGAAGGCCCAAAGATCTCCAAGCGTTGGTGCCATGGTCCCACGTGTCTTAGCAGTGGCCCCCGGAGCCCATGGTGTGAAACCAAATCGTGTGTCTTAGGTGTGCGAGTGATCTGGAACCCCAGAGAAGGAGGACGGGTGAAGTCAGGGCCATCCCGATGGGGAGTCTTGGCTGTGGGGGGAGGGGCTTTCCGCCCACCCACCCCAGGGAGACGAGCTCCACCCGAGCTCTTTCCAGCATTGGGGTGCTTTGTAAGGTGGATTTGCTCCATGTGTCCTCACTGCTAAAAAGTAAGTTTGAAACCCACACTTTACACGATTTAGGAAAAGCTATCCCTTGGCCGGTGTGACTTGTTAGAAGTGTTCTACTGCTGAAAATTATAGTTGAAATCCACACTTTTAGACAGTTTGTAGGAAAGCTGTAGCTTCAGCCAGAATGGAAAAGCCACGCCTCCAGGCATTCCCTGTTTGGAGTTTGGCGGAGTCAAGGTTAAAGTGTTGGCGGCCAGTCCTGGTCATGGTGGGACCCCGGATGGCCTGAGGAAGGGGGTGTGTGTGACAGACCCCTCCTTTGGACCGGCAGGGGAGTCCTTTGCCCTGTAGCCTGCCTAGGCTGGGCTGCTGGCCATAGCAGCCACCTGACACTGGCCCTGCTGATCGGATGTCCTAGAGGCCCAGTCTGGTCGCCGGATGTCGACATGACTTCCTTCATATTAGTGGCATTTACCAAAAGCTCACTGAAGGCCTGGCATCATCCTTACTGCGTTTCCTCCGTGGTGTCATTGGTCCCACCCCCGCTTTATGGGCGCTTCCATCTCCGCCACATTGGGGAGGAAACTGAGGCCCAGAGAATTCAGGAACTCACCCAAAGTTGCCCAGCTGCTGAGGGGCTGGGCCCGGTTCTGGGCCGAGGCCGGCAACTCCAGAGCCATGTTTCTAACCGCTGCGCTCGTGGTAGCCATCCACTAAACACGTGGCTGTGTGCGGGTTAGTTTTTGTTCCTTTGCAAGACTTTGCAGATCAATTAATTCACAGCTCAGGGGGGAGATACCCTTCATTAACTCTTTGCCTTGATTTTCTTGGTTTGGAAAATGTAGGCCCTGACATGGCGTCGTGGGGCCTGGATTACACGCGACGATAGTGTCAGGAACCTCTCTCCGTGCTTGGCTCCTGAGAGGGCTGCGTGGCCGTGTGCCAGGTAGCTGCTCTCTCACCGTCCCAGGATGAGTACCTGAAGAGCAAACTGAACCCATCCGTCCACGAAATATGTCTTGGACCTACTACGTGCCAGGCACGGCCACTTGTGTCGGGGGCCCAGTGACGAGCCTTGTCCTCACTCCTGTGGAGAAGACGGGCAGTAACCGAGAAACAGAAATGAGTGAGACAAGGTCAGATACTGATGCCTGTTCTGAAGGGTCAGGGGCGGGTGCCAAGGAAGGGACTAGTCGCACAGGGCGGTCTGGGAAGCCCTTTCTGAGCTGGTGATATTTAAACTAGATTCTAAACAATGGGAAGGAGCCAGCCACACGAGGAGCTGGGAGTAGAGAATTTGAAGTAGAATGTGCAACAAGTGCAAAGGCCCTGGGGTAAGAGTAAGCTTGGCATGTTAGAGGAAAAGACCAACGTGAAAGCCAACATGGCAGAGTGGGGTGAGGGACAGGAGAGGCCAACCGGGCAGGTGGCGTAGGGCTTTGTCAGCTGTGGCAAGTACTTGGGACACTATTCTGAGAGGTGTGGGAGTTTGCCAGAGGGCTTACAACCAGGGAATGATAGGATCTGGTTTCTTTTTTTAAAAGATAGCTCCAACTGCTGTGTGAAGAAGGGAAGCAGGGGAGCTGGTGGTAGAAATGGGGAGAGGGAGGTAAAAAGATTGGGCTCCCCTGGAGTTCCCTCTGGGGCACGAGATCATTTTCTCCTCTGTGTGCAGAGTCCGTCTTCCTCTCTGCTGTCTGTGTCCCTCTAATCCAGCCCCTCCTCACCCTCATGGCATCCTTTGCCCTCTCCCACCTGCCCCAGCCTCAGTCCACAGGGCTGCTCACCAGGGTGAGGGCAGAGGACCAGCCCACTCTCCCTCCGTGGACCATCCTGCTGTGGGCGGCGGAGCTGAGGGTCAGGTGGCTTGCCTTTTTGGGCGGGGAGAGCTACTGTCAGCTTGTTCAACTGCCGCTCTGGTTTCTTCCAGTTCTGGCCTCTCCCTCCCTCCCTCCCCTGCCCTGCCCTTCATCTCCTTCGGAGGGGAGTCCGCACCACCTCCTAGCTCCATCCCGGGAAATAGCAGCCATCCATCAAGAGCAGCAGAGCCCATCAAACCCCATAGGCAAAGCCATAAATTTCAGGGACATTGTTGCTTCTGGTTTCAGGGAGAGAAATGGTGGGTGTGTCCAGGGCACGTGGGGGGACTGCATGCTCATTCCTCGCCTATGTGCAAATGCTCCAGCCCCTGCCCCACCTTAACCCCCTGGATTGACCTACCGGGCTAGGCAGGTGGGAGTCCTGCAGACGTGCGTGCTGCTGTGTTTCCAGCAAACTCTGTTCACCCGCACTTGGATTCCTCACTTTGAAATGATCCATGCCCTAAACAATCCCCACTGTCCTCCTTCTGCCCTGCTGGAAGCTTCTGGACTGTTGCCTCCTACCGGTGGTTAGTATGTCTTCAGGGAGAGCAAATTTGCCTTTTTAGCCTAGGAGAACCTAATTAGGGGTTATTTGCAGATTTGCTGCAAATGGCATCATATTATGTATCCTAAAGCCAAACAGTAATGATCTCTGGATTTCTCATAAGGCTTCTCTGTAGCAGCAAAGATGACCAACATTTCAGGCTGTTTTCATTCGAGTCAAATATGAGTCCATATCTGCTGGACGCTTCTGTGTGTGGAGTCCGGGCTGGGGTTTCTGGAGCCCTGTTCTCAGAGGGACCCTGCTGGGGAGGGGCAGCCGGCACCTGGCCGTGTGCTCAGTGAGAGAGTTGTGACAGCAGGGCTGTGTTGGAGTGTCCGTCACTCTCGGCAGTGAGGGACGGACTCAGGTCTGAATCCTGGCTGCTGACTGGCTGGGTGACCAGCAGCATGTGATGTGACTTCTCTGAACCCCACTGTCCTCATCTGTCAGTGAGAGAGAACACCGAGGAGAGGGGAGACCCTGCCTCGCCCTCCAGCCCCCCGCCCCAGGCCTATGGTTTCTTTCCCTTCTCCGCTGGGGGAGCAGAGAGAGAAGGGGCGAGCTGACCATGTTTGGGAGGGCCTAGGATCCCCAGGGAGGAGAGGGAGTTTGGGGTGAGCCTGCTGGAAGGGGGGGATTTCAACAAAGTAGAATGAGCCAGGTGTTCCAGACAGAGGCAACGAGCAAAACCACCTGTAAAGCTCAGATGTGGGAGGAGGGGCTGGAGGGCCTGGTGAGTGAGGGAGAGCGAACCCCAAACTTGAGGGCTGTGAAGACTGTCTTCAGACTCTAGACTCCCCGGTTTGTGTCTTCAGTCTCAAATATCCACACGCCCACTTACCTGGGTGTCCTGGGAACAATTCAGATGCAGTGTCTTCTGGACACACCTAAGCCTCACTTCTCCCCAGCCCTTCCTCCCCAGGCCATGCCAGTCCCATCATTTCCGTTGCCCAGACCCCCGACTTTGGAGTCAGCCTTGACCCTTCTGTCTCTCGCTTGTCCCCACCTTCAGAATGTGCCCAGAATCCCACCTCTCCCCACTGCCCACCATCCCTGCCCTTCTCTCGCTGATTCCCAACTCAGCAGCCAGAAAGATTACTTTAACATACCAATTTGGTCAGAAACCTCTTCTGTTCCCCACCTCCCCCATAGCTCCCTATCACACGCAGTGGCCTCTGACCCCCATGCGCCCAGCCCGGTTGCCTGTCTGGCTCCTCCCCTGCTCTCTTCCCACTTGCTCCCTGGGCTTCAGCCCACCAGCCTCCTCATTGTTCCTGTAGCACAGTGGTCTCCCTCTGGCCACGGGGCCTTTGCACAGGCTGTGCCCTCTGCCTGGAATGCTCTTTCCTCAGATCTGGCCAGGTGAAAGAATTAGTTTTCTTCCTCTCATGGTTTTCTCCCTCCCCTTCCTCCAGTTTTTGCTCAAATGTCACCAACGAGTCTTTTCCTGAGGACCTATTTCAAATTGCACCCCCTCGCCCAGATTCTCCATCCCTTTTCGTTCATCACCACCTCACCCTGTGTGTTTTCACGATTGGCTTGTTCACTGTCTGTCTCCCGAGCTGGGACGGATGCTCTGCGAGGGCAGAGATTTTGCCTGTCTGATTTCTGGAGCCCAGAGTTCAATAAGTACTTGTTGGAGGAAGAAAGGGAGAGAGGGAGGAAGGGAGGAGAGGTAGTGCACACCCTTGGGTGCTCTGTTAAATGTGAATCTGGGGAGTTGTGCCTATGACACCGTGCGCGGCAGGACAGCAAGACAGAAGCCAGGTGCGTTCTGGCCACCCCTACCCTGGAAGAGTTTGTGTTCTGGAAACGGAGGAGTTTGGCCCATCTGGGAGTGCCCGGCTACTGCTGCATGGCCTGTAACGACCTGGTTGTTTCATGCAGGAAATCCATCTTAGGAAAAGAATCTTAACTTAGAAACGGGTTTATGAACATCTTGGTCATTGACGCCTTTTTTATAGTGGTCAAAAATTTGAGCAGCAGGGCTCCTGGCTGGCTCTGTCGGTGGAGCGTGCGACTCTTGATCTTGGGGTTGTGAGTTTGAGCCCCGTGTTGGGTGTAGAGATGACTTAAAATAAAATAAAATCTTAAAAAAACCCCACAAAGTTGGAGCAACAGTTTAAATGCCCACCAGCGAGGAACCAGCACGCAGACCGCGGCGCCTCTGCTGGGCGTGGCTTATGCCACCACGAATAGGATGTTGGCAGGGACACGCGGGGATCGTGGTGGTAAGTGACGATGTGAAGAGCAGGTTATGTAATTATGAGCAGAGTTGAATTACAAGTGCACAGAAGTTAGTAAAAGTAAAGTAACAATAAACAGTGCAGCAAATAAAGATTCTTGTCCGTGGGTAATGGGATGAGGGTTTTTCCAATTTTTTAAAAAAACTAAAAAATGCTTCTAGACATTCTTGGCCACCTGTGGCTTGAGCAAAGAGCCTCTGGGGTCTGCCTATGAGAGTGGGGGGCGGGGCAGGGGACACGTAATATGGGAAGGCAACTTTGGGGGCTGCTTTGAAAGGCTTGCCTTAATTACATCACACCCTGTGTAGGGCCCCTCCTTACAGGACAGCCTCTGGGTGGAGGTCGGGGCGCTGGTCTGGCCCCTGCGCTGGAGAGAGAGCCCAGACTGGTGGGGAGGGATAGGTGTAGCTGGGTGACAACATCAGTTAGTCGTCCAGGGTGGAAACCTAGCCAATTTGAGGGTAAATGTGAACGCGTTAAACGTCCTAACAAAGAAGAAGATTTTCCGCATCCAACTATTCCCCGTTTGCAAGAACGGCAGGGCTCACCTGTACGGTAAGATGTCAGTGTGCCTTAAGTAAAATATACATACGAGATGTTTAACAAAATCTTCCAGGGGAAAGCCAGGTCCTGGGGTGTGGGGGCTGCTGCCTGGCTCCTGTGTCCCCCAGCCCAGCTTCAATACCCAGCTTTGTCCCACTTGTGGGGCACTGATCCCTTCCCCAAGTGCTGCAACCGCACGTGGCTTGACTCTGGCTGTGCTCCTGTCCATAGTGGGGAGACGACCCCTCCAGCTGTCTGTCCGTCTGTCTACTACAAATGTGTACGTATGGTTGTATATGTGTAGGTCTCGGTACAAGAGAGATAAGTGCTCTCTGCTCTTGCTTGGGGAGGGGCTGGCAGATCCCCAGTCACGTTTGGAGCCCCCCACGGCCTCCAGGGCTCTGGGTGGGGGTTAAGG
This sequence comes from Ailuropoda melanoleuca, assembly GCF_002007445.2. Lineage (NCBI taxonomy): Eukaryota > Metazoa > Chordata > Mammalia > Carnivora > Ursidae > Ailuropoda > Ailuropoda melanoleuca. The sequence continues at coordinate 41,005,614 of NC_048230.1, forward strand.
GGGCCGAAGAAGCTGAGGAGGAGAGCCGCGAAGTTGCAGGGAAGGCTGGACACTGGGGCTGGAGTTTCTTACGTCCCATGTGGTGTGTGTGAGAGAAGAACAGACAGAGAGACAGTCGCAGAGAGAACATATCTCCCTGCCCACAACGCTCGTGTCTGGGTCTCCGGTGAGCGTGTCTGTGGGCACCTGTGTGTAGAGTGTCCATGTTTTAAAAGAAAAGCGAGTGGTTTCATAATAAAATAACTACTCCCAGCAAGCATGCTGGCCAGCTGCGCGGAAATCGATACTCTGTTAATTGAATGCAACCCTCATAAATCATGGGAGGAACACGAATTTAAACCACCTTCCACAGGCATCCAGGAGAGCTTGTTCAAGGGGCCCGGGAATGAGGGCCAAGTGGGTGATTGCCTCAGGGGCTAAGTGGAGGGGATGACTGGAGCCAGGCCCAAGGGGAAGGAGCCACGTGGCCCTGGCCCTGGGTGGGGGAGGGAGCAGAGCATCCTTTGACTGACTGTGGTGTTGGCTGTCTCTTTGGGGGGCCCTGGGGCAGTGGCCAGAGGCTGTCTGCAACAGGGGTGGCCTTGGGGGCCAGCCAGCTCCAGGAGGCCACCTGTGCTGGGGCAGGAGGGGCTGGCAGTCCGTCTGTGGGTGCACGGTAAGGGATGCTTGGGCAAGAGAACTTTGAATACCATGGATACTAGAGTACTCTCTGAGTGGCTCCCCAGGGGTGGGGAGTGGGGTGACCAGAGGCCTGGCTTGGCCTTCTTTCACTTTTCAAGTAAGAAACGATTGGTGGGATGCCTGGTGTTTAACAGGTGTGCAGAAATCACAGGCCCATGTCCCGAGCTCAGGTGTGCCTCGCTACTTTGCAAATGCAGCAGGATGGAGCAAGGCCTGGCACAGAGGGTCAGCGTCTGAGTCCCTGCCCTGTCCCCAGCCCACATGTGACTTCAAGGACATCACTGGTGTCATTTAGTCTTTTCCTGGCCAGTTTCCCCTCCATACGATAAGAGGTGGGGCTGGCAGGGCTCCGAGGTGTGCTAATCCCTAACCCCAGGCCGTTCTCAGGGCCACCGTGCCCCCATAGAGGCCACGGGATGGTTTTGGGTGCATGGAGGGGGTGGCTCCACCAAGCTGGGCAGGTAAGAGCCCCTGGTGTGGGGGGCACCTGTTAGCCCTCTTACTGTGGGGCCAGGGCAGGGGTGGCCTCCTCAGGAAGTGCCAGTGCATCCCGGGACATGGTTTTCCCTCTTCCTGCCTCTGTCCCGTCTGCTCTTGGCCGACTTTGTGTCTCAGGCCAGCTCGGGCTACTTGGGCACGTTTGCTGGGAGAGAGAGGGCAGGGTCTCTTCCAGCCAGCACCATGCCTGGGTGGCCCTGGCTTCCAGGGGACTGTGTTGCAGAGCTGGCCAAAGCAGCAGCACTAATAGTTCATGGCGATCGTGTATAATAAGAGCAGCCCCTCTCTGTTAGGGACTGACTGTGTACTTCGACCTTGACCAGTGGCCCAATGAGAAAGGTCCTAGTCAGGCCTGTGATGCACAGACGAGGGAACAGGGCTCAGGCAAGGAAAGGTCTGGCCCAGATTGTAGACCTGGAGGGGTCAGTGCCCGGCCTATGTGGTGTGCACAGCCCTGTGTTGCCGAGAGCCGTGGCAACCACGGGACTACCACGTTTGTCGGGGGTGGGGTGTGAAAAGGTCCTGTGATTCTTTGTGGAGTGTCTGCCCAGCTGGGGGGGGATGGGTGGGACCCATCTGACCAGAAGCCCCGCTGGCCCTAAGAGCTTCCTGATAATGCAGAAGGCCCCCATCTTTTCTGCCCTGCCTGGCACCCACGGCTTACAGGTTGGGGGCGAGAACCTCACTCTCCCCTTGCTGACCGTGCTGTGGGGAGCAGCCGGGCCTGGCTCAGGAACGACCCATGGTTATAGGGTGAAGGGCAAAGACGCCTCCTTCCAGGGCCTCTCTGAAATCTCCAGCCGGCCCTCTTCCCGCCTCTCCCAGACATGGCCCTGGGTCTCCGCTACGCACACTCAGGCCGCCACTTCACCAGCTCACCCAGGCTTATCTGGCTTACCCACCAAATGCACTCACCAAAGATAAAACAGGAAAGGAATACAAACAGGTAGGAAGGATTAGGGGCCCTCGATCACCTGCACCAGCAGGGAAAAGACTGCGTGCATTGTCCCCGCGACCCCCCTGCCTGGCAGACACAGTGCCAGGTCTGGACAGGCCTGGAACAGGCCCTGCAGGTTTAAGAGTGGTGTTGACCGGGAGATGCCTTCTGCTGGAGCTCTTGCAGCCTTTGCCGCCTGCCAGGCGTACTGAGGACTCCACCCCCATGACGTCACTCCCTAGGTCAAGGCCGTGGTCCTGCTGTCCTGCCCCCGCGCCCTCCCTTAGGCACAGACCCCTTGCAGGGGAACTGGGACCTGATTTTTCAGGTGGCCCTGAGCAAGTAACTCAGACTTGCTGTGCCTTGGTTTCCCCCTCTGGACAGTGGGGCCATTAGAAAGAACCATGATGTTGTTGAGAGAATTGTCTGGGGCCGCGTCGGCTGGAGGCAGCTGCACCCCGACTTCTTGGTCTAGTCCCCTTCTTCGAGCTTCCCAGGCCACGGCCCTGCTGTGGTCTGCGGTCTCGCGGCATCTGCTCTCACCGTCAGTTTTTAAAGAGCGTCCCAGGGAGAGAGAACTAGTCACAGATTATTTGAAAGTAGAAAGTGCTGCCCAAATGCTAAGTCCAGTGTAATCACAGGGACACAGGTCATTCCGTGTTGATCAGGCTGAGCTCATGGAATTGGACAGATGCCACCTGCACTATTTAGAGCCCCTGCCAGTGATGCTCCCCGGGAAATGCATAGTGTATGAAAACCCTCCAAAACCGGAAGTGCTTTATTCTGTGGTCAGACATACGGAACTCCCTTTTGGGGACGGGGTGACTGCCGTAGAAAGGGAATGAACGCATCTCGAGCGTTTATTGAGCGTCTGCTCTGTGCTGAGCACGTGGTACCCGGCCTTATGTCTACCCCGGGGAGTCCCTCTGCGAGGTAGTTGAGGTTATCCCCTGTGACAGGAGCTGACCCCTGAGTTCAGAGAGGTTAGGTAACTTGCTCAAGGTCACACAGCTGTCCAGTGGAGTCAGGATTTGAATCCAGGACGTCCGACTCTGAGGCCCTCGCTCTTCCCAATCTCTGAATAACGTGGAGAGTCCCCTGCCCGGGACTTGAGATGTCAAGGGCGCCTCCAGCTGTTCTTCGTCTCCAGTGAAAGTAGCAGCAGGTGAAGCTTGGGCTTCGGCAAGTGGAGCACGTTGGAGAGAAGTTTCTGACAGCCGGGGCCTTGCAGAACCTGGACTCTCTCTGTCTCTTTTTTTTTAACTTGATTTATTTACTTGAGAGAGAGAGGGAGAGAGAACACAGAGGCAGAGGGAGAAGCAGGCTCCCTGCCAGCAGGGAGCCCGATGCGGGGCTCCATCCCAGGACCCCTGGGATCATGACCTGAGCCACAGGCAGACGCTTCACCGACAGAGTCACCCAGGCACCTTAACGGTCTCTCCTTTCGTGATGGACTAAAAACCATTTTCCCTTGGTTCTGCAGACCATGATGCATTAGTTTCCTCAGGCTGCTGTAAAAAATGACCACAGACTGGATGGTTTAAAACAATAAAAATGATTTTCTCTCTCCATGCTGGGGGCTGAAGTCTGAAATCCGGGTATCAGCAAGGCCCTGTTCCTTCCGAATTCTCCAGGGGAAGGTCCTTCCCCGCCTCTTCCAGTTCCCGGTGGCTCAGGCGTCCCCTGGCTTGTGGCCGCATCCCTGCAGTCTCTGTCCCTGCCGTCCCGTGGCCGTGGCGCCCTTCCCCAGTGCGTCTTCTCACGGCCTTCTCCTAAGGACACCAGCAACTGAACTGAGGCCCAGCCTGATTCAGCATGACCTCATCTCAACTAATTACACTCCTAAAGACCCTGTTTCCCAATAAGGTCACATTTTGCGGTTCTGGGTAGATGTGAATCTGGGGGGAAGGGGACGTTACTCAGCCCAGCCCAGGGATAGAGCTCTGGGCACATGGCCCATGCTGGGCAGTGCCAGGCTCCATCCGAAAGCATGTTCCTGTCCTTGAAGACTCAGGACTCCACTGGGGGTTTAGTTTCCCCTTCCTTCCTTCCTTCCTGATTTTATTTTTGGGACAGCTGGGTGGCTCAGTTGGTTAAGCGTCTGTCGTTGGCTCAAGTCATGATCCCAGGGTCCTGGGATTGAGCCCCACATCGGGCTCCCTACTCAGTGGGAAGCCTGCTTCTTGTCTCCCTCTGCCCCTGCTCATGTGCTTTCTCTTAAATAAATAAATAAATAAAATCTTTAAAAAAAAGATTTTATTTCTAAGTAATCTCTATACCCAACCTGGGGCTCACACCTACAGCCCCAAAATCAAGAGTCACATGCTTCATCGACTGAGCCAGCCAGGCACCCCAGGACTCCACTGGGGGTCTCATGCCGGCCCCTCACAAGCACATCCCATCATGGGGGGAGACTCAGAAGTGATCTGGCTTCCGAAGGGTGGACGGAGCAGAGTTTCCAGAGAGAGGCACCTTCAGGAAGCTTGAAGTGGGGTTCCTTCCAACATCTCCAGGAAACTGGCAGAACCCCCACTCGTCCCTGACAAGGGTTGTTTGTGCTCTGGGGTCTCTGGTTAGAAGTTGGGAGGGGTACCTGCTCTTTCCCTGCTCAGGAGCACCCCTGGTGCTCCTCGACCCCCCACGCTCAGCACCAACCTTGACCTGGCAGCCGCAAGCTTCTGGCCTTCCACACGGCGGCCGCCTCCTGCGGTCAGCAGAATGTTCCTTCCAGGCAGAGGAGTGTCCATCCTGTCCCCGCAGGTCAACAGGGAAAGCAGCTCCAGAACGCTCGCTTGGGACTGACTGCAGAGCCCAACAGACATCAGGGGCATCGGGTTCATTCTCTGGCTCAAGGCAGGTGTCCTCTGCGGGTACCTATCACCCCCCAAGGGTGAAGTCTGGCTCTTGAGGAGAAAGTTCCCTTGGACGTCGCAACAGTCCGTGACCCTCACAGACCACAGTGTGTAAACAGAGCAGCAGCACGCCCCCGGTTTTAACTTTTCACAGAGGAGCTGAGTGGGGGAAAGATGCCTACAGCCTCCTCCGGGGGCGATGATGAGGAAAGGCAGAGAAGCCAGACCCCTCTGGCTGGGGCTTCATCACACCGCAGCGCTGGCAGCAGGGGCCTGCCTGGGCCGGACTCCATTTTTAGAGGAGGACACTGAGGCACAGAGAGGCTAAGTGACTTCCCCAGGGTCACACAGCTCCCAAGAGGCAGATCTTCAGCTCTTCTCCCGTTTTACCATAAACTGGAGAGATGCTGACTGCTCTGTTCCCCACAGCATTCCTCGGCTGTCCGAAGACCAAGGAAAAGTAACCCTACTTCCTTCTGCCTGAGGACTTTTTGAGCAAAAGAAGCATCATCTTTTAGTCCTCTCCTTCTTATTTGTAACCTCGTAGAAGGCTGCTGTGGCTGAATTGTGTCCTCCAAAAAGATATGTCGACATCTGACACTGCCTAATCCAGTGACAGGGTCCCTTTAAAATGAGGGAATTTGGACGCACGCAGGCCAAGTGACGGCAGAGGTGGGGTGACGCACCCCACTAGCCGAGGCTGGCTGGTCCTGCCAGAAGCTGGGGTGAGTCTTCCCCCCTCCCTTCCTCTCAGAAGGAACCCACCCTGCTGACATCTGGATTTCGAACTTCTGGCCTCCAGGACTGCGAGAGAATAAATTTGTGGTAGTGTGTTACCGTGGCTACAGGAATCCAGTACGAAGGCATGCCGTCTTCCGTTAGTTTTTTATTTGTTTTTGAGAATGTTGATGGGATTGTGTGTGTGTGTGTGTATGGACATGCATGTATGTGTGTTGAGGGCTCGTCTGCCCCTTCCTGCCACCTTCTTCCTTCTGTTGCCACCCCAGCCCATGTCTACCTTGCCCCACCTGTCTCCCGCACCCTCTGTGGATGAGGCCACCATCTGTCCCCTCCTCTTGGAAGGCCGCGGTGGGAGGGCACGGTGGCCCGAGGGTGCAGGCGGCCGTCACCACCGTGCTTTCCCTGGTGGACAGATCACCCGAGAGGAGTCCTCCCTCCTATACTTCCCATTTTGTGCGGCAATAAAGCCCCCGTCCTTGTAAAGGGATAGATGGAGCTTAAACAAGGCACGCAGAGCCAGAGGGCGCGGTGTGAATCAAAGGAACGGAATGAATGTGTTGGGAAGAGCAGACGACTTCCGGAGAAAGCCCACGCAGCGGCCGAGTGGGGACCTTTTCGACACGGGCCTTGGCAATGAGATAAATCCTGCATATGATGTCTCATAAACTTCTCTGAGAGTTGAGTAGTAATCAACACCAGGAAATAAATTCACCAAAAATAAAGGCGACGCGAGTATTGGTGGTGGGCGGAGGGCTGTGATGTTTGCGGCAGTAAATGCTTTTAAGATCCTGGGAAGAATTCATGCTCAGGAGCCCAACAGTAGTTTCCTAGAGGCTTCATAGCTGGCAGGCCCCCAGGCTGCTTTGGGTGGGATTTATGTGGGCACGATATAGCCCCTCTGGGAGGAAACAGAGAACAGGCTCAGGGCAGCCGGCCGTTCCCCGGGAAAGGGCCCCCATCGCCTGGGGGGGTCCCAGCCCGATCCTGCCCAGGCTCTTGAATAGAACCCCTCTGCCTGCTTTAGCCTCTGTCGCTGCCCCTCAGCGCACGGGGCGCACGCACGTGGGATGAGCGTGCAGACACGCCTGGTGCACGCGCATGTCGTGTGCAGTGGGTGGTTAGGGAGCCCCTCCAGCTGCGGGGGGGCCGCGCCTCCAAGCCCAGCATCGTCTGTCCATCACTGTGTTTTGGTTTGTGGCAGAGCGGCGTCTGGGCACCGGGAGTGCTCACACCCGCTGTCCTTGCTCATCTGCTGAGGCCCCCCAGCGTGGTCCCCGTGGCGGCTGCGTACTCACCTTGGCTTCTCTCCCCAGGTTTCCCCCTGGGGCCGGCCTCATGGAGCGGATCCAGGCCATCGCACAGAACGTGTCGGACATCGCGGTGAAGGTGGACCAGATCCTGCGCCACAGCCTGCTCTTGCACAGCAAGGGTGGGGCCCGGGGCACCCCTCTGCCCCCAGGAGGCCAGTGTACCGGCCCTGACCGCTCCCCATGGCAGCTCTCCCGGGTCCGGCCTCAGGCTCTGAGCCGGGTGACTTGGGGTTCACCCCACTGTGACCTGGTGTGAGAAAGAGGTCCCAGAGTCCCCGGGGCCCCCCTCCTTTTCTCTTGACCTGGGGAGCAGTAGGCTGGGGACCCCCCCTAAGAGGGTAACCTTTGGGTGGGTGTGTGAGGTCTGCCTATCCAGACTCTGGTCCATGGCCATTCAAGCCGGCTCCTCACTGGTTCCAAAGCCCATATGGAGGGTGGGGGCCAGTGGCAGAGGGAGGAAACCCAGACTTGGGGACTCCCTGAGAGGCGGCCTTTCAGGTGAGAAAACTCAGGGGAGGGAGGGCAGTGTGAGCTCCCGAGCTAACCCCTCCCATCGCAGACCAGGCCTCTCTCACACTTCCCTGGGCTCCTCTCTAGACCCAGGTCCTCAGCAAGCTGACCTTCTCCCCCTGCAGTGTCTGAAGGCCGGCGGGACCAGTGTGAGGCGCCCAGTGACCCCAAGTTCCCTGACTGCTCAGGGAAGGTGGAGGTGAGGCCTGGGGCTGAGGATGGGGGTAGAGGTGACTGGGGGGGTAGGCTCCCCTTTGGGGACCCTGCCTCCAAACTAGCTCTGAGGTTCTGGCAGGGATGTCTGCTGGTGAGGACTTCTCTGACCAGCCCCTAACCCTGGTTCCCGCTGGCAGAGGTCAGCCTCGGGGAGACGGCCTCTGTGCTTGGGCCATCTGCCTGGCCCACCAACCCACATTGCCTGGGATGATCACATTCCAGTGTTTTTAGTACTTTCTTACAGCAAACTGTTAATAACACCAACAGCAACCTGCATCCCAACAAATTCAGACACAGACTGGATCTCTTGAGTGGGCCTGACTCCCCATCCCTCCCCATCCTTGCAACCAGCTGGACTGAGAAAGCCCCCTGGCCCCTCCTCTGGGGGCTCACTTCCAGGGGCCTGTGGCTGCATGAAGTCTGTCCATCTGGGAATGCAGTCCACGGCATAAAAGCCAGCTCCTCTCTGGTTCTGAACTCCCTAAGACGGTGGAGCAGCGGCCCGGCGTGCCCCTTCCTCGGTGACATGTGGGGATCACTGTGGGTGGGGCCCCTCTGGCTCCAGCCCTTGTGTCCTGACCTTGGTCTCAACCAAATCCTGCTCCCGCTGGAGACCAGCCAGGCCCCGAGCTGCTGCATCCCCCACTGTTTGCCCCGGAGCTTTCCCTGAGTGTGTCGTGACCTGGCCTTGTTCTGCCGGGGTCGTCCTCTTTCTGGGCCTGGGGGACGGTGGTCCTGCTCAGCCTTTCCCGAGTTCTCAGTGGCCTGGACACAGGGCCAGGTCATGGGGCTGTGGTGCAGACTCTGTCTTCTCTGCTTCTGGCCCTTGCTGCATCTAAGCGTGTGCCCCAGAGGCCCTGTTCTGAGGGACCTGCAAAGAGCCTGCCGTGGGTGTGCGTGTGGGTGGGGCTGGTGCCAGCACCCTGGCCTAGGCTGGCCCTCTCCACAGTGGATGCGTGCCCGTTGGACCTCTGACCCCTGCTACGCCTTCTTCGGGGTGGACGGCACCGAGTGCTCCTTCCTCACCTACCTCAGTGAGGTTGAGTGGTTCTGCCCCCCGCTGCCCTGGAGGAACCAGACGGCCGCCCAGATGGCCCCCAAGCCCCTCCCCAAAGTCCAGGTAAGCCTGGGAAGTGGGTGGGCCCGTGAGGGGCTGGTGGACAGGTCAGCTGGCCTCCTCGGGTAGGGCATCCTTAAGGGACAGCAGGAGGAGCCCTTTGCCCCTGGTAAAATGAGGCCAGCCAGCTGTGCCTGGTGGGGGGTGCGTCCCAGCCTGCCAGCCTTCTGGGGCTGCTGCAAAGCTCGGCCTACTTGAGGGGCAAGCTGGGGCCCTGGAGGCACCCCCTAAACGGACTAGAATAATAGGTACAATAGCTGTCGCTCCTGGAAGGCTTCCAGATACTTTATTTGTGCTTAAACCTCCCTGCAGTCCCTTATGCGACCACACTGAGCAGATGGCAAGTCTGAGGTCTAGGGAGTGCAGTTAATTTGTTCAAGGCATCCGGTTACTCCAGCTCCACTGAAAGGTGGCCTGGCCTCCCTGCTGTCCGAGCGCCAGCTCTGACCACCACCCTCGCTGCCTCTGTGTAGCAGCTGAGACCCCTGGGGACTGTCATCGCTGACCACCCCCCAAAGGGCTTGGGACAGAAGGATGACCAGAGCTGGGCCAGGACAGACCAGCTTGGCTTGGGGGGTTAGTGTTGGTGGGTGAGAGCAGGGCTCCCTGACTGTGGGGGCCGGTGGGCCTTTAGAAAGGGCAGGAGAAGCTAGCGTAGGCCCCAGCCTCCCAGGGAGGGTGTCAACCCCTGTTCCCAGGGCAGCAGGTGACAGTGGTGGTGTGGCTTTGGGCCTGAGGGCCGGAGAACCCAGGTCTGGGCCCCCCTCCAGGCAGTTTTCCGGAGCAACCTGTCCCACCTCCTGGAGCTGATGGGCAGTGGGAAGGAGTCCCTGATCTTCATGAAGAAACGGACCAAGCGGCTCACGGCCCAGTGGGCGCTGGCTGCCCAGCGGCTGGCACGGAAACTGGGAAGCGTCTGGAGGGACCAGAAGCAGGTACTGGTTCTCTGTGCATTCAGGGAGCTGCGCTCAGAGAGCTTAGGAAATGAGCTCAGGGCCCCAGGCCTCCAAGTGGGCACCAGGTCTGCCCTTGAAAAGGTTTTATTGAGTTTATTTGAATTTCAGCTGGGGCGAGGGAGGCAGAGTCAGGATAGACGTATGTGGTGGCCCCTGGCCCTGTTCAGGTTTGGGGAAAAATGACAAACCCTCCCCTCCACCACATAGGGGTTCTACATTCTGTAGACATCTTGTTCTTTTCAGGCAGAAAAGTCATGGCATTTGCCTGGAATATTGGGAATAATATAACGTGTTTTGGGGAGGTTTGTAGGTCCATCCATCCATCTGTTCATCCATCCATCCATCTGTCCATCCATCCACCCACCCATCTATCCATCCACATCTTTCCATCCATCCATCCATCTAATAAATATTTACCTGACTCTCACATCACCCTGTTTATTTCTTTCAGAGTCCCAATCATTTCATGAAATTATCTCTTGTCTGTGTTTACTGTTGTCTACCTCTTCCATCTGGAACGTAAGCGCCTTGAGGGCAGGGTGTGACCATTTTGTTCACTTTAACCCCCTGTGCCCAGTGTGGTCACTCTGCCTCTTGGTCCCCCTGCTGGTGCCAGAGAGCGCCTGCCCAGGCATAGCCTGGAGACAGTGACTGCTGCTGGCCGGGTCCCCCTGGGGGTGGCAGGGCAATGCTGCTTCTCCTCCACGCTGACCCTTTGTCCTCCCCAGATCCTTGTTCACATCGGCTTCCTGACGGAGGAGTCTGGTGATGTGTTTAGCCCAAGGGTGCTAAAGGGCGGACCTCTGGGGGAGATGGTGCAGTGGGCAGACATCTTGGCTACTCTCTACGTCCTGGGCCATGGCCTGCGGATCACAGTGTCCCTGAAGGAGCTGCAGAGGTGAGTGCTGGGGGAGGGGAGGAGAGGAAGGGGAACCGACCCCAGGAGCCCCTGCTCTACCTGCAGGTCCCTGGGAGGCTTCCTGGTATACTGTGGATAGTGACATTCCTCATTTCCTTTCCTCCTCCTTGTTGATGCCTGGTCATAGTTGGGATGTACCAAGGAAGCATATTTGCATAGTGCTGTTCAAAGGTCCTTTTCTCCATCTTGGGCCAATAGGTACCCTAGTGTTTGTGCTCAGGGGCTGACAAATACTGGTTTATGGAATTGAGCCATGTCATGTAGATGGCATCCTCTCTGCCTGTCGTCTTGGTGGGCTTGGTGCAGCCTTGGGGTTTTTCTTCTGGAATTGGGCTCCTTCCTGGACCTATTCTGGGAGCTGGTAAGACCTGGAGGGTGGTGAGGTGGGCCAGTAATGCCTGTCTCTTCCCTGATGCTTGCCTTTCCAGAGTCCCCCTGATGTTCTTGGAGGTGGGAGATGGTGATGAGAGGGGGTAGGATTGTGTGTGTGTGTGTGTGTGTGCGCGCCCGTGCACTTGCACACACCTGCATGCAAGTCTGGTTAGGTTTGACTGCTATATTTGTGGGATATAGAAGTACAGACAGTTTTTCTTCATTTACTTATTAATGTTTATTATATGTTATTTGATACACACAAAAATGTCTGTAACAGGTGTTATTAGGAAGTGCAAGAATAGGGTGTTCTCCCATAATTCTGCCATCCAGTTTAAAGAAAGAATATTCCCAGGACTCTTGTGCCCACCTGGTGCCCCTTCTCTCATCAGTCCCTCTGCCTCCCCCTAGAGGAAACTTGCAACCTGGATTTTGTGTTAATATTTCTTTGCTTTTAAATAAGATTTTTTTTTTTTAATACTCAGGTATCCATAAACAGTATGTGGTTTAGTTTTATTTTGGATTGCTTTGAGCTTTGTATAAATGGCATCTCCTCTATGTGACGTTTGAGACGTGCTTTCTTCACCCATTATTATGTTTCTAAGATTCATTCGTGTTGTTCCCTGTGGCTCTATTTTATTCGTTTTCACTGCTGTTTGAGATTTCATTTTGTAGATGGTCTGTCATTATTTTTCAGTTTTTCCTAATTGTGGACATTTGCCCCCTGCTCTTGTAAGTTATTTTGAGTGACACTGTGTAGGCATTCCTGTACCTGGGGTATTGCTGTCACAGTTTCTCTTGGGTAGAGACTGAGTCTCTCTTCAGTATAGACTAAGGTGCACAATTGCTTTGACTAAGGATGTGTGAAAATTCAACATTATAAGGTAATGTCACTTGTTTTCCTGCGTGATGGCACCAATTCAGCCCCACCACTTGGAGGTTCCCAGTGGCTGTGTTGTCACGCGCTAGGGTTATTACACTTCCTAATGGAGGGTGTCATGATATCTCATTATGTTCTTAACTTGCATTTCCCTGACAACTAATGAGACCCAGTGTTCTGTCATATGCTTGTTCTTCTTTCCTTTTGATGAAATGCCCATTCATGTCATTTGCCCACTTTTCTGCTGGGTTGTTTATGTTTTCCTTATTGAGTTGTAGGTGTTCTTTATAGATGACGGGTATAAATCCCTTGCAACTTATATCTGTTTAAAAATCGTCTCCTAATTTGTGGCTTGTCTTTGTCATTTCTTTCTTTCTTTTTTTCCCGAAGAATAGAAGGCCTTAATTTAATGTAATCAAAGTCATTGATTTTTTTTTTCCTTATGGATAGGGGTTTGTGCTTTGTGGCTTTCTATTCTTCTTTCTCACAGGGCATGACTCAGGAAGGCCCCAGAGTTGTTGCCTACAAATGGACTTTTCTTCATCAGCCCATTAACTTACCCTGATGGTGGTTTGCAAGCTAAAATGTGATTCTTGTCCAGAGCCCGCCCATCATCTTGATGGTCTGTTGGTTCTAAATGTCTCTCTCTCTGATCAGCATTTTGTCCTGGCCATGAATGCTGATGCTCTGTAGCACAGGAGTGTTGGAGAGAGGAGGATGCTGATGGGGACAAAGCCATTGACAGTCTTAGGCAGCTCCTCGGCCTCTGCAGTTTTTCTCTGCAAGTCAGAGTCTGCCAGTAACTCGAGTAGCACTTCTCATGACCTCGATCGGAGGGCAGTAAGGACCAGCTATATTGCATAAGGGGAGGCCACTAAATGACCTAGTGATTTGAAGGTTTTTATTCCCGTGGCTTGCACTTCACACCACTGGAGTCATTGTTTCAGGCTGATGCACTTCTCCAGTAGGCCTAGGAAAGCTGAAAATGTCTTCAGAGAGAAACAGTATATATATAAGAGGATCCACTTTGAAGGGGGAGAAGGTGACAGGGACTAACTCGGGGCTGCTCGGTTGCGGCCGTGTTGGGAAGCACAATCCCAGGTTGGGGGCAGCAGGTTCTGGGGGAAGAGGTGCCACCTGGGAATAGCACACCCCCCTCCCCCGCAATCTGGCTGAATGTCACCTGAGTGGGAAGGAACTGGGCAGGGAGCTGTCCCCACGTGCTGGTGCTGAACCTGTCGAATTGCTACTCAGCGCTGGGAGAGGGAACCAGGATGTCCCTCCCTCTGGCTCTCACCCTGGTGGCATTTTGTCGTCAGACCAAGCTGTTCACATTGTGCAGGTCACTTCAGCGCTGAGTGTGCCCACTTGCCACCCGCCAGCACACACTGCTGCTCACCGCCAGCTCCCTCTGAGCAGAGGACACAGATGCAACAATACTATGGAGCAGAGTGCTGCTAATGTTTGCAAATGATGAGAAGAAGCATCTTTGCCTGGCCTTGAAGCTTCCTACAGGAAAGTCAAATAGGGTGAGGGTGAGGAGGAGAAAAGAGAAAAGGGACCCAGGGTCTGGGAAGTCAAGGAAGTCTTGGGCAGTTTGTGGATGGCACAGTCAGGGGCTGTGGGTAGCCACGAGCCAGACCTGCCTAGGGCAGAGCAGCAAGCAAGGGTTTAGGGGCCCTTGTCTCCTAGGTCACCAGGGCCCCCAAGATACAGTGGGAAGACTCCTGGGGGTGAGGGCTGTCTGGACTCCTCATCCCAAGCTCTGCCACACACAAAGTCCCCTGTGAGCATGGAGCGTCCTATCAGCATTGCTGACACCTTGACCTGCCTCAAGGTTAGATGAATTCATGTTTATCAAACTGCGTTCAGCTTGATTCCTCCCTTCTGGCCATGCATTTTCCGGGGCCAGAGACATGAGAACTTCCTTCCTTTACTTCTCCCTGTAGGAAGGCTTCTCCCATGCATTTGTGACGGCCCAGCAACCACACTGAGAGAATCATCCCTCTGTGAGAGAGCCGGTATTCGACAAGCCTCCTTAAGAGATGGGAACTTAACTCAGTGACTCAGCTTCTCAACCCATGCTGGGGTGTCTCCTGTCTCAGCCTTCACCCCGAGTCCTTACCTGCCCAGAGCACTTCCTCTGGCCGCTTCCGGGGCGTGGCACTGAGCCTGTGTTTACTGAGGCTGCCATTGCTCATAATGGGGCCAGAGCAGTGAAGATGGGGGTCACTGCACCCAGGAGGTCTTGAAGGTGAGGCCCTTGTGTAAAGTACCAAGATCTGAAATACCTCTTGCTGTTTTTCCTTTACAGCACCTGCGTACCCACATATACACACATGTGCACATGCTTGCATGCGCCCATGTACAACCACATATGCTTACCCATGCATGTGTGCACTGCTCATGCGTGCAAACACACGTGCCCATCCCTACACACAGGCTCCCACACACCCCTGTGCACGACATGCTGCACACTGCACATGCTCACACAGGTGTGTGCACACACTCTCACACTCACACACCCCACACAGACTCCGTATCTTCTCGCCAGCACGTCACTTCATGCCAGGCTCATGTGGGTCTGAAATTTCCAGAAGCAGGGGCTCCAGGCAGAGGTTACCTCATCTCTGATTTGCAGTTTGTTGGATGGGCAGAGCCAGGGCTGTGCCCGGACAGCTCTTTCCCTGGTCCCCAGTGGCGTGTGGGTGCCGGTGAATGCTCTTGCTCAGACAGGGCAGAGTTGTTGTAAACAGCCCAGACACCTCAGGGAACAGCCTCATGAAGGGGTTTTAAATCTGTTATCTGAAGCAATTTCAAGACAACTAAAAGAATAAAAACAGAAAAAAGAAAACCACCTTCCCCAGGAGACATAATACAGTTATGTCTGCAAAATTAACAGCATCAGCTCTGGTTGGAATACATTTCAGGTGGGGATTCTTAACCCCCCCCAGCTGCAGAGCAGCCTTAGAAAACATACCGACATTTGGGTCCCACTCTTGGTGTCTCTATCTAATGGGTCTGGAGTGGGGGCCCACATATCAAGCTCTCAAAGCTCTTCAGGTGACCTAATGAGCAGTGAAGGTTGACAAGTGGAAAAATTGGTGCTGTGGCTTTTATAAGCCTCCCCTGGGATCCCCCACCCCCAGCTTCTGGGCTGCTGTGGGGTTGGAACATTGGCCTTCTTGGCTTGTTCTCAAGAGCTGTCCTCTGTGTCCCTGCTGCAGGTTCTGAGGGTGGGATTAGGGCCTGGGGTTTGGGCTTAGGTCCCTAGAAGACTCATAGAAAGCATGTGTGGATCCCTCCTAAGCCCACATTTGCATACCTGAAAGCCCCCAGAGTACCCTCGGTTGCAGGGGATGGGCTGAGGAGGCACCCCTTGGAAGTGGCCCAGATAGTGGGGCCTCTCACGCCTCACCCAGGGCACCAGGTGAGAACCTGCTGACCTGGAATGTACTTTGTTCCATGCCCTTTCTTGCATGTACTCTTCCCCTGCGACAGATGTAGGCCCAGCCTGTGAGCTCCTCAAGCTCCTGCCAGGAGCACCCCAACACTACCTAAACGCAGGCCTTTCCTTCCAGTGGAGATTTCGATATAGGTGTCTATCAGTTAGCTAGGGCTGCTGTAGCAAGGCACCACACACTGGGTGCGTAGACAACAGAAGTGGGTTGTCTCATAGTCTGGAGGCCAGAAGTCCAAGATCAAGGTGTCAGCAGGGTTGTGCCTCCTGAGGCTGTGAGGGAGAATCTGTCATGGACTCTCCCCTGGCTTCTGGTGGTTTGCCAGGGATTTTGGGCTTTGGCTGGCTTGTGAAGCATCATCCCGATCTCTGCCTTCGTCCTCACTGGCCTTCTCTCTGTGTATGTGTCTGTGTCCAACTCCCCCCTCTAATAAGAACGCGCCGTATTGGATTAGGACACATCCTAATGACCTCATTTCCATTTGATTACCTCTTCAATGGCCCTGTCTCGGGATAAGGCTGCATTCTGAGATACTAGGGGTCAGTCAGGACTCCGACCTGAATTCTGGGGGGACACAATGCAACCTATAGCACAATGGTGACCTTCCGAGCCTGGAAAGGGGTCACGGGCAGAGATCCCACTGAACGCACTCATGGCGTTGCTGTGGGTGCTGCGGGAGGAAGAGTCATCCGGATCCTTACCTCCCAGCCTTAGGGAGCCATTGCCTGTGGGCAGGTTAACTGGAAAGTAGGTCAACGAGAGATGATGGCGAGCCCAATTTGGTGTCTCAGCCTGGCTTCTGTGACAGAAGCGTCTTCCTGGTCTGGCTAAATGACTTGTCCAGGGGCAGGCAGTGGGACGGAGATGCTGCCGCTGGGCGTGTGCTGTGGTTTGTCACAGATGTTCACGGCAGATGTCTTGGCCACTGTCTAAGCAACAAGGCTGGACAGATGAGCCGCCTTTCTCTGTTCCTCGTATTTTGGTGCTTTAATTAACCAGCTCACTGGAGTGATGTTTGGGGCAAAGCACAGAGCCCACATCTGGCTTTGCTGCTGCAGGATGTTTCTGGGGTGAGAGGTGGCAGCGGGAGCAAGGCGGTCAGTAATGGGACTGGGACTGCAGGGGGCGGGGCCGAAGGGGGATTCAGATCCCTTGTCGGCTGCACCCCGACTGGGTCCTCATGAATGCCCCATCCACAGTGGGCATTTTAAATTAAGCCTTTCCTTTCCTGCCTGGCCAGAATCGGCGGTGCTCATTAATTTTATTTGCATAATTTCAAGCATCATTAATAGTACATGGCATGAGGAAAAATTACTGAGCTCTTCCTCCATCCATGAGTGAAATTGGGTTTAGTAGAAAATTAGTTGACTTAACTGGCAAATGATGAAAGCTTGAGAGGAGAATGTTTAAATAGGAGGATGAAGAGGGAAAACCCTTGGTCATCAAGCACAGGGACGTGGTGGAAATCAGTCTCCTGGCGTTTTTGTTTGATGGGTGCTGTAGTTTGTCCAAGGGAAATACTGGGGAGGGTCCCCGGAGAGTAAGGGAGGCAGGGACCACATCCCCGTCCTTGAGCGTAGCCCAATCCTCTGGGAGCCAGGCCGGTAGGCCTCTGGGTGTCACCGGCTCTGACTGGCTCAGACTGGCCTGAACCAGGCAGAGCTAGCCGGCTCAAAGCAGTCACTGGTGGACAGCGCCTGCCCTTCTCAGAGGGGGGAGGAAGAGAACAGCGCAGGGGGAAGACCTGGAATTTGTGGGTTCAGACACACTGAATTAGAGGTGCCCACGTGGAGGCAGCTGGTGAGGGGCCTGCCATTCAGAATGGAGACAGCGCGTTGGCAGGTGGCACCGCTGAACACAAGTGTGATTAAGTTGCCAAGCGATGGGAAGGTCTGAGAGCAAAGCCCTAAGGAAGGGCAACAGAGGCCTGGCAGAGGAGACTGGGGAGTGGCCAGGAGGGTGGAGCCGTGGGTGCCAAGGGAGAAGGAGGTTGTGGCCAGTGATGTCAAATACTCACCCCAAGTAAGAAGGGGACTGAAAATTGCCCAACGAATTTGGCCACGTAGAAGTCATTGTTGACCCTAGACTGACCCAGCTTGGTTGAGTTTTGGGGACACACGCCAGAGATGGGTGGGTTGTAGGCTGAGGGGGAGGCTGGCAAGGTAGGAGCTAGGGTGATGAGAGGCTTCAGCCTCAGGGAGCCTGGCTGCAAGGAGAGCAGAGGCCCAGGGAGGTGCGTGAGTTTCCTGGGGCTGCCAGAACAAAGTGCTGCAAAGTGGGGTGCTTTATTGTCTCAGGGCTGTGGTCACCAGATGCCCGCCTTGCTGCGAGGGTGGGCTGGCTGGTCCGGAGGCTGTGCGCAGAAGCTGTTGTAGGTTCGGGCAGCCGCAGGCTCATTGGTGGCTGCCTTCTCCTGTGTGTGCCTGTGTCTGTGTCCAATTCCCCTCTCATTGGGACACCCCCGTACTGGATTAGGGCCTGCCCTAAATGACCTCATCTTAAGCTCATCATCTGCAAAGACCTTCTCAAAGACCTTCTTTCCAAAGAAGGTCACACTCCCAGGTACTGGGGTTAGGACTTCAACACCTTTTGGGGGGAACACAGTTCACCCCGTAGCAGGAGGTTTGCTTGTTTACTTTCAGGGTGGGAGTGCCGACGTGTACATGCTTCTGTGAAGGAGCCCGAGAGAGAGAGCGGGTGACGATGTAGGAGGGGGATAGCGTGGTGCCTGGCGGCGGCCCCAGAGGAGGGCCCCAAAAAGACGGGGAGGAGAGCCCCATGGGGCGGGGGTGCCGGCATCTGCAGGGAGTGTCATGGAGGGCGGGGAATGTGAGGACAGCGGACAAGACAGACACATCCCCTGGGGCTCCACCTGGATTTGTGATGTGTTATCCCTTGGGAAAAAAATTTTGAACCAAATATGGCAAAATGTTAAGACTTGACAAGGCTGGGCAGTGGGAATACAGGGCATTCATTATATCGCTGTATTATTTTCTACAATTTTCTGGATGCTTTGGAACATTTTATAATATATGAAGTACATAGATGAGAAATAGGGAGGACGAGCCCATCTAGCACGTTTGGCACTTAGCATACTCCTGTAGACAGTGGTTGCTTCTCTTCGCCGCATGCTCCAGCCACACGTTCCAAGCAGTGGCATGAGAGGCAAATGCTTAATTTATACTAAAAAAAACTCCGTCTCCTCTCCCCTCTCCTTTTTCCTTCTCCTTCCTTGGATTCCAAGGAGGCGTTTTAATCTCCTGTGTAGTGGGATCAGGGTCTGCGTCGCTGAACGCCATGGAGGTGGGGACCTCTGCTGGGGGGCCCTAAGTTGCACTGGCCCCCAATCCTTCATCCTTCCTCAGAGTCCAGGGGAGACGTTTCCTCGCTAGCCCCCCCTGCCTCCCCCTCCATGCTGCACTGAACCACAGGGAGTGGGAATCTGTTTCTTACAAGTCTGACCAAGTCTTGACATTGGCCAACAAACATGACTGCACAGATGCAGTGGCCCGAGTCACCTTTCCCAGCTCCGGCCTCGTCTACACCAGGGCGAGAGGGCTGCAGGGGAAGAGACATTTAAAGGAGACCCGTGGGGAGTGAGGTTAGAAATGAGGCGCAGGCTGCCTTCTGAGGCTTTTGAAGGAAGGGTAACGAGGCAGGATTTGTTTCTGGGAAGAAGCATGAGCATGTCTTCAAGTCCTGGGGGCTATGGGTTCTCCCAAGGGAGGTGGGGTCCAGTGTTCTCTCCCCACCAAGTACAGAGAAAGGGGAGATCTTGTCAGGCAGCAGCTGGAGAACAGGTAGGTGGACCGGGGGGCCTGGGCATTAGGAGCCGTCAGCTATCTCGATTAAAACCTGCACTGGGCCTGGAAACCACCGTCCTGCTACCTTCAAATCAGAAAAACGTGTTTTGCGCTCAGCCTTCACTGGACATTCGTTATGTAAATTGGGGCCTGTCTGCAAGGAACAAGGCAGGGAACAGCCAAAGGGATGTGTTCCGATTCCTCTGACCACATCCGGGCTGCGCTGGGAGCTGGAGGGAGTCTGTGGTTTCATCTAGCCACCGCCCCCCGCACCCGGGAGCGGCGGCCCTATTCTTAGCCCTGAGTTTGCATTGTAGGAAGGAATGCTGGGGAAGAAAGTGTCAGCTTTGGACACTGGTTCCAGTGCAGGCTGTGCAGGGTGGGAGGGATATGCTGCTCTCTGCATTTCCCTTTTAGAAACCTCCGGCCCCTGCTCCTTTTTGCCCTTTGACTAAGGAGCACATTCTGGCTGCCGGGTGGCTCAGGAACGAGACTGCATCCTGAGCAAGAGAAGAAAATACTGCAGGACAATAGAATTCCATTCTCTTTGGTGATCCTGGCATCCCTTCCGGAGCAGTTCCTTAGATGCCCGGTTAACTCTCTGGGGCCCTTTCTTTCTGCCCCCTTTGTTCTTGGGCAGAGGCAGTGGCCTGCTCCAGAAACAGGCCATGGGAGAGAGATAGGGGCAATTTCACAGTGCTCAGGAGACGGGTACCGGATGGGGTCAGCGGGATAACAGACCCCCGGGGAGGCCAAAAAGTCCTGGGCTGCCCCAGCCAGTGTGCTCCCAGCAATGAGATGGGTCTGGAAGAGCAGACATTCCCTGCGTGCACTTAGCACCTGGAGCCAAGGATCTCTGAGCACTTTGTGAAAATTCTTTTTAATTAGGTCCCTCCCACACAGAGAAGAGAGGGAGGGAGAGAGAGAGAATAATTTGTTCCAGAATTTGAGCACTACCTGGAGAGATTATTTCCAGCCATAGACCAAAGGCACAGGGAGAAATAAAACCAGAGAATTTTTAGCCTAGAAGGGACCATGGAGATCTGTCCGAGCGTCCTGTTATGGGAGTGGAGGCGGAACCAGAACAGTCTGACGTCGGTGCGAGGCCACCCAGCAAGTTCGTGCTGGAGCCCAGGAGTGATTTCCATGGTGCCAGCACTCAGCGTTTTAATTTCCAGCGGAGGATTTTTTTCTTTTTTCTTTTTCTTTTTTAAATATTTAGTTATTTATCTTAGAAAGAGAAAGTGAGGGGAGGGGCAGAGGGAGAGAGAAAATCTCCAGCAGGCTCCCCACTGAGCACAGAGCACAGAGCACAGAGCCCAGTGCAGGGCTCGATCCCACACCCTGGGATCATGACCTGAGCTGAAATCAAGGGTCAGACATTCAACCGACTGAGCCACCCAGGCTCCCTGAGGATTTGTTTTTTCAGTTGATCATGAACTGTGTTTTCCCTGCCTCCTTGTCCCATCTACCCATCCTACCTTTTGATCTTTTAGCGAAGAGTAACCGAGTCTCCCCTTCTCTGGGTATGTGCTGTGCCCCGACATTATGGCCAGCGGGGAGGCCAGGGGGTGCTAGAGAAGATGGGGACACGGAGTATCCTTGTGGGGCTGGGCATGGGCCCCTGCGTATGAACAGTTTGGCTTTTTGAAAAATTTGTAGTCAAATACACGTAACAACATTTACTCTCCTAACCATTTCTAAGTGTGTGGTTTGGTGGTATTAAGTTCATTCATGACGTTATGCAGCCATCACTGCCATCCCTCCCCAGGACTTTCTCTCCTCCCAAACCGAAACTCCGTCCCTATTAAACACTAACTCCCTAGTGCCCCCCACCCCCGGGCTGGCTCTTACGGGTGGATTAATTTGGGTTGGGTGTGGAGGCCCATGACAGCCAGGTGAGCTATAGAAAAGCACTGTTTTCCAAGGTCACCCCTTCCCCCAACCCTTTTGTCCTGTGTTCAGGCTCCCACGCAGGTGGCCTGGGGACATTTGGAAATACACTCCAGCCACCCGATTTGGCAATTCCATGTAGACGCCCCCGTTCTCCCCACGCATGGTGTAAGGTGGCGGGCGGTGCCAGGCAGATGTGCGTGAGGCCCCTGCATGGGGATCCGCTGTCTGTCCCAGCTAGACTCACCCACCCAGGGCCCCCACGGTGTGCTGGGGCTGGGGCGGCTCTGCGGTGTCCCCTCTCCCCCTGACACAGCCATGGGCAAAGAGTCCAAAGGGGAATGAGGAACTTGGCATTGGAATTAAGAAGCCATCTAGACGGGGGCCCTTGGAGGCGTCAACACGGAACGTGGATTTGTACGGCCGAGGCTCTGTGGGCACCTTTGGCTGAAGGCTGTCAGGAGACGGCGTTTTTCAGCTCACGTCACTGCTCCCACCAACCACTTCGCGTAAAATTGCCCATAAAAGCGAGCTGAAATTACAAGCAATGAAACCACAGCCCCCTTCCCGTGGCTGACCCTCTCCGCTGTCCTCCGGGCAGCTCCGGGTCCCTGTGAGGCAGCTGTAGACGTTTCTCTCCCCTGAAGTCGCTTTAAATGGAAAACCCTTGTTTCCTAGGGCTGGGAACCTGGGCGGTCCCTCTTTAACTCCTCCTGGGAGGGGTACCTGCAGTCTTTGGGCCAGTTTCTGTCTCCTCTCCTTCCTGCGGGATGGCTTTGCAGGGCACATGGGGCCACTGGTGTCCCTGTCCCGAGGTGTCCCAGGAGACTGCTCACTGCCCCCCTCCCCGAAGAGCCAAGAGCCAAGACGCCCATCAGCCTTGAGCATCCCTCACCAGCCGTCTCTCTCCAGATATGCTTTCCTTGGCCACATCTTCAGCTTTTAAACCAGTTTTTCCTGAGGGGGTTCACCTGATTCATTGGTTTATTCATTTGTTCCTGAACATAGCAGGTGCTTGTTGGCCCAGGTCCGGTCCCGGCTCTGGGCTTTCAAAGATGCCCTGGCCCTGTTCGCATGGGCCCCCGTGGTAAGGAGGTGACTCCGGACAGTGCAGGCCAGCGATGGAAGCAAGCAGTGGGGTAGCACAGGGACTGCGCATCTCTGTGACCAGGGGTCCAAGGAAGGCTTCCTGAAGGAGGAGGCAAGGACCAGGAAGTGAGAAGTCTTCTGGGAGGGATTAGAACCAGGTTTACATTGTGGAAAGATTTCTCTAGAAAAGAGACAAGACTGGAGGGACACAGAGCAGAGAGGAAATTATTTCAAGATTTGAGGTGAGAAATGACAGGTTTACATTGTGGAAAAGATCTCTCTAGAAAAGAGACAAGACTGGAGGGACACAGAGCAGAGAGGAAATTATTTCAAGATTTGAGGTGAGAAATGACAGGTTTACATTGTGGAAAGATCTCTCTAGAAAAGAGACAAGACTGGAGGGACACAGAGCAGAGAGGAAATTATTTCAAGATTTGAGGTGAGAAATGCCTTAATTTCGGGGTGGTGTGTGGATAGCATCGGGGGGTCAGGAAGGAGTGGCCGGGCCCAGAAATTCAGAAGGCAGAACGGATGATGAGAGGAAATGATAATTAGTGCGACTTTCCCTTGCCCTGCCTCAGTCGATCCTACCAGGAACCCTGTGAGGGAGCCATTTTTATTGGTCTGTTGCTGAGGAGAACAATGAAACTCCAGGAGGCTTAAGACTCCTCTGGGGTTAGCAACAGAGCTGGGACTGGAGCCCAATCTCTGCTGGCAGCCAGAGCTCGGATTTCGGGGATGGCACTGTGGTCCCACCATCCGCCGTCCTACCGCCTGTGGCCTGGTTGGCCCGGGGAGGCAGGAGAGCTTAGTGGGCAGGAGTGTGGGCTCCGGAGCCCGACTGCCTGGGTTCCAGTCCCAGCTCCACAGCTTCCTGGCTGTGCAATCCTGGGTAAATTACTAACCCTCTCTGTTTCCTCATCTGTAAAGGGGGGAGCAGGATAAGAATGGGTCTGATCTTGTAGGGTGGTTGCCCAGATTAAAGGACTGAATGAATTAATGAACCGAAAGTGTGTAGAATGGTTTCTGTGTTCAACATTTTAGCCCCCCAGATGACGAAGATGGTGGCGCGTGCCTTAGAACATCAAGGCGGGGTCTTTCTCCCAGGGGAGAGCTGCTCATCTGGCCTCTCGCTGGTCCTGGGCTTTGGGGCCGAGGCCAGGGCTGTGGGCGGTTTTGGGGCAACAGAAGGAAGCCCGCACGATTTTGTTGGCACCACACCTGGCCACAGAGGGACATGTTGCCTGGAAACCAACCGGAAGTGTAACGTGGACAAGCAGCCCTGTTACCGTGCAGGTAGCAACAAGCCGACCCACCCACCGCTGCTGCTTTCAGGATTGTTAGTCCATTTTCCCAGGCCCCAGTTCCCTGTGGGTGGAGCAGCCCCACCTTCCTGGTTTCTGCAAGGAAGGGGCGGCGGACTCATTTTGTCCTTCTGCCCGTGGCTCTGCACTGAGTAGAGGGAAGTGGGGAAGGGGATGGTGTCTGTCTATACCTGTGGCTCCCCTAGCCCAGAGCAAAGACGTTGTTCCTTTGTGGGGGCATCAGTCTTACCGGAGGAGTTTGGGGGTGAGAGAAAGCGCATGCTTGAATAGGGATGGAGGGACGTCCTGCAGAGTAGAATGCAAAATCTGCTGCACACTTCAGACTATCACCAAATATTTCATGAAGTCTCCAGGCTGTGGGAGCTGTTTCCTGTGATGGCTCCAGACCCCTGCGGTCTGGGCTCGTTCTCCTTTCCTTTCTGGGTATTTCCACACACACACAAAAAAACCTCACGAAGCCTGCCCTGCCTTTGAAGTCCTGGAGCATCCCATGTGCTGGTGTGGTTGGAGAGAGGGGACGCGTGGGGGCTGGATGAGGGGGAGGGAGCCCTTGGCCACTGTTCTATATCCAGATTAGAAATTTGAGACGCTGCTTATTAGATTTTTGCGTTCTCCTCTTGGCACTTAGCAGCCAAGGTTCTAACCTGGCAGGGGGAGCTGGGTGAGGCTGGGGTGCACTGGCTGGTGGGGAGCGAGCAGGCACAGGGAAAGCCCCTCCCTCCCCCTCCGCTGCCCTTCTCTGCAGGGCACGGCCAACGCCTGATACTTCAATTCCAATCACACGTCACACACAGCCTCCCCTGATGTCATTCCATCATGGCCTTGTCATCTGGTTACCATAAACCTCGGGCAGTGTGCTCGGGGGACAGTGTGCGTAGGGCCCCTCCCCAGCTTCTGACGGTGACGTGCAGAGCATGAGCAGAGAGAGCGCAAAGACGTCCAGGCTGGTACTTTTCCACCTGGCTTGAACCGGCTCTAGGAGCCCGAGGTGTGACCTAGGGAGTCATCCATCGTGGCCCTTTGCTGTTGATGAGCCAGTGACCTTGTCAGAGCTCCTCCCCTACCCTGCCTGAGTCTGCTCTTCACATGGACCCCTGAAGGGGCTCACTGGGAGGTCTCCTGGACCCCTTCCAGCGCAGGCATCTGGACCACGAGTCCAAGGGAGATGAGAATTCAGGGGAGGTGGGTGGCTGCTGTGGGGTCCCCAAAGAAAGGGGGGGCTTTTCTACTCCCTGCCTGGCTCAGGGGCTTAGTACGGACTTACTGAACGGGCAATCTACATGTTTCCTCATCCCCTCAGAGGGGTGGGTCGTCAGGCCAGGGCTCCTGGATGGTGGGCAGGGGGGTTCTGGGCAAAGGAATTTACACTAGCAGCTGTGGCCGTGTCCTCTAGGCTCCAGAGAGATGACCCAAAGGCTCTGGCACTGGGTCACGAGAGGTAAACTTGTGTACATGACCTGGCAGGCAGGGTGACCCCGTGGGGCAGGGCTGGGTGTCTCCATGGGCCATGAGCCAGTCAGCAGAGCGGAATTATATCTCTGATGCAGGGCTCTCTGCTCCAAACACCGAAGGCTCACTAAGGACCATGGTGAGCATTTATGGTAATTTGCGAACACTAGGTAAAGGTGCCCCCTCTGGGCAGACACAGCCCTGCAGGGAGCACATTGGTGCAAATTAACGAAAGGTGCTCCTTCCACCTGGTGGGTAGCCCAGGCCAGGGACACAGCTTGGCAAGCTAGGCCGTGCTGGATCTCAGTCCTGCTTCCTCTCATTGGAGTCTCTTGTGCAGTGAAAAACCTACACAACTGGACATGGCCACCCCATTCACTTCCTTTCCCAGTCTGCCAGCGCTCATGTGCCAACCCCACGTTCCTTTACAGGGCCCCCTCCTCCATGTTTATCCTGGGCTATAAGGACTGGGGTGGCTCCCGGCGCCCCAGACACAGGGCTGGTTGGGAAGGTGGGTTTCTGCTGCCCTTGGGTCCCTCTTGGGGCTCAGACTCTGAAGGGCTCTTCTCTCAGTAACTTAGGGGTGCCGCCAGGCCGGGGGAACTGCCCACTCGCCATGCCCCTGCCTTTCGACCTCATCTACACCGACTACCACGGCCTGCAGCAGATGAAGCAGCACATGGGGCTGTCCTTCAAGCAGTACCGGTAGGAGGGCGCGGGCGGGTGGCGCCCCGTCCCGTGCCTCCCCTCACGCCCTGCCGGCTGGTCCCCAGGGTGGGGAAACTGCCTTGTCCTGGGTTCTGGGGCGGGCAAGCCTCGCCCTGCCTGTTTTCCCCCTCCCCCATGACCGTCCTTCCCCAAGGAGCTCTGCCTCCCGCTAACTCAGACTGGGAGTCGCTTCAGTGCCCCTCTGCGGCAGGGCAGGCTGGGCGGGGCTCGGAGGTACCCTGGATGGGGGTGGGCAGGGGAACGGCAGGGAGGAGTGGAAGGAATGGGACACTCGACTGGGGCGTGACCTCGGTTTGTGGAGGCTCAACACCCTCCACCCCCCGCCCCCGGTCTGGAGGAAGGCCAATGCCATCTCTCCTAGTCTGTGCGCCAGCAGGATACGGGGTTTAATTTAGCACATAGAGCCCTGCTATTTATTACATTTGCTCCAGTCCCATTGACTATCCCACATGATTTTATTAGGAAAAAAAGCGACGGGCGGTGTTATTGCTTTTATTATTAATGTGTGTTCTTCATGCACTCGGTGCCTCCGCCTCCCACCTCCTGCCCCTTCTCTGGGGGAATAGTGCCGACCTCAGCAGTCTGTGGGCAATTCTGGGTCACCGGGAAGGATGTGGGGTGAGGAGGGAGCTCCTTGGGGGGCTGTCTGAGTCTCCGCTGTTTCCTTCGAACACCCACGCCCAGGGGTGGGACGGATGGAGGGGGAGGTTTTGGGGCGGCACCAGAGCCTCTGCCCATCTGGGAGGTGCATCTAAGGAGGCCAAGCTTGATTGCAGAGGACACTTCAAAGCACTGCCTTCCCAAAGACGGGCCTGTGGCAGGGGCTCATCCCCCAGGGCCCCGCCCTTCTGCATGCAGCCCAGATAGGCCAGGGGCATCCTCGGGGTGTCAGGTTCCTGGGCAGGGCGGCTATGAACTCGAATTTCTGCTGCTGCCTGCTCAGGAAAGTGCAAATCCTACAGGGGGGAGGGACCCCCACTCCAGGCAGTGCCCCCTCCTAGGCTCCCTTGGGGCAGCCATAATAACTAAGTTTCTGAGTAAATGGTCCATGGTTCAGGCGTAGCCACACAACCCCGAGACAGCTGGGCTATGGTTATCCTCAGTCGGCAGATGGTGAAGCTGGCCCAGAGAGGTTAACATGCATGCCTGTGACCACACGGCTGGGTAATGTCTGAGCCCAAGCTCTGACCACACATTGCAGGACCCGGCCAGTGGCTGGTGCCAGCGCCCACGCTGGGGCAGCCCAGCCCAGGGAGACACGAGACGCTGCTGACCCTGGTTCCTTGTATCCCCCCACCCCGGGGCGGGGAGCAGGTGCCGAATCCGGGTCATCGACACCTTTGGGACGGAGCCCGCGTACAACCATGAGGAGTACGCCACGCTACACGGCTACCGGACCAACTGGGGCTACTGGAACCTCCACCCCAGGCAGTTCATGACCATGTTCCGTGAGTGTCCCTGCCGCAGGGTATGGGTGGGGCACGGGCAGATGGGGCCTCCTCATGGTCTCAGGGGTGCACGGCAGGAGGCACGGTCTCCTGGCTTTCCTTCCTACTGGTGTGGGAGTAGGACGGGCCCAGGCACCTGCCCGCTCCGGGAAAGCCTGGCTCGCCCTTCAGCGAGTGCGTGAGCCAGAGAGGAAGTGTCTTGTGGTGTCTGGGGGGCAGCCTGGGTGGGGCTTCCAGCCTGGTTTACGAGAAACATGGTGACCTTTCCAACACGGAAGGACGTGGCCTTTGCCTCCAGCATCACACGCAGCTCTCAGAGAGCTGCTGAGCGCACCTTCCAGAACAAAGAGGATTCAGTGACCTTATAGAAAGAGAGGCCAGAAGTACACTGGAGAGTTTTAGGGGGTGGCAAAGGGGCAGAACGGGCAGGCTCTTCTAAGTGGAGGGAACAGATGAAGTGAAGACAGATGTGGAAAGAACAGGAAGGTTCTGGAAATGCACGAGCTCCAGTAGGCTCCAGCACTGGGGATAATGGGAAGTGAGGCTGGGCGCTGGGGCCCCTGGGGAAATCCTCTGACGATGGGCGTCAGGCAAGGGATGCCATTTAGGGCCGAGCTCTAGCTATCACTAGTGAGGCTCTGAGCTATGTACAGGCACTGACTTGCCCCCTTACGTGCAGGGTGCTGAAAATAAGTTAATCCTTTCTTGACAACTAAGGGTCAATTCTCGCTCTCTCTGTGGCGCAGGGGCCTTTGGGGATGGCGGAGGTGTGCAGAGCCGGGTGCCCTTGCTAAGTGGCCCCTTCCCCTGTCACTGTTTGATGTGGTGCTTTCTCTCCTCGCTGGAAGGCTGTCCGCTGTCACATTTAATTGTCGGCACCACATCTGCCTCCAGCAGCGTCTTGCACATCTAATTTGTGGCTCTTTGAAGGCTCTGGGTCAGAAAGCCAGATAAGCACCTTTTGTTAGGATGTATCTAAATTAAGAGCCAACCGAGCAGGGTCCTGAGGAACTGCTCAGAAGTAAAGTATCTGGTCTTTATTTAGCCTGTCAAATTAATGCCCCTCTTTGGGACACTTAGGGTCCTTTTTTGTCTTACTCTCCAGGTTCTAGAGAATATTAGAGGCAGATGCAATTTCTGGACACATAAGTAATGGCTTGATTGGATTCCAGAAGGCTGGGGAGGTGGGCCATTCCTCCGAGCCCAGAGGAGGGACGTGAGGCCCAGAGGACTGAGGTCACATGGCTCTCTGGGGACCAGACTCTGGAGGGAAGGAGGTGGGGTTAGTGGTGGGGATGGTGCAGGCAGCGTAACCAGCATATCTGACGGCGGAGAGCAGAGGTGGGGACAGAGCATGGCCCGTTAGCTCACTTACAGGGGAAGCACCAAGCTGTGAAGCTGGCAAGGGGGACATGGTGGATCTGGGGGCAGAGGGTGGGGTCTTCTAGCTCTGGTTCCTGGCTTTATGCCAGATACCATAATTCAAGAATCTCTGTAGATTCTTGAGCCAGGGAGGTTGTTTTTTGTGTTTGTTTGTTTTTAAGATTTTATTTCTCTATTTGAGGGGCGGGGGGAGGAGCAGAGGGAGACAGACAAGCAGACTCCATGCTGGAACCCGATGCGGGGCTCAGTCTCACGACCCCGAGATCACAACCTGAGCCAAAATCAAGAGTCGGATGCCCAACCGACTGAGCCCCCCAGGCACCCCGAGAGAAGGGTTTTTGGGGCACATTTTTCTGGAAGATTGCCGAGGGCCAGAGGGGTGGTGGTATAGGAGGGGGAAGCAGGGGAGGGGGCGGTAAGCGGCTTCTGCGATAATCTACACTGGGAAAATGAGCACTTACGTGGGGTAGGGCCCACTGGGTTTGCAGTTCCAAACCTGACAAACTCCTACTCATCCTCTAAAACCCCAACCCAAATTTCTCCTTTACTGACTGCCACTTTCACCGATTCCCTCATCTGCTGTTGCTCCTTCAGCTCTGTTTTTATACCTGTTAAATCCAATTCTATAAAAGCGTATGTTGAAGTATGTTACAGTTATTTGCTTGTAAATTTATTCCTCCCTGATAGATTATGAACCACTCAAAAGGGGGCCACTGATTGGTTTATCCTTATCTCCCTAGAGCCTATCAAGGTCCTCAGAAAATGTTAATTGTTTGAGTAAATTAAAGAAACAGAACAAAAAAGGAAGAAAGGGGCTTGCCAGTTTTAATGATATACCGAGTCCAGGAAGAATTCGTGAGCAGACCTGTTTCCCCATCTAGCCAGGTGACTTCCCCAGTGAGCTAAGTGGGAGGCTGGCTGCCTCTCCCAGCCTCTCCTTTGCCCGGAGAGCTGGGAGCTCTTTGCTTGAGGGTCCCTGTTATTTTAACCGATTGGATATTTCCCTGACCCACGCCCACCAGTTTAGTTAACTGGGCAGAGCTGGTAGAATGAGGGCTTCTTCAGCTCGGTGGATAGGGAGGCCTTGGCGCGTAGGAGAGAGGCCTGGGGGCAGCCCCAGCTGGAGCAGGGGTGGGGGGGCAGAGAAGGGGGGCTGGGCAGGCAAACAGGTGAGGGAGGGTCTGGTCTATCATGTTGGGGCCCCTCCCCGGCCTGGGCAGAGCCTCCTGAAACAGGAGAGCTGCCCACACCCTGACCATCAGAAGTAACTCCAGGTCTCCGGACCCCTCCTTATGTTCCTGAAGCTCTAGAAGAAAGATCATTTTCTTCTGCGGTGAGCAAAGGCCCGTCCTTGCAGCTGGACTTTCAGACCCAAGAATCCGTGAGCTTTCTGGGGCACTTAGGCAGGAAAGCTTCACTTCTGTGATGCTGCGGGCATTGATGATGACTTTTATGGGTAGAAATACTATGTTAAATCTGTGCATTTGATTGAGGTATATACACCTCAATTTCAGAAATGCTAAAATGTGGAAACGTGCATCTGAAATGAAGAAATAGGGTATTTGGCCTCAGGGCTGTTTTGGGCAATTAAGGCCATGTGGCCTCCACCAGCCTACTCAGCACAGCCTCCCCAACCCAGGAGGGCAGAGTAGACTTCACTGGGTTCAACAACATTCTATTCAAGGTCCTGGACACAGATGGGAAGGACCCTGTGCCTTGCAAACCTATGGCAGGTGTATGGTGGCAGACAGAGCTAATTAGCATGGCCGAGGAATAGGAGGACGGGCTAAGACGCATTCCCTGCTCCCCGTGTGCTGGGTTCTGGGGACAAGTGAGTAGGTCTTGCCGGTTTTAATGATATACGAAGTCCGGGAAGAATTCGTGAGCAGACCTGTTTCCCCATCCAGCCAGTGTGGGCTATAGTGTAGCAGAGACAGAACCACAGGGGTGGAGCCCCAGAGGGAGCCATCGGACCGCATGCAGAGCATTTTCTCATCCGAGTAAGGGGAGGCGGGCATTCCAGGCAGAGGGAACAGCAGGGGCAAACACTTGGGGGTGGGGAAACTGAGGATGTGTCCACACATTCCTGAGCGGGTGTGCCAGGCTCTCCCAGGTGCTGGGGACACAGAAGTGAGCAAATCAGAAGCCCTGCCCTCATGGGGCTTATATTCTGACACCAACAAATGATCCATTAGATATATAATATCATGTTTGGTCCGTGAGTGCAGGCTAAGGGACAGAGAGTGACCAGGGCCAGGGAGGACATCTTGGCAGTACCCTGGAAGCAAAGCGTGCCGGCAGAGGGAGTGTACCCAGCAGGGTCTCGGTAGGGAATAAGAGAAGCTGCCAGAGGGGCAGGGGGCAGATCCTGTAGACTGTTAGGGACCTTGGCTTTTGGGGCCACTGCAGGGTTTTGTGCAGAAGGACCTGGTCTGACCTAATTTTGAAAGGATTGCTCAGAAGAAAAGGCAAGGCCAAGAGAATGGCAGAAATGGGGACAGGCAGCAGGTCACAGGGGCCCAGGAGAGAGAGGGTGGTCCCTGGGCCAGGGCGGCGGTGTGGAGGCCACGTGGAAAGTCCTGCAGGGGTAACAGGCTTTGCTGGTGGGTGTGCAGTGAGAGAAAAGGGGAGGAGCCAAAGCCTTGGGCCGGAGCTGGCCAGGACGGAGGACACTGATGGGGGCAGGTCCTGACTGTGCCTCTCTGCAAACAAGCAAGGGGGCGGGCTGGATGACCTCCCGGCTTTCCCTCTGCCCGAGGCTTTGTGACAGTCTCTGGGAGAAGGAGATGCCCGGGGCCGGGACACCGATGGGTACTCTTCCCCGTCCTCCACCAGACCCCGTACCTCCCAGCCTCCTTCCCCCTTCCTTGTCAAACAGGGCTCCCTCTGATGGGGCCTGTCTAGGTAGACCTGGGGCACAGCCTTGGCTGTGTGGCAGCCCCCTTCCTGACCCCGTGGTCTGGCTGTAGCTCACACCCCGGACAACTCCTTCATGGGTTTCGTGTCCGAGGAGCTCAACGAGACGGAGAAGCAGCTCATCAAAGGTGGCAAGGCCAGCAACATGGCCGTGGTGTATGGCAAGGAAGCGAGTATCTGGAAGGTAAGCACCGCCCCCGGGAACTCCCACCTCCAGGATTTGCTTCCGTCCACCACCCTCAGCTCCAGATGCCAAAATGTCCCCCACTAATGTGTCGGAAAAGAGAGGTCCCTAACCGCCACTGAAAAGACCCAGCCTGGGGGTTACTAACCTGCCCCCGCGGCCCCCCCCCACTCTGCGACAAACCCGGATGTCCTTTATCAAGGACTGTGACCTAACCCGCCACCCTCCCTAGGACCGCATTGATAAACAGTGAGCCTGGGAAGGGGGCTTGGGCAAGACTTGGGGCCTCTGAGGGGTGGGAGGCAGTGCAGAAGGCAGGAGAGGCTTAGAATCCCATCTTCAGGGTGGGGTCCCCGGAGAAGCGGTCCCTGCATGGGGGGTTAGGCGCTCAGTGCTCACTGACCTGTTCTCTCTCTTCTTTTCTCTGTGCCCTCCTGGCAACGAGGCAGCTCCAGGTAGGGTGCCTGCTTGCCACACGCTCCCCCTGCTCCCCTCTGCTCTCAGTAGGGTGTCCCCTGGGGGTGTTCTCGAGTCCCCTGACCCCGCGGGGTGCAGGGGGAGGGATGGGAGGTCATTCTCATGTGATGTGAAAGGAGCAGGCTGCGACGGGGAGCCCAGGGCGCTGGGGAAGGCGGTGGCATGGACTGCGTCTGCTTTTACCAGAAAACACTGCTAGGGAACTGCCCCGGGAGAGTGAGAGGTTATGAAGTCTGGGAAGAGAAAGGCTTTATCTCTAGCTCCGGGGCCTCTGTGGTAGCCTGCGAGCACCACTGCTCTGCAAGAGACCTCAAAGCAACTGCTTCCCAAAAAAACCCCATCTTTGCTCTGGTCTGCGACTGGAGGAAGTCGGAGGCGGCCGGATGAAGAGGATGAGGGGAGCACCCTGGGACTGATGCAGCCCGGAGTTCAGGGGACCTGCAGGCAGGGAAGAGGAGGACGCAGGATGACGGAGGTCCTCATGGGGGCAGCGGCTGGATCAGGGCCAGCGTTTGGGTGAATTTTGTGCCAAGGCGGCCTGTCTTATTGTGGGTCCCCAGAAAGCAGGCCTTGAGGCTCAGGCCTGGGTGCTATTTTATGAGAGCATGTGGCCCAGGGGCAGGAGTGGGAGATGGGAGATAGGCAGACCGCCCTTGCCACTGGAGGAAACAGGCCAGACTTCAGAAGGGCCTTCTGGGGGGGACACGGGGGCTTTTCAGTTGGCAGGTTGCAGCCCACAGATAAATCGTGAAATTAGCTCAGAGCTCTGGGTTTTTTCTCCTCCGCTTTACTGATTTATACTTGATGGGAAAATTATGTATTCTTAAAGTGTACAACATGACGGCTCGATACACATATATATTATGAAATGGGCGCCGTGATCAAGCTGCATAACACATCGTCACCTCACAGTCATCTGTGCGCGTGCGTGCGTGCGTGTGTGCTGAGAACACTGGAGATCTGCTATTCTCTTGGCAAATTTCAAGTATACAATACAGTATTTTTTTTAAAGATTTTATTTATTTATTTGACAGAGAGAGACAGCCAGCGAGAGAGGGAACACCAGCAGGGGGAGTGGGAGAGGAAGAAGCAGGCTCCCACCAGAGCAGAGAGCCTGATGCGGGGCTCGATCCCGGGACCCTGGGATCATGACCTGAGCTGAAGGCAGACGCTTAACGACTGAGCCAGCCAGGCGCCCCACAATACAGTATTTTTAACCACAATCACCATGCTGTTCATTAGATCCCTAAACTTACTCTTCATACAACTGAAAGTTTGTCCCTTTGACCAACCTCTCCCCGTTTGTGCAGCCCCAGCCCCTGGCGACTACCGTTCTACTTTGTTTCTATGAGTTCCACTCTTTCAGAGTCCGCATATAAGTGGGATCATGCCGTATTTGACTTTTTCTAACTTCGAGAGCCTCAGTTAGCCTTTTAAAATGAAGTAGAATATCAGAAGGAATATCAGAAGACTTTCTAGGTTTTAAGGGTAAATATTGTTTTAAGATTTTATTTGAGTAATCTCTACACCCAATGTGGGGCTTGAACTCACAACCCTGAGATCAAGAGTCGCACGCTCCACCGACTGAGCCAGCCAGGCGCCCCAGGAGTAAATATTGTTTTGTGAAACTTAAAGTTTACATAGATGCATGCATACACATGTGCCTATGTGCATACATGCACACGTACACATGCATACATGTATACACAATGCACACATGCATACCCACATGCACACACGTACATGCACGCACAGGTGCATGCACACACGTGTGCACACACATGCATACACGTACACACATGCATACACGGGCATACATGCACACACGTGTACATACATGCACACATACGTGCACGTGTGTGCATGCACATATGTGTGCACACGTGCATGCATACAGATATGCATGCATATATACGTGTGTGTATGGGTAAAAAAAGGTTGCTGAACAGTATATACAACATGAACCCATTTGTGCATGTGTTTTAAGGAAAATGTCAATATGCTTTGAATGCATAAAAGGTCTGAGAAGGTACACAAGAAACTGCCCACAACAGCTGCCTCCGGTGATAGGATAAGGAAGCTGATGTTGATGGGCGTGTGGAGCCGTTCTGTCCACACGTCACTTACTGGCTTGATTTTTCTCCTGTGAGCCTGTTTAGTTTCACGCTATGTTGTCCTTTTACGTTTAGTGTGATCTCTGGTACGTCAGCTTGGAATCTACCATTTCACTGGGTGATCTCTGTTTCTTTTTCTTGACTGTTCCGTGTTCTTTTCCCTCTCATGCTGTCTTTTACACTGATCTGTATTTTGAGATCACCCCCCTTCACTCATTATACTGTCTCCTGGGCTTGTGGTGGCTGCAGTGAAAATGACAGCATGCATCCTTGACTTACAAAAGTCTCGTATAAATCAGTACCTTTCCCTTTTATTGGATAACAAAAGAACCTTCAAATGCTTTAATTACATCCCTCCAGCTTATGTGCTCTCATTTTATTTTTATTTCCCGAGATGCCCTCACTTCACCCTTATTCTTAGTGGGTATGTTCCCTGTGTACAGAATTCTAGCTTGGCGGTTCCTTTCTTTCAGTGTTAAGAAAATACTCTGTTGTCTTCTGGCCTCTGTGAGCCTTGTTGTTCCTTCACAGGTAATTTGCCTTCTTTCTCTGCTCGCTGTGAAGACCTTGTGTGTTTGGTTTTCAGACGACTTACCATGGTGTGCCTCCGTGTGGTTTTCTCTGGATTTCTCCTGCGTGGCATTTATAGATCTTTTTGAATCTGTGGTTTGATCTGTCATTGGTCTTAGAACATTTTCAGTTAGTATCCCTCTAAGTATTGATTCTGCTCCAGTCTCTGTGCCTCTGGGACCCTATTTCTGCACGCATTAGACTCCAACATTCCCCCCCCCCACCGTCTCTTACATTCTTTTCTGTGATTTCCACCCCTCCTCTGGGCTTCATTCTGGATGTTTTCTTTTGTTCTTTCGCTAAATGAATTCTCTCTTCAGCTGGGTCCAATCTGCTGTGAAATCTGTCCATTCAGTTCTTAATTCCAGCCACTAGATTTCTTTCTTCTAGCACTTCCATTTGGTTTCAAACCTTATCTTCTATTTCCTTGACTACATTCAGCAGATTTATCTTGAAGTCTGTATCTGGTAACTCCAGCTTCCAGATCTCCTACGGATCTGTTTTTATTGCCTGTGTCTCTTGGGTTTGTTTTTTTTTTAAGATTGATTTATTTATTTGAGAAAGAGTGCAAGCAAGCTGGTGAAGAGCAGAGGGAGAGGAAGAGAGAGAATCTACAAGCAGAGCCTGAGCCTGACACAGGGCTCGCTCTCCCGACCCTGAGATCATGACCGGAGCAGAAACCAGGAGTCGGCTGCTCAACCAGCTGAGCGACCCAGGACCCCCTTTGACTCTTGGGTTTTAATCATATTGTCATGTACCTGATTTTTCTAAAAATCAAGGTATTTAAATTTTTTCTTTAAGAATCTGTTTTTAACAGGCTTTACTGAGGTATAATTGACATGCAGTATACTACACCTGTCTCACATATATAATTGATAAGTTCCAACATACATACATACCTGTGAAACCATCGCCACAGGCAGGACGGCGGCATCCTCTGCTCCCAGGGTCCCTTCCTCCCACCTCTCCCCGCCTCCCTGCCAGACAGCCCATGATCTGCTTTCTGTCACCACACATTAGTCCTCATTTTCTATAATTTATATAAATGGACTCACATGGTATATACTCATTTTTTGTCTGGGTTTTCTCAGAGTATAATTATTTCAAGATTCATCCATGCTGTTGCATGTATCAATTGTTGATTCCTTTTTATGGCTGGATAGTTACTGCATTGCATCGAATTCCATCGTATTCCACCACACCTTTTTCATCTGTTCACCTGTTTGTGGACATTGGGGTTGTTTTCAGTATTCGGCTGTTACAAATAAAGCTGTTATGAACATTCATATACAAATGTTTCTACCAACATACGCTTTCGTTTCTCTTGGGTAAATACCTAGGCATGGAATGGCTGTATCATATGGTAGAACTAGGTTTCACATTTTAGGAAAAGTGGTCGTACTATTTTATGATGCTACCAGCAATGTACGAGAGTTCCAGTTCTGTTACAGTCATCAATACTTGCATGGTCCAGCTTTTCCGTTCGAGCTGTCCTGCGCGATGGTATCTTACGGTTTCAGCTTGTAGCTCCCTATGACTGATGATGGTGAAGATATTTTTGTGTGCTCATTTGTCTTCCCTATGTCTTTTTTTGGGCAAAGTGTCTTTTCAAAATGTTTGTCCATTTCAAGAATTGGGTTGTTTTCTTATTATTGAGTTGTTAGAGTTTTGTACACATTCTGAATATCAGTCTTATCAAATATATGCTTGGCAAATAGTCTCTGTCTGTGGCTTGTCTTTCTCTTAACAGCATCGTTCAAAGAGCAAAGCTCTTCATTGTAATGAAGTCCAGTGTTTTATGGATTACGCGTCTTGTGTCATGTCTAAGAAATCTTTGCCTAACCCAAGGTCACGAAAGATTTTTCTTCTGTGCTTTCTTCTGTAAGTTTTATAGTTTCACATTTTACATTGAAGTCTCTGGTCCATTTTGAATTAACTTTTATATATGATACAAAGTACAGATTGAAGTTCTGGTTCTTTTCCCTTTTTTGCATGTGGATACGCGATGTTCCTTGACCATCGGTTGAAAAAAACTGTCCTCCCTCCACTGAACTGTCTTTGCACCTTTGTCAAAAATCAATTGACCATGCGTGTGTGGGTCTGTTTCCGGACCCTGTTCTATTGCACTGATCTATCTGCCTTGATGCCAGCAGCACACCGCCTTGATTACTGTAGTTTTACAGTAAGTCTTGAAATTAGGTATAGAAATCTGTCTGCTTTCTTCTTTCTCAAAGTTATTTCTTCTAAGCCTGCTGGGGTTTTGACTGGGATTTCATTGTTTTTTGTTTTGTTTTGGAGTTCTGGAAAATGAATATAAAAAATTGTAAAAATAATTTGGGGATGGTGCCCTCTTCTTCCAGAGAGGATTTTATTTTTACTCTTAGCTTGTGGTTGGGGCTCCAGAAATCTTGGATCACCTTCATCAGCGATAGGGATTGAGACTATTTAAAACTGATTCCGCCCCAGGGGTGCCTGGGTGGCCCCATCAGTCAAGCATCTGACTCTTGGTTTGGGCTCAGGTCCCGTTCTCAGGGTCCTGGGATCCAGCCCCGCATCAGGCTCTGTGCTCAGCAAGGAGTCTGCTTGAGATTCTTTCTCCTTCTGCCCTTCCTGCTTGTGCTTTCGCTCTCTCTCTGTCTAAAACAAGTAAGTAAAACTTAAAAAAAAAAAAAAAGACACCCGCCCTCCCCCCACACACACACAAAAACACAGACTCAGCCTCCGTAGGGGCTTCTCTAGGTCCGGCCAACCCTTTCTTCCAGCATGTAATTCCTCAGAGTTCCAACTGAGAATATGGAGTTTCCATCAGGGTCCCCCCTTGGCAGACCCTGAACTCTCACTTGTCCTCCAGCTCTACAGGGCGACTAGAAGCTCTGCTCAGGCTCCTTGATGCTGACCCTGGAGTCAGCAGGTGCCCTCCGGGGGGCGGGGGGCGGAACACTGACCCCAGCACCAGCCTCCACAATCTCCTTCCCTTCTTCTCCCAGATCTTGGCCTTGTAATTCCTCATGCTTTGTTAGATTTTCACTACCTTCACGGAAATTTTTGTATTTCTCCGTCTTTCCTTGTTGTTCTCAGAGGCAGGCCTAGTCTGCATTTCCCACTACACCATTACCCAAAGAGGAAGGCCTCCTTATGAAAAATGTATACTGTTGGAGTTTAAAATGTGAATTGTTAATTATTTTGATGTCCACTGATAACATTCTTCAAGAGCTGTGGTTTACAGACTGAACTTGGGCCAAAGCTCCTTGTCGTGTTGTCTGACCTCATGGCTAGCCAGCAGCACAGGGAGAACCTGGCTGTTTTTTTTCTGACCTGTCGGTCTGCTGGGGACTAGCCCTTCCTGAAAAAGCCCCTTCTCCGCCCCGGTCTTCTCTATAATCTTGTAGCTCCTTTGTTTTCAGCGTATCCCTTCTTCTCTTCTGGGAGTCTTAAAAGCCCCCAGGAAGTAGAACCCAGTGGCAGATCCCAGGCTTATCCCTAATGAGGTCCTACACTGACCACAGCTCCTGGCTCAGGGCTCTGGCCATGGGGCCAGATGGGTGCCCAGGGGCGGAGCTGTTCGGTCTTCCCCCTTGCTCTGCCTCCCATTGTCCTCTTCCCCCGAGGCTGGGGCTGTTTCCAACCCGCTGGCTGGGCAGAAAGCAGAGCATGGATGTGGGACTAGAGTCTGAAGGGGCTGAGTGGGGGGGGGTTTCACTCACAGGTGTCCTCCTTAAGGACGAGGGTTCTGTCTTGTCCCAGCTGTGCTCCCAGCAGTGAGCTCCGTGCCAGCGCATAGCAAGCAAGCGCTCGATAAAAATGTGCTACGTGGATGGAGGAAGGGAGAGGAGGGGTGAGTGGGTAGGAGGAAGGAGCAGATGAATGGACAGATGGGGGGATGGACGCATGCATGTGTGGAAGGGTGGAGGGATCGACGGGTGGATGAGATGATCTCGGCCCCACAGCTCCTCAGATGGCCTTGGAGATCACCCTCGGCTCAGGGAGGCCAGCAGCTTCCTTTGGGTGCATTTAAATGTGGGTCCCCACAGGGTTTCTTTGCAGAGAAATCAGTTCCAGGACTAAAAATAGTCTAGCCCAGCCTCGGCAGCTCACAGGTGAAGAAAATGAGGACCAGAGAGGAGAGGGGCCTTGCCCAGGATCCCACAGTCGGCTGAAGGCCGACCTAAGACCGGCCCCACGTTTTCTGACTTCCAGACCGGGGTGTTTCCGCGGACAGCTCTGCCCGCCACAGTTGGGGCGAGGCTCCCATCTGCACCCCTCCTCTTCCAGGGGAAGGAGAAGTTCCTGGGCATCCTGAACAAGTACATGGAGATCCACGGCACCGTGTACTATGAGAGCCAGCGGCCCCCCGAGGTCCCGGCCTTCGTGAAGAACCACGGCCTCCTGCCACAGCCCGAGTTCCAGCAGCTGCTGCGCAAGGCCAAAGTGAGCCCCACGCCCTCACCGTGCTCACCCCAGCCTGGCCACAGACACCGAGGAGGTCACCCTACGTGTCCCCCTCCATACCTGCCACCGTGGCTCGTGGCCTCTTCCACGTGTAGACCTGCCCCAGCATGCTCTGCTACCCTGAGCCTCATGTGCAGGCTTCCTGGGGTCGAGGCAGAGCTAGGGACAGAGGGGCCTGGGCAGGGCCAGCAGAGCCGAGGCTCAGCAATGGGGAAGAGGACGCAGGCTGCCCTCCTCGCCCCCTCAGTACCAGGGCAGCCCAGCGGACTCCTGGGCCAGGCCTAGCTTTTGGAACCGCTGAAGGGTTGGTAGGGCAGGCTGAGGGCATGTCCCGGCTGGAGTTCATGGGTCTACTGACTGCTTCTGGAAGTGCTGTGCTGTATTCCTGGAGCAGCAGCTGGCACAATGGGCATGACTCTGCTGTTGGGCCCTGAGGGGTCAGCTGAGGCCGGAGGGTCCTCTCCTGATCTAGCCATAGCTCTTTCCTCAGGCTTCCTAGATATGTGTGTACGTGTGTTGGGGCAGCGGGAGAGACTCTGTGCAGTGAGCAACCTGAACAACCTTACACAGCAGCCCTGGGTTCAGAATCATTTATCAATTGCCTTCTGGGGGCCAGCCCTGTGAGCACTCCTGGCATGAGTTAGTTGCTGACTAATTGTTTTTAGGATGAGTAAAGTTCCTTTAAGTTTAGCTGTAGGTATGGGTCTGAAGCCTTCTGAGCTTGAGATCCTCACTCTTCTCTTTTCCCCTCCAGAATCAGAGCCCGCTAGAGCAGGAAGAGGCCACTGATACTACCTAATCAGACCTCATCATTTCACAAGTGGGGAAACTGAGGCCCAGAGAGGGGAGGTGCATGCCATGGCAGCCTGCCGGTCTGGGCAATCTTTCCAGCCCCGACCACCTCCCGTGAATGTCCCAGCCCTGGCTTCCTGGGGCTCTGGTGCCCAGCCTTCCCTGACCGTCGTGCCACCTCACTTCCTCAGCTCTTCATAGGCTTCGGCTTCCCTTACGAGGGCCCCGCGCCCCTGGAGGCCATCGCCAACGGCTGTGTCTTCCTGCAGTCCCGCTTCAGCCCGCCCCACAGCTCCCTCAACCACGAGTTCTTCCGAGGCAAGCCCACCTCCAGAGAGGTGAGTGGGGAGGGTCTGAGGTGGGGACCCCTGCAGTCCCTGGAAGAGGGAGACCGGCAGGGGGTGAAGGGACAGATGGGACAAGCGGGTGGGGGGCCTCCCCTTAGGCAGGCCGGCCTGGCAGGCACAGGGGGAAGCTGCTGCTCTCTCCGCCCGGCCAGGTGTTCTCCCAGCACCCCTACGCAGAGAACTTCATCGGCAAGCCCCATGTGTGGACCGTCGACTACAACAACTCGGAGGAGTTTGAAGCCGCCATCAAGGCCATCATGAGAACCCAGGTGAGGTTCAGATCCACTCAGGACTGCCATTAGCCGCTACTGGAGGTCTTAGCTCTAAGTCGAAAAAGATGCCCCTCTTGGTGAATTCACACTCGCAGCCTGGGTTGGCAAACTTGAGTTTGGGGGTGGGGGGAAGAAGAGGCAGGAAAGTGCCTTTGTGCTTTGAGCAACCTGCACAACCTTACATGGCAGCCCTGGATCCAGAATCATTTATTAAGCACCTTCGGAGGCTAAGCCCCATGAGCACTCTTAGCACAAGTTAGGTGCTGAGTAAATGTTTCCAGGATTAGTGCAGGGAGGTTCGTGGAACTTTGCTGGTGGTGTGGGCCTGTGGCCTTTTGACAGCATATTTCAAACTATACATGTGCTTACAGGTCATTTGGGGATCTTGTTGAAGTGCAGGTTTGGATTCAGCCGTTCTGGGGTGGGGCTGAAATCTTGCATTTCTCCTGAGGTCTGGGGTGGTGTTAGGCCTAGGGCCACCCTTTGAGTAGCAAGCGGGAAGAATTTTCTGGGTTTCCTTCAGCAGGTAGGTGGGTGTTGGCATGTGCAGGTGCACATGTGTGGGTGGGGGGAGGGCAAGGAGGGGCTTGTGCAGCCTATCTCCTCGGCAGGCCCCTTTGTGGCTTCTGATGGCCCCTCGTGCTTTCCTCTTCATTTTGGAAAGGGGTCAGGCCATGCAAATGGCGCTCTGCTTGCCATGATCCCTCTGGACCCACCTCTTGCTCTAGCTTGGACACGAGGCTGAACAAAGATCACCAGCCCTGCGGGTGTCCCCTTCCTTGCCCAGCCGCATGGGCAGGGAGTGTGCCCTCCCAGGGAGGGGGAGTTTGTACCGCTCAGGGTGAACTTCTGGGTCTGGGGCAGACCTGGAGAGCTTGGTCTTGGTGGGCCGCCACAAGGGAGTGACGTGATAGGCTCCTTGTGCAGGGGAGAGCCACCCCCAGGAGGACACAGCTGGCCAGTGGAGCTGGGGGCACTGCCAGGTTCAAGGGCAGAGACTAGCGGGGATAGATACCCCGCAGGGGGACTTACCAGCTTAGCTTTGCGGCCACAGCCCTTGCCGGTTTTCCTGACCCTGAGGCAGGCTTGCATTTTTTTTAACAACCCCCCCCCCCGCGCATTCACTATCACTCACTCCCACTCGGGACCCCCAGCCTTGGTCCCCACCCCCACGGATGCCCCCAGAAAATCCCTACCTACCTTGCCTGCTCCCTTCCTCCACTGACCACATCCTCGTCCTTCTGTCTGGGGTTGTTTGTCTAGTGAATTGCCCAGAAGAACATTGCTGTGTCATAGCCTCCGCCCATCTTTAGTTTTAACGGATGTGGCCAGGTTGACCTGCAGAGTGGCTGAGCCCCCGGACCCTCCCTGAGCGTCTGGGGGTGCCCTCCCCTCCTTAATCATCAGCTTGAGCAGATCTCTACTGTGAGTTCCTCCAGGTCATGGACTGTCTTAGATTCGTTCCTCCAGGAGGTGATCCCGAGGCACAAGCCGTTTATTTGGGAAGTGATCCCAGGAAGGAGGGTCCTGGAGTGACAAAGTGAGACAGTGTGCTGTGGAGTAGGTCACCCCTGCTGGCACCTGGCTCTCAGTGCTGGCGGGGACCTCTGACGGATGGGGTAGGTCACATCCCAGATTGTCCTGCCTGAGAATCGAGTCAACCAAGGGTGTTTATCTCCAGCTCCGTCCATCACTGGCTGGGGGCTGCACCTGGGGACCCTCGCTGGGCTGAACAAGACAGTCCTTGGGTGAGGGGCTCTCCTGGTGGCCTCAGGACAGAAGAAAAAAAGCCGCTGCTGAAAACTGACCAACCCCAGCCCCAAGCGGTGGCACAGCACTCCACATCCCGGGTGGACGCTGCACCGAAGGCCCCCCAACAAGGCAGATCGCTACTCTGGAGGGGCCCCCTATCCCGCATCCTCCTCCCGCTCCTTCTCCCCTCCCCTTGAAAAGCAAGCCTCCAAGGCTTCTGTCCCGGGGACAAGGACGGGATGGTCGGGAGACCAGCAAGGCTTTTGCCCACCCCCAGGGCTCAGGTCTGGCCCAACAGATCTCAGCAAGACCTGGTGCTGGGCTAAAGGAGCACGAGCCTGGCCCTGCGGGGAGCACGTTGCCGCCGCAGAGCACAGCCGGGCTGTGCAGGGGCCTGCAAGTGAGCGCGCCCGTGCGTTCGCGTGTTCTTTCTGGTCGGACACACGAGAAATCACTGACAGCGGCTGCCCTGGGGAAGGGCCTGGGTGTCTGGGGTGGAAGGAAACTTACTTTTCATTAATTTTCCTTTTGTTTTTTTTTTTTTACACGAACATCTGTTTAATTTTGTTAATTAGTTAAAAAATTACAGTAACAAAAGGATCAGGGAACCAAGATTTTGCAAATCTGCCAAGCTGAGACTTGCAGGTGGGCCCCAAACCTGATCACCCCGCTGCCTTCAGCCCCTTCAGGGGTCCCACCCTTCCTCCCAGGCAGTTTACCCCTTACCCAGGAATCACCTGAGGTGGTTAAAATACAGGTCCTGGGCCCGTCTTCTGATTTTATTTTTTTAATATATTTTTTAAACATTTAAAAAAAGATTTTATTTATGTATTTGA
The DNA here is from genome assembly GCF_002007445.2 of Ailuropoda melanoleuca. NCBI lineage: Eukaryota > Metazoa > Chordata > Mammalia > Carnivora > Ursidae > Ailuropoda > Ailuropoda melanoleuca. The sequence goes on from NC_048230.1 coordinate 41,048,892, forward strand.
GAGAGAGAGATCACGAGCAAGGGGGAGGGGCAGAGGGAGAAGCAGACTCCCCGCTGAGCAGGGAGCCTGACGCGGGACTTGATCTCAGGACCCCGAGATCACGACCCAAGCCAAAGGCAGACCCTTCACCGACTGAGCCACCCAGGTGCCCCCCTCACCCCCGTCTTCTGATTTTGAAGGACCCTGGGTGGCCTTGGCATCTGCATTTTCAGCAAGTGGCCTGGGCTGCTCTCCTAATCCTATTTTAGAGAACTGATTGAGGGCCAGTGTCAGGGGACACAGCCTGTTCTGCAAGTCCTGGAGCCTTTCATGGGGAGAGGGAGGGAGAGAGACGAGGCACAGGGAGGAGCTGAGAGAGACCTGCTGTCCCCCCACACAGGGTGGGTGGGTTTGCCATTGGCACCTCTCTGTGGGGGGGAGGCCAGGCCAGCAGCTGCCCGCCCCCTCGCTCCCCCGCTCATGACCAGCACCTGCAGCCCCTCGAGACTGATGACTGTTCACACCTGTAACTAGGCCTAATGAGGGTAATTTCCAGGCAGGCGGCTCCTCCGCGGAGATTCACTTCACGGCAGGTGGGATGCGGCTGGCTGCTGCAAATTACTGGTGACAGTGACGGGGGGGGGTTTAGAGGGGAGCTCTCTCCTCGGGGGGGTTATCTATAGCCAGGGCTGGAAGTCGTGCACCCCGGGGGAGCAGCTGGCTGTTGGTGCCGTTGTGGCCGCAGGCCGAGCTTGGGACCCAGCGGTGCACGGTGCAGGGCTGGAAAGGCCGCCATGTGGCTGTGCTGCACACTGGTGGCTGGATGCAGGCCTTGGGGTTCTCTGGGAATCCGGGACTGCCCCTGGATCAAGAACAGCCGCTCACAGTGGGAACTGGGCCAGGCCACATGGGGGGCTCTTGTCCCAAGAACCTCCCGGTGACCTGAACCCATTTTAGGGGGAGCAGCGGTGGCTGCTGAGCAGTCCTCCTCAGCCCTGGGGTCAAGGGTGCCCCCAGCAGAGGGCCCAGGGTGGGCTTCCAGGCTTCGAGGTGGGGTCTGCAGGAAGCAGGACCCGCCCGGCGCACCTGTCTGGGCTTCTGATGCTGCCCGGCTCTGGTGACGAGGAAGGCCGCTCCCTCTTGGGCACAAGGGCTAGATCACACTACCTGGGCTGCTGGCAGGAGAAGGGCGTAAATCGGAATCGGGCTGGGCCAGGTGGGTGCCCACCCCCCCCACAGCATACACAGACACACGTAGATATGTCTGTACACGCGTATACACATAGCACATACGTACACAAACATGCACCCGTACATACTATGTCGTACACGCACATGTACACACACAACACAGACATGCACACACCCATACACATAGATGTGCATGTGTACACACAAAACAGATACGTATACACACACAATCCAGCATATATGCACATGTGCACACACGCGTGCACACACACTGGGGAGATGGGAGGGTGAAGGCCCAGTCTGTCCCTGTCCAGCCACGGGTTCCCTTCAGGGTGGCGGTGTGCGGGGTGGGGTCAACAGGGAGGGGTTGGTCAGGTACAAAGAGTGCAGGGGAGGTGGGGTACCCACTTACAGGAGGCGAACACCCCCTTTCATGCTTCTCCCTAATCTCCTTGCTCCTCAGGCCCCAGCTTCTCAACCCACCTGCTCCCAGCCACCCCCAGTGCGGGCTGTCTTCGAACCGTTAGCTGCTTAGACAGACGGTCTGTGGCCTCCGCTGGGGGTGCGTGTGTTCGGTCCTTCCCAGGGGCCTGGCCTGGCGGGAAGCCTTATAGATGCATCTCATGCCATCTGGCGGGGAGTTGCCCCTGTGTTCCTTTTCGTGAACACTCTACATTCTGGGCAGAATACAGGCAGAGCTGGAGACGCTGTTTCTTGAGCACCTTCTGTATACCGGGCACTAGGCCGGGCAGTGGGCTCAATGGTGGAGGAGTCACAGTCCAGTTCTCAAGGGTCCTGTCACCCGGGAGACGCGAGGAATAAATCAGGAATAATGACACAGGTGCTGGAGGAATTCTTGTGTGCCCGGAAGGAAAGTAACGGGTGGGGCTGGGGCTCAGGGATCGCTTCCTGGAGGTGTCGCCTAAGAGGGGAGGGTGAATCCATCTGGCTGGCTGTGGGAAGAGCAGGCATCAGAGCCTAGGAGGGGATGGGGCTGAGCTTCAGGGAAAGGGGTGTGCAGCTGGGAAGGGGGTGGGAGGGAGTGGGATGACCCCAGGGCCACTGGAGGGTGTACCAGGGATCCGAGTGGAGGGGCCAGGTCGATGGGATGATGGACTCCCTGGGCACACCAGATTTCCGCCCCCAATGCTGAGCATGGCCAGCCCGCAACAGCCAGCTCTAGGGGGCCCCGGGGCGCCTCCTGCCCCATGTGTCTGCCCATCTCTCCCACAGGTAGACCCCTACCTGCCCTACGAGTACACCTGTGAGGGGATGCTGGAGCGAATCCATGCCTACATCCAGCACCAAGTAGGTGGGCCCTCCGCTCTCTGCCCCAGGGATGGGGGGGGCTACCCCACACCCCATCAGACCAGAGGAGGGGGCCAAGCCAACTCCATTGTCTGAGGAAGCTCTCCCCTCCAGGGCTCTGTGCCCCTTAACCTCCTTCTCCTCCTGCACCTGTTTCCGTTCCCCTGGAGACGGGAGTGGGGGTGGAGAAGCAGGGCAGTCGTGCTCCACTCCTGCGCAGAGACCGGGGCGGGGGACGGGGGGCGCTAGGTCTCCTGCTCTAGAACCCAGCCCATACCACAGCACAGAAACACAATGACTGTTATTTTGATAAGTTGCTTAAAAGTTTGGTAACTGATTGAGTGACTGGTTGGTATGGAAGTCCCCCCCCCAGGGATGAGCAGGTGAGACTGGGGGGGATGTAGACTTGTTGCTAAGAACCCAGGGGAAGGGGCCGCTGGAGAAGTCCCACCGCCCCCTCCCCACCAGGGGATCTTAGCCTTGTGAGGGCCCACATGGTGGCTTTTCTAGGCTTGGGGCTTCTGGGGCTGACGGCTGGGAGTGGCAAGGCCTGGCTGAGCCACGGGACTACGTGTCCATTGCTTTCTAACTACTTGATATCCAGACAGCCTATGGCCTGTGTCTGCCCCTTGTCCCCCAACATTGAGGGTTGGAGAGTGGTTCTAGACCATTGCATTATGGACAGGAACACTAGGCCCCCAGCAGGGAGGTCTGGGTGGGACCAGAGCCAGACCCCGGGACTCTCAGCCCCCAGCCACCCCCAGGGATGTCATCATAAAGCTCACAGAAACATTTGCCGGGCCCTGCAGTTGGTTCCTGGGCTGACCCCTGCAAGGAGAGCCCCTCAGGACAGCCGCAGCCCCTGACCCCTCCGCAGCTAGGGCGCATGGGCCTCAGGGTAGAAACTGCACCTAGCTGAAGTGTGACTGGCACTGAGGCCGTGCAGGGTGGGTGGCTCTCAGGCTGGTCTGAGTTCAAACCCTGCCTCTGTCATCCAGCTGTGAGGCCCTGTGCAGGTTCCGTGACCTCTCCGAGCCTCCGTTTCCCCTCATAAGATAGCTAGAGACATATTAACATGGTTCTGGTGGGGTGCTTCGGGGGGTAGATGACATCATGCGCGGAAGGCCGCCTGGCATTCAGCAGGCTCCCAACCTGGCGTGACTGTGGTCATGGCGAGTCCACGCCCCCCCCCNGGGGCCCCCCCCCCCCCCCCCCCCCCCGGTGTCAGCCAGGGTGTCTGCGTCCCCTTTCTAGGCTAACACGGCTTTCCTCCCGCCAGGACTTCTGTGCAGCCCCAGGCCCTGCCCCACTAGGGGCCCGAGCCCCACCGAGCCCCTTCGTCCTGGCCCCCAACGCCACCCACTTGGAGTGGGCCCAGAATGCCAGCTTGGCCCCTGGGGCCTGGCCCCCAGCACACTCCCTCCGGGCCTGGCTGGCCACCGCTGGGAGGGCCTGCACGGACGCCTGCCTGGACCACGGACTGATTTGTGAGCCGTCCTTCTTCCCCTTCCTCAACAGCCAGGACGCCTTCCAGAAGTAAGTGAGCCCCCCTCCTCCACCCACCTTCCTGGGCAGGCCCAGCCTCGCTCACCTGCAGCAACTCACCCCATAACCGCCCTGCCCCCAGCCCTGCCGGCGGCGGGGTTAATGCTCCTCTGTGAGTCAGGACGAACCCAGAAGGGACCTTCCGGACAGGTGTCCATGTCACGGCTGCCACCCTTTTGGTGAGGCCTCAGCCCCTGCCCACCCCCACCCCTCCCTCAGCCTCTGGCTAGCCTGTCCGGGCATCTTCTAGGCCCAGGGTTCCTCCTGGTGGGTCAGCCTGCAGCCCAGCCCAGCCCCCCTCCCGTCCTCCCTCTCAGCCGGGAAAGGAGCTACGGCCTGGGATTGGTCCCGGTACCCCCTAGAAACATCTTCCCTGCTGGGATGGGATGCGCCAGGGAGGGGCCGGGGCCGTGACCGCGGCCCGCGGTGCCCACCCAGGCTGCAGGTGCCCTGTGACAGCACGGAGTCAGAGATGAACCACCTGTACCCGGCCTTCGCCCAGCCCGGCCGCGAGTGCTTCCTGCAGAAGGAGCCGCTGCTGTTCAGCTGCGCGGGCGCCAGCGCCAAGTACCACCGACTGTGCCCCTGCCGGGACTTCCGCAAGGGCCAGGTGGCCTTGTGCCGGGACTGTCTGTGAGGCCGGTCCCCGTCGGTCCTCCCTGCCGCAGGAGAAAGCACCAGCAGATTCCCAGCTCCAGCGACCCGCCCGCCCCTCGACGCCCCCGCTGGAGCTTCCTTCCTTGGCCGGGAAGTGCACGGAGCAGACTGGTGCACGGGACTGGGGCGGGCCACTCATCCACGGCCGGGTGCCCACGGCTCCTCCACCTCGTCCCCGGGCTCGTGGCAGCGTCGTGGCCAAGCAGCTGTGGGGTTGGTGAGAGGGCCCCTGGCAGGAGCAGGTGGTCTGAGGCCCCTCACTTTGTGCAAGGCCAGTTCTGGACCAGACTGAGGGCCCTGGTCCTTCGAAGGCCCAGGATGGGGCCTCAGAATGTTCAGGGAGGGAGCAGGGGCAGTGTGCCCGATGGCCCGATGAAGGGTCCCGGGAGAGGGGGTGACGTGTGAGGGCTCAGTCTTGTCCCTCTGCGGTTGTTTGGGGTATGGACAAAAGGGACAAGGGACTGGGCCACCCTGTTCATGCCTGTTCATGCCTCCTCTCAGCCCCACACCTCCCGCCTTCGCACACTCCTCCTCCCTTCTATACTTGGGGGGCGCAGCAGGAGTGGGGGACCACCTAGCCCCTGAGCTGAACTGTTTCCCTCTCCTGCTTGCTGCAGCTCTCTCTCCACTTTGGGCTTGTCCCGAAACTCATCTTGGCATGATTGCGATTCCAGGCTGTGGATTTGTCCCCAGAGCCTCCGTCCCCACCCAGCAGGCTCCGGAACCCCACCCCCAGCATCTCTTGTAGGCAAAGGCTTGGGATGGAGCTTCGGCCCCATGGCACGCCCAGCCCAGCTCCTGGCGTCCCAGGCCCGCTAGCCCCCAGGTAGCCCCCACCCCCTCGATGCTGCCCGTCCCCTACCTCCAGCTTCCTCCAGCCTCAAACCACCTCTGGACCCAACCGTCCTCTCTGTGTGGCATGCCTGTCCCGAACCCAGGATGCCCCCTCCCCTCCTCCCCATGCCCAGAGCCCCGCCTGATGAAGCAGGTTGGGCCTTCAGAGACACTGCCACCCCACCCCGTTTTATAATCCTACCCACCAGGGAGGCAACTCAGGCCCTGAGAGCTGGGAGAGGGGAGCCAGCCCTTGTGGGGCTGAGGCAGGGGCCCTCCCACCCAAGACCCCTCTCTGGGCCTGGGTGGCCCCCTGTGGCCGCAGAAGCTCCGCGGTCACCAAGGACCTGACCTGTCGGGGGAAAGCAATAGAGACACACTTTTCTCTCTCTCTTTTTTTAAAGATTTATTTCTTGAAATAATAAATATTTTATTGGGATGTGAGGTGCAGAGGAGGACTGTGCTGTTTTCATCTTTTGCTGGGATGCCCTGGGCTGGGGGTGGGTGGCTGTCTTGGGGCCCCCGGCCCCTGCTGCGTATCGTCACAGGGTGCCTGGGTCTGCAAAGCCGGAGCTCTCTGGGTCAGGTCACCAGAGGGAAGTCCCTGTGGGGGCCCTGTGCCATGGCTCCAGGGACCCTGCTTGACAAGCAGGGCTGTCCGGTTCTGTTCCCCTCAGGCTGGCCTCTGTGAGGTCAGAGAGCCTGAGCCAGATCGTGATAAATCCTAGCTGATGCTTACTGGGCCTTTACTGCCCTTCACACACCGGGCTGGGAGTTGGACACAGAATGTGTCACTTCATGCCTTCGACTGTGTTATCAGGTAGGTACTGTTATGTCCCCCTTATAGTTGAGAAAACGGAGGCACAGAGAGTTTAAGTAACTTGCCCAAGGGCACACAGCTTATAAGCAGTGAGGTGGGGAAGAGGGGGGATCATTTCAAAGTTGCTGTGAAGATCAAATGACCCGACAGGATGACAGGCCAGCCCGGGGCCCCGCCCGCAGCCCTGCTCAGTTCTCTGTGATCCTCTGTGGGCAGGGACTTCCTTCCAGCCAGGGGTCCTGCGAAGCGACGCTCCTGCAGCCCCACCCACCAGTGTCGACCAGCAGGTACCATTCAGTGTTCCATCTATTTTTGATTGATTTTTAATTTGCAATTCCCCGATGGCATCGGACGCACAGCATCTTTCCATAGGCTTACTTGCCATTTGCCTGTCTCTGTGAGGTGTCTCTTCAGGTCGTCTGCCCCGTTCTTAATCAATTGTTTGTTTCTTACTGTTGGGTTTTCCGAACGCTGGCAAACTCTGAACTCAGGTGGGATGGGGGCAGAGGGTGTGGGGCGCTGGCTGGTAGGAAGAGAAGGAGAAGCAGGCCCCGGGGGACAGCCTGCAGCCTGGATGTAGGACCAGATGCCTGGGGGAGGCTGTGGGTTCTCCGCCCCCCCGGACCGGCGCTGCCCCCTCTTCAGCGTGCTGCCCCCACCCACCACTGAACAGCAGAGGAGATAACAGGTCCAAGCCGGCCTCGCCACCACCCTGCAAGGTGACGTCATCCTCCCCCACCCCTCCCCGCTTACAGGTGATGTAACAGGTCTGATGAGGTCCTTCACCCGCCTGGAATCACCTGGGGAGCGGCAGCCACGCCCGCATCCGGGTTGCCCCAGCCCCCCGGAAACCTGCGTCTCTGAGCAGGGGTGGGCATCTGGAGTTTTAAAAAGCTCTCCTCCGGGTTTTTCTACCGAGCATCTGATGTGAACACTGGGCTGACATCAAGACAGGGTAGCTCCTCTCTGCTCCCCCGCCTCCCAGCTCAGCTCTCAGAGGGTCCGATCAGGCTGATGACCTGCTTGCACCGAGCTTTTGAAGCCCTGCCCCTCCCTCCCATCGTGATGACCCAGGGCCCCCCGGGGCTGCAGCCAATGAGCTCTGGAAACGAGGAGGGAGGAGGCTGCGTCCAGCCTGGGGCAAAGAAGGTACGCAGGCCTCAGCTGTCTCCGACACAGTCCCAAGTTCAAGGGCAGGAGAGAGAGCCAGGAGGCTGTAGAACAGCATCCTTCCCCAGAACCAGGGAGGCTGGAGGGCGGCAGAGAGGGCAGGTGTTAGGAATGAGTTGGACAGTTAGGGAGTCAGGGCCAGGGTCCCCAACAAGAAGATACGGAGTCAGGACTGCTAAAATAAAACACTGCTGATATCTTGTTTCACAGCTTAGACAGGATCTCACTGACATTCTGCTTTGCAGCCTTTGCAGAAATGACTTCGGCAAAATGTCCTAAAATAAGGCAATTAACCACAAAATCATTTGTCAATATCACGGGCAAAGAGCAGGTAAGACCTAAGCCCTCCGACGTCAGCAAAAAAAGACCATTAGCATGTGGACGTGAACCTAATAGGTAGACCAACACGTGACCAAAGCCCTGATTGGCACGACTCAGCACACCCTGATTGCTTAAGAAAGTTCTGCAAAAGAGCTCATAAAAGCCCCTAAGCTTAGAAACTCTGGGGGCAACCCACTCGGGTCCCCCCCCCAGGAGCTTTGTACTCCTGCTCAATGAACGTTTCGCTGCCCACCACTCTTCATCTGGTCTACCTCTTCATTCTTGGAAGTGTCGTGACCAAGACCCGAGGGCACTCAGGGGACAGAGATCCTGTAACACAAGGTCCCCTCTGTCTCTGCAGAGCCCTGGAAGGCATTGCCCATTTGGTTTCTTCTCTTGGTCACCAAGGTACCCTTTCAGCAGGGGCTGGGCCGGGTGGGACTGGAGGCAGAAAGCCAGAACCTGGGGGCCTTCCCCATGTCCCAGCACCGCGGCTGCTCCCCTTCCCTTTGGCCAACTCCAAAGGCCCCTCAAAATCCCAACCCGCTGCTGCGGGACCCCACCCAACTCCACTTCCTGTCCCTCCTGCCTGAGATGAGGGAAATGATCCTAGGACCCAGTGGGGTTGAGGAAGAAGCCAGGTCGGGCGGGTCCAGGTCAGGGTGCAAGGCGCGCCATGAAGCAGGTGTGAGTGGCTGGCAGCGGCTCAGCTGAGAGGCTCAGGACCGCCTCCAGGTGCTCCGGGTTCAAGGCGCTCCAGGTTCAAGGAGCTCCTCACCCCTTTCCTGCAGGTGAGAACCGTCAGGCTCCCGGCCTGCCGCTGCCCACACCGGACGCCAGGTAGTCTGACCCCCAAGCCTGGAGGGCCTTCTCCAGGCCACAGCTGCTGGGGGGGCAGCTGTGCTTGGGGGGAACGAGATGGAAAGTGGTGGGGGTTGCATTGTGTCCCCCAAACGATATGTCGAAGTCCAGACCTGTGAATGTGACCTTCACGGGAAAGAGGCTTTGCAGAGGTAATTAAGGAGGATGAGGTCCTACTGGACTGGGGAGGGTCCTGAGTCCAATGACAGGGGTCCTTACAGCGAGAGGGACCCTTGGACCCAGACACACACCGGGGAGAAGGCCATGTGCAGACAGAGGCGGAGACAGGAGCGGCGCAGTTACAAAGCGGGTGAGGTCACGGGCCGCTGGCGACCAGAGACTGGAGAGGCCAGCAAGGAGCCTCCCCCAGCTTCCGAGGGAGCACGGGCCTCCAGAACTAAGAGAACACATTTCTGTTGTTTTAAGCCCCCGAGCTTGTGAAAATGTATTACCACAGCCGCAGGAACCAATACAGAAGAGGTCAGATTCCTGCTGCTTTTAAGGATCATCGCAGAAAAGGGAGGTAACCACCCGCCCAGGGGCCTGAGCCGAGCGTCCCCAGGGTCATGAGCCGAACGGCCCCCCAGCCAGACCATTGGCCCCCGGAACACAGCCCAGACCATCTTTTCTCAGAGGAGCATAGTGGTGCCCACTCTATAATTCTAAAGTTCGAGAAGGCTGGCCCCAGGGCTGCGGGCCGAGTGTGGGCCACGCCACCCTCCCCTCCCGACACGCACAAACACCCTCACACGGGCCCCGGGGCCTCGGGGAGCAGCACCCAGGCCCTGGGAGCAGCAGGGGGACAGGCCTGGAGCCCGACTTCCCAGGTGGATTCTGGGACTGTCACCCTCCCGCTGACTCAGCCTTAGATCACCTCCCGCTGACTCTGCTAAAAATAGCCCAGCCCCGATTTCGGGCATACTTGAATATTGGGCTCAGGAGACTCGTGATGCTGGAGAAACAGTGCGGCTGGTTCTTCCCACGTGGAGTGTGAAGTGAGCAGAACAGAGGCCACGTGCTTCCCGGGCCAACTCTCAGCTGCCCGGCCACCAGCCACCCCCTCCTTGCAGACTCTTTGTCGGGGTCCCCGGGGCTGGCATGGGCTTGGGCATATGGCTTTTGGAGTTTCAGGCTGGGGCAAGGCAGTGAGGGCTCCTCGGGGGTACACGGGAGACCCCCGGATGCTCCCTACCCTTGCCCCAGGTCCCCCTTGGTCCCTTAGACTCCCTCGCCTGTGCCCACCCCATTCTGGGGTCCTCCGAAGGTAGGAGTTGGAGGGGCAGGTAGCGATTGTGAATTTCTAGCCTTGCCTGCAGCTGGATCTGGGTCTCATTTCCCAACTTGTTCCCTCTCCCCATCATTCAGTCATTCAACAAACATTCCCCCAGCACAAGGGTTCGCTGTGACGTTTGGCCCAGAGGGTGCCAAGTTTCCCATACAGAGCCTGTGTCTTGGGCACCAGGTCCAGCCTGGGCCTGCTGAGGTTCCCTGGCCTTCCTGAATCTGCTGACACTTCTTTTTCATCAATTCTGGAAACACGTCAGCCTGCAGCTCTCCCTGTTTTATCTCTTCCACCAAAACAGACCAGCCTCCTCGCCTCGCTGTCCTGGGACTCTGTATGTCTTCTGCTTTCTCCTTTCACGAGGCTGTAGTCTGCAAGGGCCTGGGTTCTCCACCCCGATCTCCAGGCCACACCCCTCGCCACACCCCTCGTCCCCATGGAGGGCTCAACATCCAAACCCCTGGTCCCGGGGCCTGCACGGCCACACTCACACACTCACCATCTGGCTTTCAAATCTCCGGCTTCGTCTGGGCCTCTGCGGGGGGCCCCTCCTTCCTGCAAGCCCAGCTCTGCCCTCACCCGGACACTGCTGTCCGTGGTGTTTCTGTTATTTTCTGCTGTTTTACAAAGAAAAGCTTTCCATGGGGCGCCTGGCTCGCCCAGTTGGTAGAGTATCCAACTCTTCATCTTAGGATTCTGAGTTCGAGCCCCACGTTGGGTGTAGAGATTACCTAAAAATCTTAAAATAAAAAAGAAAGAAAGAAAGAAAGAAAATAAAAGCTTTCCAGTTACCTAGGCTGATATGGGATTAAGTTGGAAAACTTCCAAGGGGGACTTAAATTTAAAAAGTGGCTTTTCTAATTGAAAAAATGCACATGCGTGCACACACACACACACACACACACAACTTGGGCCTTGGAACCAGCCGGCAGTGGGCTCAAACCTTGTCTTTGACCCTTGTCGCTAGCTGCGACCCTGAGCACTCAGCGGGTCTGAGCCTTAGCCCGTCAGGTAGGGAAGAGCAGATAATACGTATGAGTATTACTTTCCTATCACGGCCACAAACTCAGTATCACAAAACAACACCAATGTCTTATTTTATGATTATTATGTATTATTTTTCAATCAAAGTCCAAACGGGTCTCACAGCTAAAACAAGGTATCAGCAGGGCCATGCTGCTTCTGAAAACTCTGAGGGAGAGTCCATGTCCCTGCCTTTTCCACCTGCTAGGGCCCACCTGCGTCCCTTGGCTTGTGGCGCTTTGCTCCGTCTTCAAAGCCAACAGTGGCCGGTGGAGTCTTGCTCATATCTCCTCACTGACACTGACCCTCCTGCCTCCTCCTTCTGCCTGTAAGACTGCTGTGATTACATCATACCCACCAGGCAACCCAGGATGATCTCTCTATTTTCAGGTCAGCTGATGAACAATTTAAATTCTGCAACCTTAATTCTTCCCCGCCATGTGTATCAGGCTGGGTTCCCCAGAGAAACAGGGGTATGTACATTTATAGATGTCTACACACGCATGTAAAGAGAAAGATTTATTTTAAGAAATTGGCTCATGTGATTAGAGAGACTATACAAAAGTCTGCAGAGTGGGCTCTCAGGCTGGAGACCCAGGGAGGAGCTGATGCTGTTCAAATCTGAAGGCCATCTGCTGGCAGAATTTTTTCTCTTAGGGGAGATCAGTCTTTTGTTCTACTGACTTCAACTGATTGGATGAGGCCCACCCACATCCTGGATGGCAATCTGCTTTACTCAAAGTCTACCTATTGAAATGTTAATCTCATCCAAAAACAGCCTCATAGAAACATCCAGAATAATGTTTGACTGCATATCTGGGCACTGTGGCCCAGTAAAATTGACACACAAAATTAACCATCACACAATCTAACATAATTATTCACAGGTCCCAGGGATTAGGATATGGACATCTTGGGGGGGGGGTGTTATTCTGGTGACCATAACTTCCCTCTGTATTAGGGTTCTCTAGAGAGAGAGAGAGAGAGAGATGTAATTTATTATCACGAACTGGCTCCCGTGATTGAGGAAACTGCCAGGAGGGCCAATGGTATAATGCCTGTCTGAGGCCAAAGGCCTGAGAACCACATGAGTGTAAGTTTCGGTCCAAAACCCAGCAGACTCAACACCCAAGAAGAGGCAATGTTTCGGTTCAAGTCTTAAGGCAGAAAAAGACCAGTGTCCCAGCTCAAGGCAGTCAGTCAGGAGGAGCTCCCCCCTTACTCACAGAAGGGTCAGCCTTTCTGTTCTTTTCAGGTCCTCAACTGATTAGATGAGGCCCACCTGCACTGGGGGAGGACCATCTGCTTTACTCCGTTTACCAATTCAAATTTCAAATGTCTCCTCCACTAACACTCTCACAGGCACACTCAGAATAATGTTTGGCCAAAAATCTGGGCACCCGGTGGCCCAGGCAAGTTGATACATGCAATTAACCAGCACACCTCCTGGCGGGGAAGGTTTGAATCCCGTCACACACCAGGGTGCTGGGGCCAGCTCCCAGTGGCTTGCAGAGGTGGTAATTAGATTTTCGGGACTTTTACAAGCCAGTTGCTAAATCATTGAAATCTTGGAACGGGCCATGGTGGGAGTGTTTATACTGTGGAAATTGGCCTGTGTTACACATTAGAGCTTTTATGTCTTATTTGCATTCTGTTTTCGCAAGAGTGGGTATATCCCACACGCAAGGTGCCTCAGCCACTGTTCAGCAAGTGGTGATTCTCTGCTCTTTCCCCCTTTGGCCAAAGCCAAAAATCCTCACTTCACGCAGGGAAGCAGCTCTCTGCGGGTAAAGTCTGGCCCTGGTGGAGGGCGGTGGGGTTGCCCCCCCGGCCCGCCCCACTCCCCCTTGCCTTCTCTCCTCCCACGGTCTGGAGGTCCTGGCTGCACCCAGCCTGCTCTCTCGCCGCCTGGTCGGGGCCCACACGGGCAGCCCCCAGAGCCCCATTCACCCAAGGCGCCGACGGGCAACACGCCGCTGCGGGCCAAGCAAGGCCCTGCCTCCCCCCGGCCACGCTCAAGAGAATAATTAATAATAATTAACGAATAAACCGTGTTTGTTGAGAGCCATTTACCACAAAAAGCCTCAGGGTACATTGTACTCACACACAATTAAAAGTGGCATCTTTTAAACATTGATGTGAAACAAGAAAGCCGGCTTGGCTGCCCAGTGCGGGCGCCCCCACGCCTCCCTCTGACCCCGACCTCGCAGGTGCGTCTGGAAAGGTGGGGGCAAGTGTCCTCACCAGGAGGGTCAGGGCGTAGCCGGAAAGCGAGGGGAGGGCCCCGGGCAGTGGGCCCCAGCGATCAGAGTGGGTCTTCAGGTCTGAGAGGGCTGGTGGCTGTGGCCACCAGCAGGGACGGAACCGGATGCTCTAGAAGCCAGTGGCCACCCTCCACGAAGGGGCAGGACAAAGCCCGGTGCCGAGCTCGGACCACGTGGCCCCTGCGTGCCGGCTGCGGGCAAAGGGAGGTCTTCCCACCTTAGAGCCAACGCCCTGTGCTCCTTCTCTAGCCAGTGAGGGTGATTCATCCACAGAACCCCCCAGGTGTCGAGCACTGTTCTGGGAGTACGGCTGTCCACCAAAGAAGGTGCCTGATGTCATGGAGCTTCTATCGCACCTGGTAGAACACAGACAGTAAACTGATAGTTAAGCCCTGTTACAGAGAAAACGTCTGGCAAGGAGGAGAGGGAGGATGGAAAATGGGAGGGTGGTTACGGGTTTATAAGAAGGCCTCTCGCTGGGATGACATTTGGGCAGGAAGCTTGAGGAATTGAGCCAAAAGGAAGAGGATCCCAGGTAGAAGGAACAGCCTGTGCAAAGGCCCTGAGGCAGTTGTAAGATGGAGGAAAGAGACTAGCATGGGTGCAGCAGAGCCAGAGAGAGGGAGACTGGTGATCAGACTCTGTTGTCTCTACAGACCACCCGAAACTCCAGCCCCGGGCGATGATCCCCACACGGAGAGGCGTTTGAATGGCAGGGAGAAGTGCTATAATAGAACCCTTGCCAGGGCTTCTGGTGATCGGCCAAGTGGGGGACCGCACCCTAGGGACCTGGGCATCCCAGGCTTGAACAAGGACAGGTGGAGCCTAGAACCCTTCCCTCTGCACCTCCCACCTCTCCAGCAGCTCCCGAGGTCAGTCTGGAGGCACCTTCACCTAGGGATTGCCTCCTTCTCTCTCCAGCCGGGTACTTGGCTCACTTCCCTGGCTACATCAGCCTTATTCTTTTCCTCTCAAGGCCCCCTTGGGAAAACCCGCTACAGGAGGCCGTGAGTCACTCTGGTAATGACTGCCTCCTTTCCCTTCTCTTGGGGGAAAGGATGGAATTAACAGTGGACATGAGGGCACCAGGCCCCTTGCAGAGATCAGCCATGAGAATGCAGCCCATCTGCACCTGCCCTGCTCGCTCCCTCGCTCGCTCTCTTTCTCTGAAGTCAGGAGACGCTTATCCTGAGCCCCAAATAGAGGTAATGCAAGCTTGTTGGGATGACACTGAGGACCCCCAAGTCCTGCCAGGAAGTAGTAAGAGGGATTAGAAGGGTGTCCGCACCCGCTGGAGGGGTCGCTTGGCTGTCCCCAAAGGGGTTTGTGCTGAGGGCTGCCGACCCAACCTCCCTGATTCTCCGTCATCAGTAAGCACACTCCTGGGCCCAGGACAGTGCTGCTGTTTTGAGAATCCTACCTCTGGGCACCTGGGTGACTCATTCGGTTAACTGGTTAAGCGTCTGACTCTTGGTTTCAGCTCAGATCATGATCTCAGGGTCGTGAGATGAGCCCCGCGTCGGGCCCTGTGCTAAGTACGGTCTACTTGTCCTTCTTCCTCGACTCCCTCACCCCTCACTCTCTCTCAGATTAATAAATAAAATCTTTTTAAAAAAGAATGCTACCTCCGGAGAAGGCTGGAAGCAGGACAGGCGACATTTAGTTGGGAGATGGCGTGGCATCGGACAGGAAAGAAAGGAAAAGCAAAACATTTTGGCCAGGTTCTCGGCCTCTTTGCGTCCTACAATTAAAATTATCTTTTGATAAAGGAAACAAAGTCGGTTCTAGCCCAGAAAGTGTAAGGGTCATCTCTAATTTTGGAAACTTCCAAACAGCTGGCTTGGCCTTTGGGGTCGTTGTTTCCATTCATCCTGCTATCCATCCGTCCGTCCGTCCGTCCGTCCGTCCATCCATTAATTAAAAAGCAATGACTAAGTGATAGAGCCAAGCACTATGTGTTAAGCCCTCAAGACATAGCTTTGTCCCCTCTGTCTCTGGAGAAGCAGGGCTCACGAGAATGTTTAACGCTCCAGCAGAATTACAATGATGAAAAGCACACGCTGCAATTCAGGTTTCCGCTGAAAGTATTAATTTCCTGGTTTTAATTATTCAATAGAAATTAATGAAAATGCGAGAGGAATCTCAAAGGAGCCTCTAACCAGCGGGGGTGGGCAGAGACAGAGGCAAGTGGCGCAAAGTGGAGTCTAGGGAATTGGATGAACTCAGAGGCCAAGGGCCCCAGCACCTATCCGCAACCGAGCCAGGCTGTGAGCTTCCGAAGGGCGGGGACCCTCCTGCACCAACCCAAGGTGGAGTTTGCTCATCCATTCGGGGGTTGGGGGCAGGGAATGCACTGCTGCCTATCTCTGGCAGCTGCTATGCCAGAAGCTGGGGGAGAGGACACCCAGCCCTGCCTTCAGGGAGGGGTGGACGAGGGGCTCTCCCATCTCACCGTAAGAGCTGCAGCCCTGGTGTGATGATAACACGGAGCAGGGGGTATTCGTTGAGTCCAGAAGACTGAATTATTGAAGGGTGGGCAGCCCTGGGGCTTGGGGAATGGGGAGAGTAGCTACCAAGGGAGGTGGCTTCCCAGGAAAGAAGAGGATCAGAGCTTGGGGGTGGATGATTCTGAGAGTGGAGAAACCTGGGTCCCAGACATATGTCAGGCTCCCAGAAGGGATGGCACGCAGATGTGAGGACAGCTCCCCGGAGCCCTGCGAAGGAGTACCCACACGCAAGCTTAGCTCCAGGCATACCGCTGTCTTTGAATGGACCCGGAGGATCCTGGATGATGAGTGTCTCCATGGGAACCACGTGGGGATAGAGATGGGGGCTTCCCCACGCTGCGTGACGTCTGAGAAGGTGGGGGGCACACAAAAGTGACCAAGTCCAAACTTCGTGCTCAGTAAGGTTTAACTTGATTTAGCAAAATGTTGTCTATATCAAAGAGAATGAGAGGACAAGTCATAGACTGGAAGAAAATATTTGCAAAAGGCACATGTGATAAAAGACTGTGATCCAAAATATACAAAGAACTCTTACAACTCAACAAAGAATATGAACACACCTTCCTCGTTGTCCTTGGTTCTCTGCTGTGATTCTAAGTAGCCCTTCCTTGCTCACAGGCCATTGGATTTCGAGATTTCCTTTTAAAGTTGTTGGGGGTTTTTTGTTTGTCTTTTGGTTTTTGTGTTTTTTTTTGTTTTTTTTTTTAATTTTATTTTATTATATTGTGTTAATCACCATACAGTACATCCCCAGATTCCGATGTAAAGGTTTGATGCTTCATTAGTTGCGTATAACACCCAGCACCATGCAATACGTGCCCTCCCTACTACCCATCACCAGGCTATCCCCTTCCCCCACCCCCTCCCCTCTGAAGTCGGGTTTTTGTTTTTTAAATCAGGGTTTTTAGATGCTGCCCTGGACTCACTACCACCGTTGCCCATCACTGGTCCTGCTTCTTCCCGAGAAGAGGAGTCTCCTCTCTGATTGGCGGACTGGCATCAGGAGCCTGCATTCCAGCTACAAGGATGTCTGGGAAATCGACCGGGGCATTGCCCACTTCTGCCAACGGTGGGATGTTCCCAGCCTAAGGAGGGGGTCAGATGCTGGGCAGCCAAAAACAATGACAAATGTCTACAGCCTTTCACACAGAAACTTTGGAAAATCTGGACCAGTACAGGCGAGCAAGTAAAAACCACCTATCTTCCCTCTACTGCTAATTTTAGCATATTTCTTCCCAAATATTCTGTGCGTACATGGATATGGTTGCATAGCTGATAACATCTCATCTCTGTGGTTTTGTTTCTAGTCCTCCTTCCTGAAGGGTAGCAGAGTACGCCATTCCAAATTTGCCACTTCGGCATAAGCATTATTTTGAGCTAAAGCCAATTGCGAAGAAGCAGACGCAAGAAAACCTCTCTGCTCTCTCCCTATTTGCCTAAAAGCAGGACATGAATGTGTAAAGGTGTTCCCCCTCCCCTCTTCCAGGAAGGACAGAAGTTAATCACCAGAGACACTCCAGACCCTTCCCAGCCCAGAGAGACACCAAAGGAAGGTCTAGCCAACCTTGCCGAAGCCAGCCCTCTGTCTGCCATTGGTTGCCTCTGATATTTGCTTTCCCACCATTTACTGCCCTTGGAAGCTTAGAGTCCTTGGTCTTGTCACTTCTCTACGGATTCGTTGCTGGTTTGTTAAAATGCTGTATAAGCCTGAATTCCAACCCTTTTGAGCTACTCCTCACTGGGTACTCCCCTAAGTTAATAAACTCCGGCTCGTTCTCCTTGTGAATCTGCCTTCCAACAGCCTGACATAGAGGCCCCAGCTGGAGACCCGAGGAGGCTTTTCTTCCCTACGTTCCTTAAGAGCCTATCACAAGCATTTTACTTTGTCCTTAGAAAGGCTTGGTTGATGTTATTTTCTTTCTTGCGTGTGTGTGTTATTTTCTTTCGTAAAGATTTAATTAATTTATTTGAGAGAGAGAAAGCACGAGTTGGGGGGGTGGGAGGGGCAGGGCGACAGGGACAAGCAGACTCCCTACTGAGCGTGGAGCCCAAAGCAGGTCTCGATCCCAGGACCCCAAAACCTTGACCTGAGCTGAAGTCAGACGCTTCACCGACTGAGGCACCCAGGGACCCCAATGCTTGATGTTATTTTCAATAGCTGTATAATGTGGCGTCCTTCAGGGAAATTATGATAGAATTCTAAATACGGAGCCTAGGCTGCAGCCCAGGAAGGCTTCTCAAGCCCCAGCTTGTGGCGGGAGGGGAGGGTCTAGAGCTGTCACCTCAGTGCCCCATTCTCACCACCTCCCGGGGTTTAAAGGGAGGTGACCTCCAAGAGCTGGTCCTGGCTTGAGGAGGCCACGCCCAAGGCAGTGAGGGACGTGGATGGGTCAAAGGGCACTGAGGCAGCGAGACCTGAGTCCAGACGCAGGAGAGCTCTGTGGGCCGTGCTGGGCAGGGCAGCTGGGATTTGCGCTGTGCCCGACGGGGAGGGCCACCAGATTCCCTGCACACCGAGGCTCAGTGCCGTGGGGGGAAGAAGCCGGGCTCCGAAGAAGGGCAGACCTGAGCTGGACTCCTACCTTCTGTGTGACTCCAGGCTCTGGCCGGAAATGTGGGCTCCTCCATGTCCTGGGGCTGTTGAGTGGACCCCAGTGTCTTCCCGGTGACCCGGTGTCTAACTCTTGTTTTTGTGGTAATGGCATCCCTGTTAGACATGTCTCTCCCCTGCGGGACCTTCTTGGTGGCACATGATCGAAACCAGATCTGAAGTCCCTGCCCCTCCCTCCCCTCCCAGGACCCTCTCTTGGAGAGTGACCTGGGACAGAAAGTGGTTCTGACTCAGGTAGGGCTGCAGCCGCTCCGGCTCCTTCCTTCTCCCCCACCTGGCTCTCCAGCCTCCCCGCAGGCTCTGAGCTACCAGCCCAGGCTCCAGAGTCTGCCTAAACCAGGGGGGACCGGTGATCGCGTGTAACCAATAAGTATCAACTGCGAGTAATTACCGCTGCGAGGGTTCTGGCAGGCGGGGTGGTCATTGAAAGACTGAACACACAGATGGGCAATGGCCAGACTGGACGCAAAAACAGAACTCTAACCCACCACCCGAGCAGCCAGCCCGGGGAAACCAACCCGCTGCCGGCGGTCTAAAGGGCAGGAAGCTGGCCTGACGGCTGCAGGTCAGCCTTGGGGGTAACCCGGCCACCCTCTCCAGCAACCAAGCCAGGAGCCAAACCCAACCCCTGTTCCCGATCAGCCCTGAACAGCCAGGGCTTGATTAATAACCGTCAGCTCCCCTGATTCTCGTGCCCTCTTCCAACTTAGGGCCAACGAGAGAAAGCCAAGTATGCACCTCTAACCTATCTCATAGGAAACCTGGAGCCTGGTTTGCCCTCCGCCAGCTTCCACCAGCCTCCGCCAGCCTCCACCAGCCTCCACCAGCCTCCGCCAGCCTCCGCCAGCCTCCACCAGCCTCCACCAGCCTCCACCAGGTGCACCTGAGGCCTCCCTTCTGTTCCACCAGGAAGCTTTCCACTCCCCTGCCTGCCTTTGAGTTTCTGCCAAGACGAAAGTGATGGGGCTCCAGCAAACTGAATCTTGAATCGATAGTATTTGCCTGCTCTCGTGTGGTTGATTGCCATTTATTTCCACATTATTTTCTGCGAAAACTTAGACAGCATTTACCGGGTTCACAGTCACCCTGCGTCGATTAACTCCTCCATGCAGAGAAAGATCTTGGAATGAGCAAGAAAGGCAACCAACAAAAAACCCCACCCTGTAGCTAGGTGTCCTGTCCGGGTCGGCTGTGGGGTCATCTCGGCTTCTTGGTCATCTTTGAGCTATGTTATGACTCTGTATATTAGAGACAACAGATAAAAATGCAGGTCATCCTTGTAGGTAAAAACGCACACGACTGAGTTTGGAGGCGTGTGGGCTTTTGCCCTGTGGCCGGTTTGCTTGTGTTGGTGCGTTCCCTGCAGTATTCCTGACTGTCTGCGTAACTCCGTTCTTTAAATTCTCCTCTGAACCGGTTGTAACATCTTGGTTCCCTCATGAATTGATGAGTTCAAGAAAATCTTTGACACACGTTCATTGCCTATTTGATGGAGCTGTGACTTTGCCTTTCTAAAAATTATCCTTGAGCCACGTCCCACAGTTTTGGAGGAGGGTACTATTAGAGTTGCTCATGTTATTGGGGAAGGACCTGGGGCACAGAGAGGTTAAGTCATTTGCAGAAGGGCACACAGCTGGAGCCAGGGTTTGGCTGTAGGGATCTGGCTTTAGAATCCACGTGCCTGTGAGAACACTTGAGCTCCGTTACTTATTAGCTGACCCCACAAAATGGGTACGATATTTACAGACGAGAACAGGGAAGCACAGGGTGGTTAAGTAACACATCCCAGGCCCTGATGTTACTACGTAGCTGATTTACCACAGGACAGCTGTCCCCAGGGGTGCTGCTGTGAGGGTACCAGGGGAAGCACTGGTCGAATATTAATACAGACGGTGGCTAGCATTTATGGAGGGCTTTCTAAGTGCCAGATCCTGAGCCAAGAGCTATACCCAGATCGTGTCATTTACCCCTCACCATGGCCCTATGAGGCAAATAATTCTTTTTAAATAATTTATTTTATTTTATTTTTTAAGTAATCTCTATACCCAACATGGGGCTCAAACCCATGCCAAGATCAAGAATCGCAAAGGCAGATGCTTTTATTATCCCATTTTACAGATCAGGAGACGTGGAAGGAGGGAGGAAATTGGGTTTCTCTTCATCTCTGGATTTATTTGGGGCTGAGCTTTGCAAGCTGAGCTGCTGCCACCAGGACCCCATTGGGGTCTGCCTTCAGATCTGCTGTGTGTGCCCCTGGGCTCCTTGATACCCCACCCTCCAGCCCTGGCCTCCCCAACTCCACCCCAAAGACTCAGTCCCTTGACTTCAGAGAGCTGGAGACCTAGCACAGACTGACCTCCCCGGCTGACCTCCCCAACTGGGCTGGGCTGTGGGACCCCCCCGGAAAATCTGCTACTTATCCTGAGGGGGGCAGGAGTCCGGTCTCCTGGGCCCCGTGAGGGGAGACGTAGGTTCGGCGGGGATCGGGGAACGGAGGTGCCTGGGGCCTCATCTGCTTACCAGGGACTGTCAAGCTAATTGAAATGAGCCTACGAGGGGCAGGGGTGGGGGTCCCGGGCGGCAGAGCAGCCAGGTTCCCAGGCCAGAGAAGCCGCTTCGTTTGCAAGGGAAATGACTTGACAGGAGCCTTTCATTTGCAATCTTTGGGCTCAGCGGTTTGATTAGCTTCTGGGGAAAAGGTCCCTCCTGTTTTATGCATGAGGAGCTGTGCTGGGGCGCGGGGGACCCCATCGGCCCCAGGCCCGCTCCCACCCGTTCCTTCTCTCCCTCCCAGGTGGGGTAAGGAGCCGAGGGGTCAGGGCGAGAGGCTTCCCAGAGGAGCCTCCCCTTCGTGGTGAGGATGGAAATTTCCCAGAGCAACGCTTCCCCGTGCTAGCCTGTGAAGTGGGAACTGTAAGATCTCCGTCCTGAGGCTTGGGGGAGGGTAATGAGCTCAGCGGGGAGGTGCCTGGCTTGGAGCGGGAACCAATTTCGGTGCCAGCCACCCGCCCAGTGACTCTGTGGAAGCCCCTACCCCCCACCCCAGACCTACTGCCCCTTCACTTCCCCCGGCCCCTCCCTGTGCTACCTCGGACCCAGACCACCCCCTTGGGGCACTGGGGACACACTTCTGCTGGGAAAGCGAGGGAGGTGGGGGTGCTGAGCTAGGTGCTTGTCACAAGTGATCTCTCGGACCACTTGGAGGGACGATGTCCCTTTAAAAGTTGGACATTACTTTTTGGTCCTTTTCTTTCACATCCTTCCTCCCTTCCTTGGGTTTCTTCCACCTTCTGTAAGGCTGCATTTGCGAGACCCCCTGCTCTGCAAATGTGATACAATGCCGGTTAAGCCCTGCTCGGCGAGGCAGGGGCTGGAGCCACAGGCCTGGCTGGGGCAGCGGCCCGGGGTAGGCAGCCAGCAGGGCCAGGCACGTGACGGCGGACTGCTCCAGAATCTTGACCAACAACAATGTGGCTGTCTCAGGACACTGGGTGGGGAGATGGGGGATGCCCAGGATTCGCCCTCCAAAATTCCTGAGGGTCACAACCGTGGCCCTGGGAATGCCCAGGCTGGGGGTCTCATGAGCTCAGCCTCTGGGGCTCGGCTGCCCCTCAGGGATGAGCCAGGCTGTGGGGAAGGTGGGAATCCCGTCTTCTGTGTGTAGGGCACCTCTCAGACCTGGGTTCAAGTCCAGCTCTGCCACTTACCAGCTGGTGGTCTCGGACAAGTTCCTTAAGCCCCGAGACTCAGTTTTCTCATTAGAAGATTGGGGATGGGGATGCCCGGGTGGCTCCGTCAGTTAAGCATCTGCCTTCAGCTCAGGTCATGATCCCAGGTCCTGGGATCGAGCCCCGTATGGGGCTCCCTGCTCAGTGGGGAGTCTGCTTCTCTTTCTCTCCCTCTGCCCCTCCCCCTGCTCATGCTCTCGCTCTAATAAATTTTTAAAATCTTAAAAAAAAAAGAAGTTTGGGGATGATCGTCCCTACCGGAAAGGGTTGTTGGGAAAGTAGGGGTGATGTAGCTAATGTGTGTGACCACCGTGGGTCTTCAGGACGCAGTAGCTACTCATTGGACACTCAGCAGACGGTGTTTCCTGTGGACTGGGTGCAGAATGGGAGGGAAGAGCTCTGCCTCAGGCTCACCCCCCACCCCTGCCAGACACCCACCCCTGCGGAGATCTCCTCTCCTTCCTCCTACAGCCCCACGTGAGGCTCTAACTGAAGTGTAGGAAGGACCGGGAAGAGAGGAAGGAGCCAGTTGCCGCCCCACAGCTGTCCCAGGATCGGTCAGATTGTTTCCCGGGAGCCCCTCTTCAAGGGCATCGACACCCCTGGAGTAAGCCCAGTGTTCACAGTTTTCCTGGGATACAAACATGGGTGGGGGTCGAGGACATGGAGCCTGGGTGCTCCAGCTCCCCTGCTGCCTGGTGTGGACTTCACTGGTTTCTAAGGCCGGGCTGTGTTGCCCTGTGGTGAGGGTCCTGTGGGGACCTGGGGACGCTGCAGAGCCGTTAGCGTCTGAACCTTCGAATCGAAAGGGCCGGAAGCCGGAATTCAGATTCCACCTTTCCCTAGTCACGTGAATGGCAAGTTACTTAATTTTTCTTTTTTTTTTTCTTTTTTTTTTTTTTAAAGATTTTATTTATTTATGTGACAGAGATAGATACAGCCAGCGAGAGAGCGAACACAAGCAGGGGGAGTGGGAGAGGAAGAAGCAGGCTCCCAGCGGAGGAGCCTAACATGGGGCTCAATCCCAGAATGCCGGGATCACGCCCTGAGCCGAAGGCAGATGCTTAACGACTGCACCACCTAGGTGCCCCTAATTTTTCTATGTCTCAGTTTTAAGCTATAAGGTGGGAATATGGGAAATAAAAAAAAATAAATGGGATAAAGCATATGAATAACTGTGCCTGGTGTATTGCAGGCATCCAGAAATGTTCAATTTCATTTGTGTTCAGAGAGCCTCGATTTCCTCCAAGCCCCCGTTCAATGTGGGGTGAGGCATCCATGTCGAGGACCATGCACGTGAGCATCTTCCAAGACCTCACAGAAACACAAAGATATGAGCATGAAAGGAATACACCCACAGCAGCAAAGAGCCTTGGGGGCTGGGGGTCCCTGGTCCCTGGCAGAGACAGTGTCGTTGGGCTACGCTGGTGGAAGGCTCTGCGGCCTGGACTATGCTGATGGAGCCGCAGAGCTACAGGGGAGCAGCTGGCCACAGACAGAGCCCCCCAGAGAGTCTGCACTCAGGTTGACAGATGTGGTAATACACAAGAGAACTCAGCTGCTGAGGACAGGGGAGTCACAGAAGGTCTAAGAGACACTGCGCCAGTGGTAGCGGACCCTCTCTCCTCCTTTACCTTTCACCCAACCCGAACCTAGAAGCCTCCTTGATAAAGAAGTTGGAACAACTGTTGGAGAAGCTAAGCCACTAAGCTGCAAGGCCGCCAGTGGGATGGTGGCCTCCAGGAGGATATTGTAAAGCCCTCCCATCCAGCACTGGGAGGTGGCGGTGGGGCTTTCATAAATACTGCCCGTACCTGCCCTTACCCTGCCCTTACCCTGGCCTATACAGCATTCTCGCTCCAGAGGGAATAGGGAGGCACATTGACCCAAAAGCAGAGGAAACACCAACTTGCCACCCAGGCCTCTTCTGTTATACGTGATGAGCCAGAGTGTCAACAGGCCCTTGAGGAAGGCCACTAGCCTGAAGGGAGACTCAGGAAAACAACAAAGACACTGGCCAGAGGACACAGAGATGATTCATGGGAGGGAAAATAGCATTCAAAGCCTCTGTTGAATATATTCAGAGAGATTAGAGAAGATGTTCTGTTTATGTAACAAGGACTCAATCTGGTTGGGGAGAAAAAGACCAGAGAACAACTTAAAGAGCTCTTGAGATTAAAAAAAAAAAAATATATATATATATATATATATATATATATATATATATACACGCTTGCTAAAATTAAAAGTCTAATAGAAGCACTAGAAAATAAATCATCTCAAAATGCAGAACTAGCCGAAACAGGTGGGGAACATAAAAGCAAAGAGAAACAGGCTCAATAAAGAAAGGTGAGTCAGACTAGCACTTCACTACCTATCAGTGAAACCAGATGCTTGGAGAAAATGGAACATTCCTTCCATGTTATAAGGGAAAATTGTTCCCAATCTAGAATTCTATACCTAGCTAAACTGTCAATAAACCTTAGAGCAGAATAAAGACATTTCATACATGGAAGGACCCAATTTATCTTCAACATACCCTGTCTCCAAAAGTTCCTGCATGATATAATTCAGAGAAATCAGGAAATAAATAAAGAGGAACATACAGGATCCAGAAAACTGGATCTAATCTAGGAGAGGAGTCAAGGGAAGTTTCAAGGTTAGAGTGACCAACTCATTCGGGGTAGCTTCCTTGTTTTCAGCACTAAAATGCTTACGACCTTTAAGCCTGGAAACCAGGATGGTTGATCACCCTAGGCCCAGAGACAGTCAATCAGGATTGCCACTCAATGAACAAATATACTGAGATCGAGGTTTCCTGGGGGAAGGGGTGTTCTGTAGAATTTATAGTATGATACAGACATGATTAAAGTCAAACTATGGATAAAGCAGATGACGCTTGGTTGCAGTTCAGAGGCAGGTTATAGATGTTAAGAACTTTGTAAAAATTAAAATGTGGTTGTCAGAAGGAGTGGGAGAGATTATGGGGAGAAAGGGGGTGGCTGTGCACATACCCTTGTGACAAAGTAGGATCGAGAGAAACTACTGACTGTGATGCAACACGAAATAGGTCCACATGGTAGAGTTAAAAGGTGCTCAACAGAACCAAATAATAATAATGACAAAGATAGCAATAAAACAACAACAACAATCCCTTTCGGACTTTGAGAGGCAGAGGGGGAAGAGAAGGAGGCGAGCTAAATCCCTTATGTTCATGGCAGAAAGCCAATGAAGTCTTCAAAGGAGTCATGAAACAGAAAATCTCTGCGAAGCACATATCTGATAAAGAACTTGTATCTAGGACATATACAAAGGACTCTCATAACTCATAATAATAAGACGAAAGCAACCAATTGGCCAATTTAAAAAAATGGCAAAAGTTTTGAACAGACACTTGACCAAAGGAAAAATGCAGATGGCCAACAGTACATGAAGACTCTTAACCGTGATCGTTAAGTCATCGCAGAAATTCAGATCTGAACTACAATGAGGTACCCTTACACCCTGTCAGAACGGCTGAAGTGAACAGTAATGACAAAACCAGGTTTCGGTGAGGACACAGCAACGGGAACTCTCAGGCACAGCTGGTGGGAGCACGAAAAGGTACCACTGCTCTGGAACCATCCATCTGGACATTTCTTATGGAGTCAANAACATGGGGCTCAATCCCAGAATGCCGGGATCACGCCCTGAGCCGAAGGCAGATGCTTAACGACTGCACCACCTAGGTGCCCCTAATTTTTCTATGTCTCAGTTTTAAGCTATAAGGTGGGAATATGGGAAATAAAAAAAAATAAATGGGATAAAGCATATGAATAACTGTGCCTGGTGTATTGCAGGCATCCAGAAATGTTCAATTTCATTTGTGTTCAGAGAGCCTCGATTTCCTCCAAGCCCCCGTTCAATGTGGGGTGAGGCATCCATGTCGAGGACCATGCACGTGAGCATCTTCCAAGACCTCACAGAAACACAAAGATATGAGCATGAAAGGAATACACCCACAGCAGCAAAGAGCCTTGGGGGCTGGGGGTCCCTGGTCCCTGGCAGAGACAGTGTCGTTGGGCTACGCTGGTGGAAGGCTCTGCGGCCTGGACTATGCTGATGGAGCCGCAGAGCTACAGGGGAGCAGCTGGCCACAGACAGAGCCCCCCAGAGAGTCTGCACTCAGGTTGACAGATGTGGTAATACACAAGAGAACTCAGCTGCTGAGGACAGGGGAGTCACAGAAGGTCTAAGAGACACTGCGCCAGTGGTAGCGGACCCTCTCTCCTCCTTTACCTTTCACCCAACCCGAACCTAGAAGCCTCCTTGATAAAGAAGTTGGAACAACTGTTGGAGAAGCTAAGCCACTAAGCTGCAAGGCCGCCAGTGGGATGGTGGCCTCCAGGAGGATATTGTAAAGCCCTCCCATCCAGCACTGGGAGGTGGCGGTGGGGCTTTCATAAATACTGCCCGTACCTGCCCTTACCCTGCCCTTACCCTGGCCTATACAGCATTCTCGCTCCAGAGGGAATAGGGAGGCACATTGACCCAAAAGCAGAGGAAACACCAACTTGCCACCCAGGCCTCTTCTGTTATACGTGATGAGCCAGAGTGTCAACAGGCCCTTGAGGAAGGCCACTAGCCTGAAGGGAGACTCAGGAAAACAACAAAGACACTGGCCAGAGGACACAGAGATGATTCATGGGAGGGAAAATAGCATTCAAAGCCTCTGTTGAATATATTCAGAGAGATTAGAGAAGATGTTCTGTTTATGTAACAAGGACTCAATCTGGTTGGGGAGAAAAAGACCAGAGAACAACTTAAAGAGCTCTTGAGATTAAAAAAAAAAAAAAAAAAAAAAAAAAAAAAAAAAAATACACGCTTGCTAAAATTAAAAGTCTAATAGAAGCACTAGAAAATAAATCATCTCAAAATGCAGAACTAGCCGAAACAGGTGGGGAACATAAAAGCAAAGAGAAACAGGCTCAATAAAGAAAGGTGAGTCAGACTAGCACTTCACTACCTATCAGTGAAACCAGATGCTTGGAGAAAATGGAACATTCCTTCCATGTTATAAGGGAAAATTGTTCCCAATCTAGAATTCTATACCTAGCTAAACTGTCAATAAACCTTAGAGCAGAATAAAGACATTTCATACATGGAAGGACCCAATTTATCTTCAACATACCCTGTCTCCAAAAGTTCCTGCATGATATAATTCAGAGAAATCAGGAAATAAATAAAGAGGAACATACAGGATCCAGAAAACTGGATCTAATCTAGGAGAGGAGTCAAGGGAAGTTTCAAGGTTAGAGTGACCAACTCATTCGGGGTAGCTTCCTTGTTTTCAGCACTAAAATGCTTACGACCTTTAAGCCTGGAAACCAGGATGGTTGATCACCCTAGGCCCAGAGACAGTCAATCAGGATTGCCACTCAATGAACAAATATACTGAGATCGAGGTTTCCTGGGGGAAGGGGTGTTCTGTAGAATTTATAGTATGATACAGACATGATTAAAGTCAAACTATGGATAAAGCAGATGACGCTTGGTTGCAGTTCAGAGGCAGGTTATAGATGTTAAGAACTTTGTAAAAATTAAAATGTGGTTGTCAGAAGGAGTGGGAGAGATTATGGGGAGAAAGGGGGTGGCTGTGCACATACCCTTGTGACAAAGTAGGATCGAGAGAAACTACTGACTGTGATGCAACACGAAATAGGTCCACATGGTAGAGTTAAAAGGTGCTCAACAGAACCAAATAATAATAATGACAAAGATAGCAATAAAACAACAACAACAATCCCTTTCGGACTTTGAGAGGCAGAGGGGGAAGAGAAGGAGGCGAGCTAAATCCCTTATGTTCATGGCAGAAAGCCAATGAAGTCTTCAAAGGAGTCATGAAACAGAAAATCTCTGCGAAGCACATATCTGATAAAGAACTTGTATCTAGGACATATACAAAGGACTCTCATAACTCATAATAATAAGACGAAAGCAACCAATTGGCCAATTTAAAAAAATGGCAAAAGTTTTGAACAGACACTTGACCAAAGGAAAAATGCAGATGGCCAACAGTACATGAAGACTCTTAACCGTGATCGTTAAGTCATCGCAGAAATTCAGATCTGAACTACAATGAGGTACCCTTACACCCTGTCAGAACGGCTGAAGTGAACAGTAATGACAAAACCAGGTTTCGGTGAGGACACAGCAACGGGAACTCTCAGGCACAGCTGGTGGGAGCACGAAAAGGTACCACTGCTCTGGAACCATCCATCTGGACATTTCTTATGGAGTCAAGCACGTGTTTCGCATAAACCCAGCATCCATTCCTAGGTATCTATTAAAAAAAAAAGAAGAAAATCTATGTTGGCATAGATATTTGTATGAGAATGTGTATAAGCAGCTTTTATACGAAAAATGGGAGACAATGCCAAAGCCCGTCAAGTGGAGAATGAAGCAACAAAGGGTGGTGTGGTCGTGTAGTCACACTGTGGGATCCTACAAGAACGCCTGTCTGCCCAATAACGTGGCAAGTCTCAGAAGCACTCCGCTCTGTATCTTGGTGGTGGTAGGGGCTACGTGACCGCATGTACTTGTCAAAACTCATAGAACAGGACATGTAAAAAGTGTGAATTTTACTGTATTTCGTTACACTTCAAGAACGTGTCTTAGGAAAAAAGCTGTTATAGACTTAGTCCCACATCCTAGAGAAATCCAGTCCTCAGGGGCTCTGGGCTCTGGCCCTTTGCCCTGTCCTCGTACAGGTAGACCGTGGTGTTCTGTTCTGGGCAGAATTCTCCCTCGTTGTCCATGTAAAGGGTTATTAACTTGTTGGAATAAATAATACATGCAAATGATATAAAATTCAACAGGTACAAAGATTGTGCAGTAAAAATTATGTCTTCCTGCTTCCCTTCTTCCCCGTAACCCATCCTCTCCGGAAGGATGTTAAGAAATAGCAGCATTGGGGCGCCTGGGTGGCACAGCGGTTAAGCGTCTGCCTTCGGCTCAGGGTGTGATCCTGGCGTTATGGAATCGAGCCCCACATCAGGCTCCTCTGCTGGGAGCCTGCTTCTTCCTCTCCCACTCCCCCTGCTTGTTTCCCTCTCTCACTGGCTGTCTCTATCTCTGTCGAATAAATAAATAAAATCTTAAATAAAAAAAAAAGAAAAAGAAATAGCAGCATTATTCTTTTTTACCAGCATCTTCCGTAGGCTTCCAGAGGTGCTTTTAGAAGAATGTGTGTGTGTGTGTGTGTGTGTGCAGATACAGAGATAGGATATATAGAGAGATGTCTATCTCTGAATAGATCTTCCTTCCTTCCTTTTCTTCCTTCCTTTGTTCCTTTCTCTTTCTTCCTTTCTTTCTTTCACCCAAATGAGCTCACATCATACTTGTCCTGCAACCTTGCTATTTTTTTAAAGATTTTATTTATTTATTTATTTGAGAGAGAGGAGCAAGGCGGAGGGGCGGAGGCAGAGGGAGAAGCGGGCTCCTCGCTGAACAAGGAACCCCGCACCAGTCTCGATCCCAGGACCCCAGGATCATGACCTGAGCCGAAGGCAGACGCTTCACCGCCTGAGCCACTCACGTACCCCATCAACATTGCTATTTTTGTTCTATTTTTTTTAAAGATTTTATTTATTTATCTGACAGAGAGAGAGACAGCCAGCGAGAGAGGGAACACAAGCAGGGGGAGTGGGAGAGGAAGAATCAGGCTCATAGCCGAGGAGCGTGATGTGGGGCTCGAACCCATCACGCCAGGATCACGCCCTGAGCCCAAGGCAGACGCTTAACCACTGTGCCACCCAGGTGCCCCAACATTGCTATTTTTAAATTTAACATTAAATCTCAGAGATTGCTGGGGCACCTGAGTGGCTCAGTCAGTTAAGCATCCAACTCTTAATTTTGGCTCAGGTCATGATCTCAGGGTCCTAGGATCCAGTCCTGGGTCAGGCTCCACAATCAGTGGGGAATCTGCTTGGATTCTCTCCCTCTCCCTCCACCATGCCCTGGCTCACACACTTTCTCTCTCACTCTCTCTCAAATAAATAAATAAATAAATAAATAAATAAATAAATCTTTAAAAAAAAATCTCAGAGTCTGCTCCATTCAAATACATCCACGGTTGCTCCATCCTTTGTAAAAGCACCATAATTAACTTCTCCAATTCTTTACTGATCAATGTTGGTTTCCAATATTTTTATCTTATAAGCAACAATGCCACAAATGCCTTGGTGTATCCATGTGCTAGGTGTCAAAGTTTAATTTTTTAATTTTTAATTTTTTTAAAGATTTATTTATTTGAGAGGACAGAGCACAAGCGGTGGAGAGGGAGAAGGAGGCTGCCCATCAAGCAGGGAGCCTGATGCAGGACTTGATTTTTAAAAAGTGATTATGTATCTAAGACTCACTGAACTCATTAACGAAGGAACCACTGGTTAAGTTGGTTCAAAGAAAATTCAAGAGCCTGGATACATACAGGCACGGAGGGAAATCTGGAATAAGCCGACTGTGTAGGTACGCAGCTGGTTTACACCCTCTGGGGTACTGAAGCTGTAACCTTTGGGATTCGCTTTTCTACGGGACAGAAATCATTTGCATCTCTCCCAGACAAAATTCATTTGAATTGTTATTAGACAAGAATCATTTGCATAGCTTACAGGTTTCTACAAGTTGACGTCTGCCCTTCGGAGTTGCAAAATACCCTGATAAGTAGTAAAAAGTAGGTCAAATCCAGGTGCAAACGTTCTATATAATTAGATGGTCCCCGTGTGGGCGTGG
The DNA here is from genome assembly GCF_002007445.2 of Ailuropoda melanoleuca. Taxonomy (NCBI): domain Eukaryota; kingdom Metazoa; phylum Chordata; class Mammalia; order Carnivora; family Ursidae; genus Ailuropoda; species Ailuropoda melanoleuca. The sequence goes on from NC_048230.1 coordinate 41,079,762, forward strand.
CACACAACGTCCCAGCAGGAACTGAAAGGACATTTCCCAGTTGCGGATTATTTTTCTTAACGTAGGACAGCTGCGGGACACACTGCCAGTGGCCTCGCTCGGTCCAAGGGCGCACGCTTTATCATTTCTGTAGATACGGCCTGGAGCTTGGATGAGACGGGCTGCCCCTGCGATTCCGCAGCTCCCTGGAATCATCTCATCCATTGGGATGCCGAGGGTTACATGCTTCCACGTGGCCTCTGTTGTTGTGGGAGGGCGGAGAGTGGGGTCCTCTCCCCCCACCCCACTGCTGCCAGCTCGCCAGTGGGGCAGTGGCCTTCCCACCCCCAGCCCTGGCTCCCAGAGAAGTCACCACTGTGCCTTCTAGTGCTGTCGGCATGCTCTTACCAGCACCTTCCTGCTGCTCCTGGAAACCTGTGCCTTCTGGGCCCTGATGTGGACCATGCTCACCTGGCAGGTTGGTGCCCTTCCTGGGTGTTACCTCCTCGAACGCGCCCACGTCTCTGGCTCCTGACTGCTCCTTCCCTTGTCTGCTTGGAGTTCTGGCATTTCTAGCTCTCTTGGCGTGGGCATCCCCTTCTCGTGCTTCCAGGGCTGTCCCAATCGTGTTTGCCTCTCCTGGGCTCCTTGCTACGGGGCTGATTCCCAAGTCCTGGAAGAGTCTCCCCCCCCAGCGGTGTGTCACCCCTACTTGATCAGACACCTGCCGCACCCCATTCCCTGCGCGCTTGTCTGGCTCCTGCAGGGAGAGGCACACCGGCCTCCCCACTTTCCCTGGGGTGGGACCCTTTGCCTCTGCATCCTCAGCTGGGCTGTACTGCAAGCTGACCCTGCCTCTTGGTGGCCAGGAGGGGCGGTGGGGGCAGTTTCTGAAAGGGATATCTGTTGTTTGGCAGGGGAGAAGCCCTTACATTTTCTTCAAGTCCAGGCAGGGGTGGAGGGGGATGGTGGTGTCAGCCGTTAGCAGCCAGGTGTGGGCGCCTCTGCAGGCTCAGAGAGTTTGGGGGAAATCTTGGATTCAAGATTTTGAGGAACATCAATCCAGATGTGGCTTTCCCATGTACCAGGGTCCCCTTCTTCCCAGCCAGGGCCCTGAGCTTGGCATGACCTATCTTTCCGGATTGAGAGGTTAGCCTTCTAGGGAGTTCTCCTACTCTTAGGGTTAAGTCCTGGGTTTCCTGAGGTCTTAATCCAAGAGATGAGCTCCCCTAGGGGAACCGTCCACTGTTTACCCTTCGCTTTTCTCTGTTTTTTCCCACAGCACCGCTGTCCCTGTTTGTTAAGTGTCCTCCCGTGGTTCTCCAATGGCAGGTCTATTACACCGGTGGGCGCCTTCTCTCCCCTCCTGTGCCAGTTCACCGCGGGTAAAATTTTAACAAGTTGTTACCTGTGCCAAGATCTGTCTGTGCTCCGCCCACTCCTGCTGTTGGGGTCCACGCTGCCAGCCAGATGGCAGGTGACCAAGCCCCCAAATCAACCCGAGCGCGGGTGATTTTGGACCACTTCTGGCACCCGCTGTCACAGGCTGGGTTCCCCGGGAGGCAGACTTCGAGTCAGAGATTAGCATCGCATGGGTAATCTGGGGTGCTCTTGGGATCTCGCTGACAAGATGGTATTTGGAGGCGGGGCCTTTGGGAAGTCATGAGGTCATGAAGGTGGGGCCTCGTGCATGGGATTAGCACCCTTATCAGGGGAGGCCAGAACTCACTCTCTTTCTGCATTGTGAGGACACAAGAAAGAGGCCTTCTGCCACCTGCAAGGGGGTCTTCCTCAGAACCCAGCCCAGCCGGCACCCTGATCTCTGACCTCCAGCCTCCAGAGCCCTGAGAATAAATTTTGTGGATAAGCCACCCCGTCTATGGAAATTTGTTATAGCAGCTGGAACAGACAAACAGACATCTCAGGATGGAGGACAGTGCAAGGAACCCAGGCTCTGGGGAGGAGGGTTTGGCCTTCCTTGTTGGCAAAGAATTCCTGGCTGATGGCACACCCAGGGGCTGTCTGACAGCACACAGCAGGTGGGGCTTCCCGCAAACCGTCTGTCCCAGTTCCCAGAACACTTGTCACATGGTGTATGCTGGTATGTGCGCTCACAGCAGGGCCCGTGTGAGCAGGGAGAGTGTGTGTGGTGTTCCTCCACTCAGGCTGGGCGGGGTGCAGGGGTGGGAGACCCAGCCCAAGCTCAGAGAGAAATCACGACTCTGCCCTCAGCACTTCATGCTGAGAGGGTCGAGGGTCGGCTGGGAGGCCGGACGCCCTGCAGAGAGTGAGTCTCAAACCCGAGTGGGGGAGGGAATGCCCCTTGCCTGTCCTAACCTTTGACACGTGCTCATAACCAAGTGGTCAGAAAAGGCATTTTCTGGGGCGCCTGCCTTTGGCTCAGGTCAAGGTCCCGGAGTCCTGGGATCCAGCCCCATGTCGGGCTCCCTGCTCGGCGGGGAGTCTGCTTCTCCCTCTCCCTCTGCCACTCCCCCTGCTTGTGCTCTTTCTGTCAAATAAGAATAAAAATAAAAATTAAAAAAGGGTATTTTCTGGAACAGTTCAGGTTAAAGAAGTACCAGTCAGGCTTTTGAAACAGCCTTCCTGAGAAGGCAGGAAAACAGACCCACTGGCCACCTCGCCGTGCAGGAACATGGGGCACCAGCAGTGACCAGGTCACTCAACCCTTGCGGGAAACAGCAGCTGGGATCCCAAATGTGTGGGACCCATTGGATCCCGGTTGTAAAGAGAAGTCAAGACAAGTCCATCTTGGGGAAGGCAGAGAACAGGCAGGAAAATCAAACCCCCAAATCCCTATATTTACCGAACCGAAAATGAAGGCCTTGGATTCCCCCCTTCTCCTTGAGAATGCATTTAAATGAAAAAGATGAGAGGAGCCTGGATCCCATGGCCCGCCCCCTGCCCGCTCTCCCCAGCCTGGGCTCCCACTCTTCCTGGGTCCTCTGCCTTTCCTTCGACTAGCCACGTCCCCCCCCCCCCCCCCCGCCCTGGGACTGGGCGCAACCACAGCAAGTCCCAGGAGCATCGCCCAGACAGCTATGAACGTTAAGTCACATCCTGTTATGCATTTAACAGCTCTCCTTTATTGAAAAGAATAAAAGCTCATGAGCAGAAATAGAAAATGCTGCAAAAATATATATCCGTTAATATGATAGTTGAAATTGCAAGGGTTTCACAAAACCTCGGCAGAACAATGTCATCCTGGCGACCCTGCATCAGGGCTGCTCTCTGCTGGGTCAGAAGCAAACAGCCTCCAGCTCCACCCCACACTCCCCCCCCCACCCCGAGATCATTTTGAGTCCAGGTGGACTCCACCAGTGCAGAAGGGGGGGTCCCTGAAACTCGGGAGTGTGTCAGGATTTTATGAATCGAATTCAATTTCCAATGCCCAGGGGGTGCTTGCTGTTCAACAGAGAAAATTCAGGCACAGTAAAAAGAAATGATTGTAATGCAAATAAGTCCTCTCCATTCTATTTTTTTTTTTAAATCTGATTTTTGCTTTTCTGTGTTTAGAGCTGGGACGGGTGTCGGTGAGGGAAGTAGGGCCTGGGTGGGTCGCGATCCTGCTGAATGCTCCAGGTAACATCTTCTGTGCGGAAGATACTGACGGGCTTTGAGATCCAGAAGCCCTCAGGTCAAGGGAACCAGCTGGCCTATGCTGAGGATGTGGCCTTTGTCCCGTGACCCCTGAGGGATGGTTTAGCAGAGCCCTGCTGCTTCCCTTAGCGTCCCTCCTGTCTAACCTGACTGTCCTTGTCCGGAGCCTTCCTGGCCTCCGGGACCAGCTTGCTTCCTCCCAGTCCCATCTGTGCACTGTCCCACACGGAGTTACCCCCCATAAGCCATCCCTGGCAACTCAGGACCACACTTAGATGCAGGCAAGACCCTGGGCCCCAATTTTAGCAGTCCCCACTCTGATCCTCTCTGGGGAAACCCTCCCCTAGCACAGGGAGTCTACCCAAAGTTGTGTCAAATTTTACAAGTTAAGGGCCCGTCCTCTGCAAGACTGCCCTCACTTCAGACACCCGCTGCAAGTTTGGGGGTCACCAGGCCACCCTCACTTCTTTTTTTTAAGATTTTATTTATTTATTTGGGGGGGAGGGGCAGAGGGAAAAGCAGACTTGCCGCCGAGCCTGATGAGAGGCTCGATCCCGGGACCCTGAGATCACGACCTGAGTCGAAACCAAGAGTCGGACACCCAACTGACGAAGCCCCCCCCACCTTCACTTCTAATTAGCTGGCTGCCAACTCAGGGGCTCCAATACCCCATAATGTTTAATAATTCACTGGAATGGCTTACAGAACTCAGGAAGGCGCTCAACTTCTGTTTATCGTCCAATTATAGCAAAAGGATGCAAATCGGAACCAGCCACAGGGAGAGACACTTAGGGCGAAGTCTGTGAGGGCCCAGGTGGGAAGCTTCTGTTACCCTCAAGCCCATGTTACCCTCCCCGCACGCAGCCACACGACGGACATTCTGCTGAGCACCGCCCACTGGGGAAGCTCACTTGTGCCTCGGGGTCCAAAATTTTTATGGCAATTCCATTACGGAGCTAGAGCTCCGTCTCCAGCCCCTCCCTTCCCAGAAGCTGGGCTCCAATCTTGTGGTCAGTCGGTGGCATGACCAGCCTCGATCCTGAGGCACCCTGTTGGCACAGACTCTCCGGGACGGTTGGAGGTACCAGCCCCGAGTCACAGAGACACTGGTATCACTCGGAAAATTCCAGCATTTTATAGGTGACCTCCCAAGAACCAGGGACAAAGGCCAGACAATTCTTGATTACACAGAGTCCATGGAACCAAAAGGACGTGCCCGCTGCCCCCCTCTAAACCATGCTCTGGAACTTGGGGCTCTGGAAGTTCCGCCCACCCCCAGGCCTGGCCTTCTGCAGGTGGGTGGGCATACACAGCCCTTGTGGCAGGGGGCATGGCCCAGGCTGGGATGTGGGTGGGGATGGGAAGGAAAAGGCGGAAGGCCTGGCTGCCTCTCCTGGTACCACCATGTTCCAGCACAGCAGTCCGAAAATTCTGAACTTCAGTCTGGCCTTTGAGGTGTTCTAAGGCCTATCATCAAGGTGGGGAAATAGACCAGAACATGTTTTATTGAAAGATTTGTTAGCTTGACTTAGAATTTGGAAATGCTCAGACCTGACATGTGCTACGTCCCTCTACACTCTGGTCCTGGGGCCCCCAGATGGGGGTTCCCTTTGCCCCAGGGTTGAGTCTAAGCCCTGGGGGGAGGCACCAAGCTCCAGTGTTTATTTCCGGTCTCATCTCTTGCCTCCCCTGCCACCCCCAGCTCCTACCCTAGGTCCGGCCTCACCCCCTGTCTTGCAGCTTCCCCAAAGTACCAAGATACCAAAGCTCCCCAGTTTGCTCACATCATCCCTGAACTAGGAAGCCCCCCGGCCACCCCCTGGCCACACATCAAAGCAGCTGGGCGCTCAGGCAGCCCCCACAGGGCTCTGGCCATCCTTCATTGCTCCTCTGTCTGACCAGCTCCCAGACCAGCCATCCCTGGGGACAGGAGTCGCCTCCTTCACCTGTGTGTGCCCCCCCACCATCATGGGGTGCTATCGGGAGGTGCTCTGGGCCGTTCGTGTCACAGGAGGCAGGAGGGAGAAGCTGATAGAAATTGATGTGGACATCTTGGGGGGGCCAGCCTGTGCCTGGCTTTCGGGCCTTTCCTGAACGGGACTGAGTGTGAGTCAAGTTCTCAGGGCATGGGCCATGCACCCCAGCGGAGCTGGAAGACTGAACCTCAAGCCCCAGGTCCTGGGACGGGGGTGCC
>NC_048230.1:41087642-41111060 GCF_002007445.2 Ailuropoda melanoleuca
CCCCCAGATGGGGGTTCCCTTTGCCCCAGGGTTGAGTCTAAGCCCTGGGGGGAGGCACCAAGCTCCAGTGTTTATTTCCGGTCTCATCTCTTGCCTCCCCTGCCACCCCCAGCTCCTACCCTAGGTCCGGCCTCACCCCCTGTCTTGCAGCTTCCCCAAAGTACCAAGATACCAAAGCTCCCCAGTTTGCTCACATCATCCCTGAACTAGGAAGCCCCCCAGCCACCCCCTGGCCGCACATCGAAGCAGCTGGGCGCTCAGGCAGCCCCCACAGGGCTCTGGCCATCCTTCACTGCTCCTCTGTCTGACCAGCTCCCAGACCAGCCATCCCTGGGGACAGGAGTCGCCTCCTTCACCTGTGTGTGCCCCCCCACCATCATGGGGTGCTATCGGGAGGTGCTCTGGGCCGTTCGTGTCACAGGAGGCAGGAGGGAGAAGCTGATAGAAATTGATGTGGACATCTTGGGGGGGCCAGCCTGTGCCTGGCTTTCGGGCCTTTCCTGAACGGGACTGAGTGTGAGTCAAGTTCTCAGGGCATGGGCCATGCACCCCAGCGGAGCTGGAAGACTGAACCTCAAGCCCCAGGTCCTGGGACGGGGGTGCCGGAGACTGTGAAGCGGGAGGGGAAGTTCCTTTTGGGTTCTGGGACTACAGTCTTGCCTCAAGAGCCACAGAGGCGGGCTTCTTCCCGCCTTGCCTTTCCTTTGCGACTTCATTTTTCCTCTCTACTTTGCATCTTCCTCAGATCAGAGGAAAATCACCACCAGTTTTGCCTAACCGTGAAGGCTCGGCAGTTGCCAGAAAAGCCCTCTGAGGCCTCCCATCCCCAACCCCCAGCCTTAGGGAGCTTGTTCCCCCCAGTTTGTTCTGGGGAGTTGGTGGGTGTTTATTTGTTTAAAGGCACAGCCCACACATGTGCACAGCCTCCCCGGAGAGCTGGAATGGGAGGCATCGTGCAAACGTGTCTAGAGAGAACTGCGAGCAGGGAGCCCAGAGGTCCTGGGCAACTGCCCGCACTGACTGCGCACCCATGCCCCCCTCACCCGGAAATGGTGGGAGGAGAATGGGAGAGACCGTGGTCATTTGAACCTGAGACTGGCTGCCGATGTCAGCCCCATCCACCATCCTTCCCTACAAATTAATAGTGCGGCCCCATCCCTGTCACCGTAGCAACCACACCCCCCCCATGTTTTTGTGATCACGAAATGGAATTTATGGATGTACCATTCAGTGAACTCTTTTCCAGACAAATAGATCTTGGAAAGAAATTACTGGAAGCCCAGCACCTCCAAATGAGTCTTTGTTTCCAGGAGAACGTTTCAGTTGGCTGATGAGGGACTTGGAAACCACTGCAGGAAAGGACAGATATTAATTAAGGAATGTTCCAGAAGTTGCCCTGGCCACAGCAGAGGAGTGGGCTTTGTGGATCCCACACACAGTGCCTGGCACTNCAATTAACCCAGAGCCCTCCAGAAATCTCAGAGACAATGAGGTTTACTTTTTCTCCTACTCTCCCACTATCTTGGGCTTGACTTCAATATTTCCCACCTCAAATTGGCTTCCTGGGCTCCTGTCTCTGGGAGGGACGCCATGTACAGAGCAAATGCAGCTCAAAAGCAGAAAATGTCGGAGCCCCAAACCACAGACTGCCTGACGGGTCCATGGAGGTTCCTCCAAGTAGGCAGGAGGCTAAAGAAACTTCTCCCATTTAGTCACAACACTCCAGGACTCGGCCGCAGAGAAAACCTCCCGATTCTGCAAGCATACTTTTCACACAATTGAAAAAAGAAAAAAGTATTTTTTCCCCAAATCTGTAAGTAATTCAGATCCCCAGTAGAAAAACTGCAAAATAGAGAAAAATACACGGACCAAAGCAAAGCCAATTATCAGACCTACCCCCACCGAAATAACCACTGCCAGTGCTCTGCAGATGACCCCCAGGCCCGCTCCCAGACGGGACGTCCTTGTGGACTCTTGTCAACGCAGCTCTTCCTTACCTGTGTCACCCTCCGCCCTTAGCCATCTTCCCACAGCCCAGGATGAAAAGGCTGGCAAATGCCATGGCTTCTCGGCAACCTCTCTTAGGGGACAGCCCCGTGGCCACTTCAGGTCACGGACACAGCCCATGATACTAGTCACATTCCCCAACTGACCTTGGCTCTTCCCCTCCCCCAGCTCAGACTGTTCCAGGCCAGAGGCCAGCAGTGGGGAGGAGGTGGGAGCGTGGCCCACACGGTGGAAGGTTCAAGGGACCTCTCCGGGGTCTCTTCTCTAAGGGCACGAATCCCATTCACCGGGCTCTAGACTCATGACCTACTCAGCTCTCAGAGGCCTCACCTTCAAATGCCATCACCTTCGGGTTGTGCTGTCAACAGATGAGTTTTGGAGAGACACAAGCATTCCATCTAGAGCATTCTTTCTACATATAAAATGGGGACACGATGGTGGTTACATTCATGGAGCACTCACCGTGTGTCCGGCACCATGGTAAACAGCAGGGGATTAGCTCACTGTACCCTCACAACCGGGAGTCAGGCGCTGTGTGGAGAAGCATCCACCCCATCCAGCGAGGGGTCTGGCCTCTGCCCGCGGCTACCGAGATGTGATCTCTAGGCCCCTACAATGTCCCACCTCGTGGGCCTATTTTTTCTAAATATGGCCCTAGGAATATTTTCAGTCCCATGTACTCTTCCAGAATCTGGCCACCCCACATCAGGAGGCGAGATCTATTTCCCTCCCCTTGAACCCGGGCGGACCTGTGAGCAGAATGAGTCCAAACTGATGCTGTGTGACTTCTGAGACTAGATCATGGTTCCCACTCAGCTTGGCGCAGTCTCTGCCAGTCCTGGTGACCACCGTGGAAACGGGAAATGTGGCTCGTGGGACTCAGCGGCTGAACTTGAAACTTTATTTAATTTTATTTTTTTAATTTATTTTTTTAGAGATTTTATTTATTTATTTGATGGNTCTATTTCCCTCCCCTTGAACCCGGGCGGACCTGTGAGCAGAATGAGTCCAAACTGATGCTGTGTGACTTCTGAGACTAGATCATGGTTCCCACTCAGCTTGGCGCAGTCTCTGCCAGTCCTGGTGACCACCGTGGAAACGGGAAATGTGGCTCGTGGGACTCAGTGGCTGAACTTGAAACTTTATTTAATTTTATTTTTTTAATTTATTTTTTTAGAGATTTTATTTATTTATTTGATGGAGAGAGAGACAGCCAGTGAGAGAGGGAGCACAAGCAGGGGGAGTGGGAGAGGGAGAAGCAGGCTCCCAGTGGAGCATGGAGCCTGACGTGGGGCTCAATCCCAGCACCCTGCCATCATGCCCTGAGCCAAAGGCAGAAGCTTAACAACTGAGCCACCCAGGCACCCTGAAACTTTAATTTTAATTGGATTTCACTGAAATTGCCACATATGGTGCTTTCTTGCACTCTCTCTCCATTGGCCTCTGGAGCCCTGAGCTGCCAAGTAAAAGGTGCGGGGCTGTGGAAACCATGCGGATGGGGGCACCTGGGTGGCTCAGTCAGTTAAGCGTCTGCCTTCAGCTCGGGTCATGATCCCAGGGTCCTGAGATCGAGTCCCGGGTTGGGTTCCTTGGTCAGTGAGGCGTCTGCTTCTCCCCCTGCCTCTGCCTGCCACTCCCCCTGCTTGTGCTCTCTCTCTGTGTCAAGTAAATAAATAAAATCTTGAAAGAAAAGAAGAAAGAAAGAAAGAAAGAAAGAAAGAAAGAAAGAAAGAAAGAAAGAAAGGCCTCGTGGAGAGACACAAAAGATAAGGACTCCTGGGAACCCCAACTGCCAGCAGCTAGTCTAGATGTGCGAACATGAGTCTTTCCAATGCTTGCAGCTCCACCACTGCCTGACAGCAACCATATGAAAGATCCCAGGAAGAGCCCCCTAGCTAGGCCCAGTCAATCCCCAGGACTATGAGAGACAACGCTAAGTATGGTAGTTCCGAGCCACTAAGTTTTGGGGTGATTTGCTACACAGCGATAGATAACCAGGAGAGGAAGTAAAAAACGCAAGAGATTACGTGCTAGTCTGTCCCGTTAGCAGCAATATCCACTGCCCCCTCCTTCAGCAGAATATGGCCCACTGTCTGGTTTTATAAATAAAGTTTTATTGGCGCACACACTCATTTACACTCGTCCATGCCTGCTTTCTCACTAAAATGGCAGAGCCGAGGGGCCATGACAGAGGCCTTTCAGCCACAGTATAAAATATTTAGCACATGGCCCTCTAGGGAAGTTTGCCAAGTTCTGAGGTAGGGGGTTACATTTCCCCGCTTTGTGAAGCCATCGGCTTCCAGGTGACCTGCTCCAGCCAATGGACCGTGAGCAGAATGACTGGGTCACCTCTGTATGGAAGCTTTGAGAAGCAGCTCACACTTCGTGCCTGGTTTTCTCTTCCTTTGAGGAAAGCCCCCTGTGGTCTGGGCAGAGGCCGCTGTGTCAGCCTGGGTCCTGGAGCAAAGATAAGTCTGTATCCGTTTCCCGTGGCTGCCGTACCGAAATGCCACAGACTTAGAACAACTCTCTTAGAAACAGAGAGTTTCTTTTCTCACGGTCTGGAGGCCAGAAGTCAGAACTCGGGGTGTCCCAGGGCTGTGCCCCCTCCGAAGGCTCTAGGGAAGCCCCCTTCCTTGCCCCCTCCAGCTCCTGGTGTTGCCTGACTCTAGACTCTGCCTCTGTCACCTCCAGCCGGGCTGGAGCTGCCAGGGAGGGGTACTCGGCACGAGCTAAAACAGAGTCAGGGTGGTTTGCACATAACACAACACAGACTTGCTGAGTGACACTAAACGTGCAGCGATACGGAGGACAGCNCTGGTGTTGCCTGACTCTAGACTCTGCCTCTGTCACCTCCAGCCGGGCTGGAGCTGCCAGGGAGGGGTACTCAGCACGAGCTAAAACAGAGTCGGGGTGGTTTGCACATAACACAACACAGACTTGCTGAGTGACACTAAATGTGCAGCGATACGGAGGACAGCGNACGGAGGACAGCGGGGGGCCCTGCCTCCGAGCATGGGGGCGCTGGGTGTGGCCCGCGACCAGGTGACTTCAATGATGGCAAGAGGCCACACCGCACCACTGAGCAATGCCCCGGGGGTGGAAGGCTTGGCTTTGCAATATTTGAAACAACCTGATTTCCTTCCACCACTGTTCTTTCATTTTTTTTTTCCAGTGTCAATTACAATTTTAAGAATCGAAAGGTGAGCTGTAAGTTGGGGTTCTCTGGGGCAAAGCAGAGACCATTTGACATGGCTTTGGGAAGAAACTTTGACCTCCTTCCCTCCATCCCACCCAAACAGAAACCCCTCCTCCTGACAGTTCTGCTCCGAACCACAGTCAGCCGCCAGCTTTGTCCTAGAACCACAGTCAGCCGCCAGCTTTGTCCTATGTGAGTGTGGGACCGGGTTGGAGACCAAACCCGCTGCACCTGGAAGACAGCGTATCTGCCTGATTTACATATAGATTTCCCAGGGCAGGGAGGTGCCCAGCGTTTTCCTGATGAGGCACGTTTGTTCTTGATTTTCTGATTACCCCCAGGTCAGGTTGATTGCGCAGGGTTTTTTGAGGGCAGCTTTCTGGGTTTGGGGGAAGTTTCTGGCACTGGATGAGAATTTAACAATGGAAGTCGGTGATCTTTGGGGGGTGCTGGTCAGATGCACTGACAGGGGGATTCGTTTTAGGCATCTGTGCATAGTCAAAACATTCTTTGTAAGGAATAGGGGAGAAGACGAACTTCCATTCCTTCCCTGCCATGTTCCAGAATCACTACCTGAAAGACAAGCTTCCTCTGCCCCACCTCCCTCCAGTGTCTTCTTACCTCTTCCTTCCTTTGGCTAATTTTGCAACCCTCTTCGGAGGCTGGGCTGGTCAGCTTAGAACCTCACAGGTTTGCCACCAGGTGAATGCTGTACCATTAGCTGCCTGTTTCACAACCATATTCTTGTCCTGATGAAGGCTCACTATCTCTCCCATGAAATCCTGTTTCAAGAGCCCCCATTCCGGACTTGAAGTACCGAACAGTTACTGAGCAGTGACGCTGGAGATGTGGCAGCTTGGCGACAGCCGCCTCTCCTGTCTCCTCTGCTTGACTGGAGATCGGAAGTGGGCAACTTTCCATTTTATGAGAAACTGATGCCTTCCCCCCAGCACTTTTCCAGCTCTCTGTGAAGCTCTCCCTCCGGTGTCCTCTTTCCAGCCCGAATTCTAGAGCCGTGGGTCACACTGTGCTCCCTGGGGGCCAGGATGGTCTGCAGGCTGGATCTCTGCCCGAGGGAGGTGGTTCGCCTGGCCAGACGTGGTGCTGACCTAAGGTAACCACAGTTCTGACCCCCAAGAGGTCATGCTGCAGTTGAAGAGATAACAGTTATACACAGGGCGTCTACTCTTTGGAGGGGTCTCTCAAATCGCTCTACTTGATTTGCCTGTGTAAGTAGGCCCTTCTCTAGCCTCAAACTGGGCCTCCCCAAATCCACCCCTAGAGAGACTGCCCCAGCGGCCACTCAGCCCATGAGTCCCTCCCTCATCATCTACCCTCCTTCCCCCTGGCTGGTCCTCATCCCTCCCTCCAACCTCCTCCGTCTAAGGGCTCTTTGAAACATGTGTGTCTATGTTAGAACCAGGGGGAGGACAGGTGAGTGGAGGACAGAAGGGCTTCCAGCCACATGGCAGACCAAGGGAATGGGGGCTTTTCTCTCCTCTCTTCTAGTGCAAAGATAAGCAGAACAAAATACACCACCAACACCACCAAATGGTTTTCATAATGAATATTCACACTCAAAAGAAAGAAAGGAAAGTCCTCAGGAGGGGAAATCGAGAGTTAAAGGCTGGAGCAGGAAAGCAGAGGCCAGCACGCTGACACTCCTCAGATCTGGTGATGGGGGCTGAGGTTCTAGCACGGGACCCGAGGTGCCATCTGGTGCTCACTCAAGGTGAAGGAGCTGGAATGGAGCCCAGCTTACAGCCTGGAATCTTCAAGAGCAGCTCACTGCTGCCCTGAAGACAGCACAAGGGGGTCTAGCAAAACTCCACCTCCTGGGCCAGGGGTTAGGGATTTGGATGGAAAATACCTCAACTGTCAGAAATCAAAACCCTGTCCCCAAAACAGGAGCAAGGTGTGATGTTACACTGAGAGGTGGAGAAAGCCCAAGTCACAAGAGCAACATAAAAACTGTTCCCGAACCATTTAAACACCTGAGCCCTGGCAGGAGAAGATACAAAATTGCTCCACAGGGACGATTTTGCGACCTAAAGCATACCAGACCCACGGGGCTGGGGCAAACGCTCTCCTCTGAACCCACGAAGGAAAACGTACCGAATGCATACATAAACCACCCCAAAAAGGAGATGTTAGAAGTAACAAAACAAGAATCAGCTCCCCAATAACTGGAATTCATAGAAAATCTTATAAACCTTAAAAAATAAAATTGCTAGTCAGAGCATATCTAAAACAGCAGAGGATTGCACTCTGTCACGTGCACTACGTGGCACAACCACAGACAGGTCCATAGAATAAGGAGAGGAGGCTCTTTTATAGAGGAAAGGGAATGCTGGGAGGGCTGTTGTAAACAGAAAGTCCATTGGAGTACACTGGGAATTGTATGTATGGGGGCTTCTCATTGGCTGGGCTGTAATTGCCTCTCATTGGCTGAGCTGTGATGGTCTCTCATTGGCTGAGCTGTGCCAGTCTCTCATTGGCTGGGCTGTAACCTTTTTCTCATTGGCTGGGCTGTGACTCTCTCATTGGCTAGGCTGTGACTTTCTCTTTGGCTGGGCTGTGACTGTCTCTCACTGGCTGGGCTCTTGCTAGGGCAGGAGAAAAACTTCCCCCTCTTGCTGGGATAGGAAAGTAGTAGCTAGGATAACAAGGACTTGTGCCCGAGGTCTTTTCCTCTTGGGCCCACGATGGATAAGAGTGGTAGAAAGGGAGAGCTTTCTCTGCAGCCTCTGTGCTCCAATCTAAATGAGGTTTCCTTTTATTAATTTTCACAGTCTGAACATCTGAAATAGGATAAAAGTGTATTTAAAATGATATGGGAAGTCAAAGAAGGAATTGGGCAGAATCAGACATTTTGAAAAGAATGAGTGGACACAAAAAATTATCAAGTAGACCTAGAAGTAAAAATATCTTCATTGAAATTATAAACTAAACTTATGAGATAAATGGAGGTAACAATGCTAAAGAGAGAATTCGAGAAATAGAAGATAATTAGAAGGAAATCATCCCAAATGCAGCACAGAGATACGAAGAGATGAAAAGTAAGAAAATGCAATTAAGAACCGTGGACAGTGAATGGGGAGGTGGAACGTCCATTTTATGGCCTAGAAGAAAATAAAGACGGGTGTGGGGGCAAATTCAAAATGAACAAGTGATGGGATTTTTTCCATAATCAAAGGAATGAGTCATTAGAGCGAAGTGTCACATTATCCAAACAGGATAAGTAAAAAGAAATACACAGCTAGACTCACTGTGGAGAAATTAGAAAGCCTCGAAGACACAGAGATCTTAAAAGCAACCAGAGAGATAAGACTACCTACCTGAAAGAAATGACAATTGGATTGACAGAATGCTCAGTATCACCAATGGACGCCAGAAGACAGTGCTATCCTGTTGGCAAAGTACTGAGGGGCTATGTTATCCCAAATTATATGTCCAGCTAAACTGTCCTCCAAAAGTCAGGGCTGTCGTAGATTTTCAGATAGAAACAAAAGAGAGTCTACTGAGAGCTCCCCTCCACTTGCTAGATGGGACGCTGCCTGACTCATGAATCACATGATAAAAGCCAGTTAGATCTGCAAATTATTATTATTTTTATTATTTACTTGAGCGAGAGATAGTGAGAGAGCATGAGCAGGGAGGAGGGGCAGAGGGAGAGGGAGAGACAGACTCCCTGCTGAGCAGGGAGCCCAATGTTCAACTTGATCCCAGGACCCTGGGATCATGACCTGAGCCAAAAGCAGGCACTCTACTGACTAAGCCACCCAGGCACCCAGATCTTCAAATTAAAAAAAAGAAAAGAAAAGAAAGAGTCTACTATTCATGGATCGTCACTGAAAGAACTTCAGTTATAGTGGTAATTAAATCCAGAAGGGTTTCAATGATAGTCAACCTAATAAACATTGACTATAATTAATAATATCAATAATTACAATTGTGCTGAATCAATGCGGTTAAAAACAAAGTGAAACTAAAACGTAAGCCAACAATAATATGCAAAGTGGGAGGGAAATTGGAGAAAAGACTTAAGTAAAATAATAAACCAATGTCCAAATATATCAGTTAAGTCCAAATATGTTAACAATTATGATAATAGTAAATGTATTAAACCTGCTTATTAATTACAGAGACTAACTGGTTGGATGAAAAAATTCATCTATAGAAAAGATTTTTAGATACAACGCAACTCAAACAACGCAGAGAGGCTGAAAATAAAGGTTAAAAAATATGTATTAAAAAAAGCTTTTATGCATACATAAAACATATACGTACATAAAATATCTACAAAAGAAAGTAATAACAATATTACTCACAAAGGCGTCCTTAAGACAAAAAGTGTTTACTCACTAATGAAAAAAATAATAATTCTTTAAGAAAATATGCCGATGCTGAAATTCCATGCCTCTATTTGGTCTCAAATATAAAAAGTAAAACTGCAAAAGGAACCAACGACTCACATCCAGAGGGGAAAATTCTAGCATGTCTCTGACAGAAAATCATAGCTTGATTTGAAGCCCATAATTAACAAGCTCGATCCAGAGGTACAGGCGCTAAGTGTTCTTTTCAAACTCGAATCTGACATTTAACAAAACTGAATTCGATATTAGGTTGCAAAGGAAGTTTCAACTGATAACATACAGGCCGCCTCCTGACACTAAAAAATAAGATGAGAAATCCCAAGTGTTTGCAAGCTGAAAAGCATACTTCTAAACAATTCAGAGGATAAAGCGTAATAAGAAGTCTCAAGTATTTACAACTAAGACAGTGAAAGGATAAGATTTCCAAACATGGACAAAAGCAGCAATAAAAGTAAATAGTCATTAGGAAGCAATAGTGAAAACTAATGGAGGAAGTATTTAACACAAGAAATGGGAAAAAATACCAGAAAAAAAAATGTTTAATGGGAGGAAGGAAATACTAAAGATAAGTAGAGAAATTAATGAAACAGGAAATATGCAAAAGAAAGAATTAACAAATGCACAGTTTATTCTCCAAGAAGACAAAGTGAATAAACTTTTGGAAATAAAGATGGCCAAAAAAAAAAAAAAAAAGGAAATCACAAAAGAATTTCATCAGGAACGCAAAGGAAGACATAGACATACAGAATTCTTTAGCAAAATAAGCAGTATGAACAACTTGATGTCAAAAAGATTTAAGAGTCATAAAAGATGAAACAGATGCATAGAAAAAATAAAAATGATCAAAATGATCTCAGAAAGTAATAGAAAACCTGGAAGCATTTAGGACATTAAATCAGCAGTCATAAATCTACTTGCAAAAAAAGCATCAGACCAGACAATATTACAAGCAAGTTTTACCAAGCCTTCAAGGAACACGTAACCCCTGTTCGATGCAAATTGTTCCATAGAAATTTCCTTTGCGGAAATACAGGACAGGGGCAAAAGGAGGGGCTCCCCTGTTCCTTTTATAAGGGTAGCAGAATTTTGATGCCAAAAACAGGCAGAAACAGTACCTACAAGGAAAATAGGAACACAGATGTACAAATCCTATATCGAAATTAGCAAACCAAATCCAGTAGTCTATATATAAGTACTTTATCGTGAGAGCACAGTCTTTAACTCAGGGGTGTAAGACAGTTTAACACTGAAATGTCTGCTGAAGTAATTCAGCACATTAAAAGATTAAAGGAGAAAGGCCATATATATAATCACCTTATTCGATGCAGAGAAGGCATTTGATAAAATGCAATATCCACTCATGATTTTTTAAAGAACTGAGAATAGACAGAAATTTTCGTAAACTGATAAGAAACACCTACCAAAAGCATCAGACTTAATGATAAACCATTAGAGTTATTTTCCTTAAAGCCAAGAACAAGATGAGGATTCTTGTTTCGTCATTTTGATTCCGTATTTTACCAGGATCTTCAGCTAAGTTAACATATTCAAAAAAATTACTTTGGGTAAATATTTGGTTGCATTTAATTGGTTTCAGTACAAATTGATAGTGACTTCAACCAAATGGACATTTCTTCCACGCGTGAGCTTCTGAAGGTGCTCCAGGGCCAACACTGATGAGCCATGAGGTTGTCCCGGGACCCAGGTCCCGTTGGTCTCAGTGTTTCACCGTCCCTGGAGTGCCGTCCTCCTCCCGAGCTCCGCGTGCCTGCCACTATGCAGACAAAGGTCCGGGAACTGCCAACACTACTTTGAAAAAGCTGGACGAGATGCTCACCCTCCCAGATGTACGTCCTTGCTGTAAAAGGGATCCATGGTAGTAAAGCAATGCGGTCGATCTAAGAAAAACAGACAACAGGATGGAATAGAAACCAGAAGCGGATGATCGGTTTGTGGAAACTGGGCAAATGGTGGTACGAATCAGCAGGGGGAAGAGTGAGCTGCACCTGCAATAAGGTGCATGAGGACTTACCTTATGCGACACATGAAAATAAGATCCAGATGAATTAAAGACCTAAATGTGAAAAAAGCAAAACTTTAAGTCTTTTGGAGAAAATACAGAACATCTCTGTGATGCCAAGATAGAGAAGGACTTTCGATCCCCAAAGCACAAATTACACAGAATCAAGAGAAATACATCTGACTACGTGGAAATTTAAGGACAGTGTAATGAAGTAAAAGGACAAGCTTCACTCTGGGAGATGTTTTACAACAAGCACCGTATTGCTCAATAAATTGTGGATGGGTTCGTGCACGGATGGACCATTGGAAAGAGGCACTTGCTTACTTCTCCTGCCTATCCTGCAGTGCGCGAGGAGCCCGAGTGTTGTCACTGTTTTAAAATACAGTGTATTAATAGAAAGTTTGAGTTGTGGTAAGGAAACAGTTCAGATGACCACTGTAGAAAAGATAGTCCATTACTCACAGTTTCCAGGAGAAGAGGGACACGCCGGGCCAGGGGAGCCACTTGGGGACAGCAGCCTCCAGCAGGAGCCCAGGGAGAGGAGGGAACTGAGCTCAAGTACCTTTGCTGTGGTTACCACGGGAAGGAATGGGCGATCAGGGTAAGCAGGCTTGGGATTGGCCGCTTTGAATAAACTCAGTGGGCTCCAGGGTCCCGGGCATAGGAGCCGTGTGGAGTAGTCTGATACCAGACCCTGGGGAGTGATTAGGGCAGGTGCAGAGTGGCCTGGAGCGTGAGCCTGATAGAGAAGGAGCTTTGGTGGGGGGGGGGGTGCTGGGTGGCTCAGTCGGTTAAACATCTGCCTTTGGCTCAGGTCATGTTCTCGGGGTCCTGGGATCGAGCCCTGCGTCAGGCTCCCTGCTCAGTGGGGAGTCTGCTTCTCCCTCTCCCTCTGCTCCTCCCCCTGCTTGTGCTCTTTCTCTCTCTCAAATAAATAACATCTTAAAGAAAAAAGAAAGAACAAAAAAGAGCTTTGGGGGGGGTTCTGGATTGATTGATGTGTATTTGAAAGGCGTGTCCCTGGGGAGGGACTCCCCTCTGACAAGGGGGTAAAGTAGAAGGAGGGCAGAAGCTGGCGAGGGGGCAGAAGGCCTGGGCAAGGGGACTCAGGCCGTCCAGAAGGAGGTGTGTCCAGCATCTGCACGCAGGGCGGATGCTGCGGGCGTCCGGTCTCCAGGAGCTGGAAATGCGGGGGATGCCGTCCCACACTAGTTGCTCCCATCTTCCAACCTTTTTTATTACCTTGCTCTGAATTTCCTTTCCTGGTAAACAGCTGCTCAGTCTGGAGCTTCAGGAGAAAAGGATGAAATTAAAGTGTCAAAACCAAAAATTCATTCTTGTTTGTGCCTTATTTTTGGCGCCTGGCACACAGGGCCTGGCAGACGAGCCAAAGCGCCGGTTTCTTACCTTCACCTGCTTCATCTGATGGAAAGACACGGCCTCTCCCCATCTGCTGAAGGAGGGGACACATGGCTGCCCCTTCTGGGACGGGCCCCTCCGTTTGGATCGGCTCGCTCTCTTGCCCACACGCCTCACGCACCCAGCCCACTTTGTTCCCCAAATGTTTTCCTGCCAAGCTCATTACATGAGCGGAGTGATGTTTGATTTGCATGACTGAAAATCTACCCTAGATTAATCTCATAGTATCGATTCTAGGATATTTAAAGGTGAACCCAGCTGTCGAACTCTCCCCCACGGGTGGAGCTCCGAACCAGAGGCTCACTCTAGCTGCCCACGAAATGGAGCGTCCCAGACTGGCTACCAGATTGTGCCGTTCCCCCCCCACCCCACAGTCCTCACCCCCACACCCCGGCAGCCACTAGGAGGGGCACTAACCCCGAACCAGAAGAAGGGGTTCCCTTCAGGCCTGTTCGAGGGGGGAGGACGCTGGCTTTGAATCTGTCAGAGACTTGACCTGTCTCTGCTGCTTGAAAAGCTCGTCCATTCGGCCACACTTACCGGTTCCTGTAATAAACTAGGCACTTCCTGGGAACCCGGGTGTAGAAACAAGAGACCAGAGGGTCATGTGTCTGCAATCCAGAAGGAGAGACAGCCAAGAAAGCCGAAAATTCTGATATGGAAGGAGCAGGACCAGCTACATAATTCTCGCCCCCTCCCCCCCGCCCAGTGCCAAATGAAAATGCGGGGCCCTTGTTCTAACAGTGGGGCATCAAACACACAGGGCCTCCCAGGACACCGGCCCTGGGAAGGAGGCCTGCTGGGAAGGTGCCTGCCCTCTTGCACCGGAAAGGAAAGAACAGCCTTTATCCCTGGAGATGGAGACGGCCAAGACGAGTCTGCACAAAACAAACTTCACCCCAAACTCCCATCTTCCGTTCGTTTCCCCCACGTGTTTACCTGCTGCCCTTAGAAGCTCAAAGTGCTTTCCTCTGTCTTGTCTCTTCCCTGTGATCTATTATTGTCTTCTGTTAAAATGACACATAAGCGCCCTGAGTTTCATTCATCGGGCCTTCATTTTCCTGCTATGATGTCCGTGCATGGAGCAATGAAAATATTCACATCAAATCAAATCTGCGTGCCCTTTTCCCCGTTAATATGCCTGTTAGCCCAGCTCCCAGGCCCTGGTCATGGAACCTGAGGATAGAGGGAAGCTTCTCCTCTCCTGAGACCCTCCCAAGTGGAGACCCTTTCCCGGCAGTGATGGGAAAGAGGCTCAGAGTGACATCGCTGGCTTTGAAGACGGAGGAAGGGGCTGTGAGCCAGGGAATGTGGTGGCCTCCGGCAGATGAGAACAAGCCTCGGTTTACAGCCGGCAAGCAATGAGGGACGTCAGTCCTACAACCACAAGGGACTGAATTCTGCCACAAGAATGAGCAAGGACAGGGGTGTCCCCAGAGCCTCCAGAAAAGAACCCACCTTGATTTGAGCCCAGTGAGACCTATATCTGACTTACGACCTACAGAACTGTCAGGCGACACATTTGTGTTAAGCCGCTAAGTTCATGGTCACCTGTCACAGCAGCAGCAGGAAAGGAACATTCAGAGCACGCAGTCTAATGAAGAAGTATCTCCACTGGTTTGGCGCCCAGAGGGTAGAGACTGGGAGCTGGGGGTGATGGGGAGGGAAGGGCACAAGGTCAAAGGGCTATGGGAATGAGAATGGGGCCCTGGTCCTGCCCAGAGGGGCACCATCTTTCAGGCTTGGCTGTCAACACTCATGGGCGTCGGCCTCACCCTGGAAAAAGTGAGCGTTGAGTGCAGATTCCTGAGAGATACAGGTCCCCGAGTGGCCTGGGAATCTGCATGTTCGAATGGCTGGGCAGATCCTGATAGACGTCTGTACCAAGAGGCTCACGCCATAGGATCCACCAGCCCTGGGTCTTCTCTAGCAGCCGGGTTATAGGTTGCAGAGAAGCCCCCCCAAACCTTTCCTGATTTTCACTGGGTTGCCCCCTCACCCCAGGCTCCCTCCCTCCCAGAGACCCCTCGAACCTACCCCATCCGCAGTCACATTTGGGTACTTTACCGAAGTCTGTACCCCGTCTAGCTCATGGCCTTGAAGGAGGATGGGGTACCCTCTGGTGCTTTGACGGCAGAGCCCCCAGGCCAGCAGCTCAGTCCCCTGCGAGCCACTCCTGCCCACCGCTGACTGGGGTCTGCAAGTGCCCACACGCAGGTGAGTGGCTGGGCAGGCTCAGTCAAGACAAGCGGCAATGCCAGACTGTGCGGGGGTGGGGGTGGGGTGGGGGTGGGGAACGGGGAGGCGCGTGCTAATTAATCCCCAGAGTGTGCTGTGACCGGGAAGCTATCACACGCCACCGCTTGGGAAGTCCAGTCTGCCGCTTCTCATGGGAGCTGGGGTCTGGGCCTGAACTGGTCAAGGCAGCTCCAGGCCAGTCTCAGCCTGCAGCGCCGCATGTCCCACTGTCATTGTGCACCTTCTTCCAGAATTAACGTGCTAGGCCATGACCTCAGAAAGGCCTTGGCAAAAAAGTGTTCACCCAGATGTGGGCCACAGCTGAGCAAATTCTGGTATTTTAGCAAGGTGGAAGGAGGGACAGAGCTCAAATACCAAAACATGTGTGCAGGGATATTTGGGTAAAGCAACATAGGCTCCGCGTTTATTGATGTACCAACGGCGTGCATCTGCTCATCTCGCTCATTTCCAAAGTGGATAAACGCATATCAATCAAAACTGCAAGAATTTGGAGTCATTTAAATCATGTAGGAAACCATGCTGATTAAGTTCTTATATCTGTTCAGAGATTAATGAAAGTAAGTGCCAAATTTACAGAAAGATGCACCCAAGGGGCAGGAGGGACTCTGGCCAATACAGATATGAGACCTCGCTCATCTTTGCTGGATCTCAAAACAGACATTCTAGTCCCAGGACGTGAGGGGGACAGAATCCTATGTTCTCCCTGCATGGTGGTGGCTCCAGTCCGGAGCCCTCCTCCAGAACCAGCCACCTGGTCGNCAGTCTGCCGCTTCTCATGGGAGCTGGGGTCTGGGCCTGAACTGGTCAAGGCAGCTCCAGGCCAGTCTCAGCCTGCAGCGCCGCATGTCCCACTGTCATTGTGCACCTTCTTCCAGAATTAACGTGCTAGGCCATGACCTCAGAAAGGCCTTGGCAAAAAAGTGTTCACCCAGATGTGGGCCACAGCTGAGCAAATTCTGGTATTTTAGCAAGGTGGAAGGAGGGACAGAGCTCAAATACCAAAAACATGTGTGCAGGGATATTTGGGTAAAGCAACATAGGCTCCGCGTTTATTGATGTACCAACGGCGTGCATCTGCTCATCTCGCTCATTTCCAAAGTGGATAAACGCATATCAATCAAAACTGCAAGAATTTGGAGTCATTTAAATCATGTAGGAAACCATGCTGATTAAGTTCTTATATCTGTTCAGGGATTAATGAAAGTAAGTGCCAAATTTACAGAAAGATGCACCCAAGGGGCAGGAGGGACTCTGGCTAATACAGATATGAGACCTCGCTCATCTTTGCTGGATCTCAAAACAGACATTCTAGTCCCAGGACGTGAGGGGGACAGAATCCTATGTTCTCCCTGCATGGTGGTGGCTCCAGTCCGGAGCCCTCCTCCAGAACCAGCCACCTGGTCGCCAACAGCCCCCAGATCTGGTAGCTGGGCTGAGGCCCAGGACGTCCAGAGGACACAGGCTATGTCCAGGGCCAGAGAGAACCAGCCCGATTCTCTGGCAGCACCCAGCGGGTTGTCCCCTGCTCCCACCCCACCCCACAAGTGCCCTGTGCTCAGGGCTGCAGGTTTGGTCTGCCCTGGGTAGGCTCATTCTCCAGAGCAGAGTGTCTAAGGGACACACGGGTCCCTCTCCGGCCAAAGGCGCTGGCCTCCCCGGCACAGCCTCCTGCGGGGAGATGCGGTGGGGACAAGCAGCTGAGCTCCTGGGGCTGCTTCACGGAGCGCCACAGACCAGGGGCTTAGCAGAACACCAGTCTCTTCCGTCACGCTTCTGGAAATCAAGGTGTCAGCAGGGTTGGTCCTTTCGGAGGCTCGAGGGGAGAGTCCGTCCCAGGCGTCTCTCCCAGCTCCTGGGGGCTGCCCGCAAGCCTCAGTGTTCCTTGGCTTGTAGACCTGTCTCTCCAATCTCTGTTGTCATGAGGCGTTCTTCTCTGTCCGTGTGTCCTCCCCTCTTCTTATAAGGACTTCAGTCACATTGGATTATGGTTCACTCGAATCCGGGTCGGCCTCATCGGAAACTTCGTTACGTCCGCAGGGATCCTATTTCCAAACAAGATGCTGAATCCGTCAGTCCGGGTGGTGTGACAGAGACCTACCGGCTCACTGGGCGGTTTAGACAAAGGACATCCCTTTATCTCGAGGTCTCGAGAAGTCTGAGATCAGTACCATCGGGGTAGGTTTCTGGCGAGATGCCTTTTTCTGGCGTGTAGGGGGCGGTCCTAGCCGAGTTCCCACGTGCCTTCTCCTCTGTGCGTGGAGCGAGAGCTCTGGTGTCTTCCTCAGAGATCGAGGCCCACCCTTGATGTCATTTAACCTGAATTCCCTCCCTAAAGGCCCCACTTCCAAATACAGTCACGGCAGGGGCTGGGGCCTCAACATATGAATTTTGAGGGGACACAATTGAGTCCCTCACAGTCGCGGTTTGAGTAGATGCAAATTCGGGGAGGAGACACCGTTGAACACTCGGGAGTGAAGGGGACCGAGGACCCTGTCTCTCACACCGTCCCTGTCCCCCCACCGGCGCTCTGCCTGCTGTCCCCAGCTCTGTCTGACCAGCACCCAGACTCGCACTGCACGCCCCTGACTTTACGACCGTCTGTCTCCCTCCGCTGCCAGGTGTGCACCCTTTCCTCTCTAAACGGCCCCCCTCCTTTCCGTCTTCCTCAGTCTGCCGTCCTTCAAGGAGCTGCTTTGTCTTTCCTACCCCACTTCTCTCTTAAACATTCTCTTACCCTGGTCCCCGCAGATGTAACGCTTATCCCAAGCTTCACACAGGAGCGGATTTTGGGGGAGGCAGAGAGCACGCCCTGTGCTGTGTTCTGAGCCCCCGCAGGGCTGAGCACACAGGAGGGGTGGGGGCGGAGGGAGCAGTGCACGGTTTCAGCCCTGCCCTGCTGCGTGCCAGCTGTGTCATCTTGGGGTGGTTCTTTACCTTTCTAAGCTTCATTTTCCTTGTCCGCAAAATGGAATCATAAAATTGTCTGCCTCCCCGGGTCGGTATGAAGAGAAGTAAGAGAATACTTAAAGCCCTCATGTTGAATGGAATGGGGGGGGGGTTTGAGGGGGTGGAATGCAGGCTGGTGTTCCCAGGCCCCTGAGACTCAGCCAAGACTCGGAGCCCCCCAGCTAAGAACAGTCCAGAGCCAGCAGGCTGGGGAACGAGACTCCCCGTCCCCGTCCCAGAGTCTGCAACCTTGACCCTTCCACCCTTCCACTGCAGAGCCCCAGGGCTCTCAGTGTCTCCCCTCTACCACCACCCCCCGCCCCGCCCCTCACCCCTGCCTCCCAGGGGTGAGCACACTCCCCACCCACACAACTCAGAGTTTGCGAAGCTTTGCGCCCCAGCGGCATCTGCACCCACCCAAGACAAGAGTCTTTGGGAAACAGGAAACTCCAGCCACTTTGGTTGAGGGAGGGATTCGGGGACCAGGGATCCCCCGTGAGGACTGCTCACTTACTGTGGATTTGGAGGGTTCTGAGGGTTGTTGGCTCCCCTGCTCCGCACCAAAGGGAAGATTCTGCAAAGCGGTTGCAGTGTTGAATACCACAGGGTGGATGGCCGATCTTCCTGACACCTCAAGAGTTTCTACCATTAATGCTCAGCAGGGCTGCTTCAAAACTGGGCCCACGGACGGCTTTCCCAGCTGCCTCTCTGGAACCAGAAGCTGGGCCGGTCTAGCATCGCTGTAACCGCTCTCCTTCCCAGGGTTTCCACATGCCCCAGGTGGCCCCACGAGGAGGAGGGGCAGGAGCCAGCGGAGCACCATTTGTCACCGCCTGCATTTGATCGGAACATGTCAGATTCATTCCGACGCCTCCTGCCAACAGCTGGCTGGTGGGGGGGCTCCAGGAGTCTGGGGGGCTCACAAGATAGACCGTCCCGAGGATCAGACCCTGCTGTGAAATCTGGGCCTGGCTCTTCACCTTGACGTGGCCTAGTGCTCTCAAGTGCGAGAACGTGCAGTGATGCCCCCTGCGAGCTGTGTGGCTCGGCGGCCCTCGGTCAAGCTCCCCAGGGCAGGGGCTGCATCCACCTGCTCGTCCTTGTGTCTCTGTTACTGAAGTCGTCACTGAGTGCCCGGCTTCTGCAGGCACTCAGTGCCCATGGCATAAATGAAGACTCACAACTGAATGAATAATGAGAGAAAAAGAAGTAATAATGAAAGAATGGAGCCATATGAAACAAATAACGAGTGAATGACCAAATAACAGTTAACAAACATTTAGGTTAGCACTTCCTCTGGGCCAAGCATTATTCTAAGAACTTTACATTCTTCCTTCATCAAATGCTTGCAGAGCTGGTGCCATTATGATGTCCATTTTATAGATGGGGAAACTGAGGCATGGAGGCTAAGGGACTTGTTCAAGGCCCCGCAGCTGAAAGGGGGCAGAGGCCAGGACTGGGAGCAAGCTGATCACCAGGCCCCACTGTCCAGAGAGGCTTGCTACAGCTTCCCGCCCCTGGGAGAATGGGGAGGGAATGTGGATCGAGGCAGTGGGCAAGGAGGGGCTGGGGGAAAGGCGCCAGCACACTGTGAACTGAGTCCAGTCCCAGTCCTCCAACCCCAGGGGACAAGGTCCAAACTGTCCCATGTTTGTGCCCCTGGTACGTGGAATCATGGCTCACCAAGGTTCGTCAAAGGAACAAAGACAAATGATACAGGTTGAGGAATAGGCATTTGGAGAAACCAGTGCTTTTGATGGAGTCCCAGCCTCTACACCTGGACAGGAGTTGGCATCACCCCACACTCTCCAAGATAATCTCGGAAGAGGGGACCAGGACAGCAGGGGGTCTCCTCAGTAGCTGTCAGCTTCCATCTTCCAAAACCAGCCGTGGCTTAGACTCACTGGGTCGAGCTCTGTCCTACTAAGGGAAAAGGCTGAACTGTAGACTGTTGGACAATCTTTAAAGGAACTTTTAAAATCCACACAGTAGCATAGGTAACAAAATAGAATTTGCCTTGTCACATTTCTTGTTGACTTCTGGAATGAATGGAAGGAGACAAACTGCAATCAGCATTTCCATCATGTACAAGCGAGATGCTCGAGGGTGATGGAAAAGTGAATGCTCATTACTCTCCGTCATACCATCCCACCAGCCCAGACCCGACCAAGCGCTCCATTCTTCCCCGGAAACAGCCTTGCTGTTTCCACCAAGCACTCAGGACTGGGACCCAATGCCTGTTCTCACATCTTCCCGTACCGCATCAGATGCGACCTCTCCCTCCTCCGAACTCACAGAGCATGCCTACATCACCTTTCTGCCAGTGATTTGTTGCTGTCTTGTAGGATTTAGATTACTTCTCTCCTGAGCACTCTTGGTGTACCAGGCACCCTGCACACATTATCTCTTTTAATCCCTAGACCACCAATGGTTCTACCGACAGAGAGATTCGAAAGGGTATGTCCTATCATGGACAGTGCTAAAGTCACCGCCTGCCTAGCCTTCTCTCATTTCCCCCAAATTCTAAATGAGTGACGCGTGAATCACAGACGGTACACTTACTTGGGGGAGGGGAAGAGCAGGCTGTCGGCTTCCTTCAGGCTCTAATGTGTTCACTTACTGTTTAGTCAACTCCCTTCCCTTATAACATTTATTCTGTTGGTGTCAGATGGTGGGCCAAGAGTTGGAATTTCAAACATGAGTAGTCCGAGGCGCCGGGGAGCTCCCAGCTTCCTGAGGGGGATGGCGTGGCTGTGCAACCATCATCAGAATGTGCCCACAGAGGAGCGAGTCATGGGAGTGACCACTGCTCTCTGGGGGCATCATTAGTCCTATGTGAGTTGGGTTTTGAAGGATGACCAGGAGTTTCCTGGAAGGTAAGGGGAAAAGGTCATGGCTGGGAAAGAGAGAGTGGAGTGGGTGGGTCAGGGGGCAGGAGTGGTAGGAGGTGAGTTGAGTTTCTCGGGCATCCTGCTCACGGAGGGGGTGGTAGGTAGGTAAAGGGACACCTGGACCAGTACTGAAGGATAGTAGGAATGAACTATTTACCAGGGCCCCCCAAAGCAGACAACTTTCAATTATATTGAAATACAGTTATCAAAATATTTACAAAGCAGTAGAAAAGCTGCGTATTTTTTTTTTTTACTAGTGCATTAAATAGCACTGCCCAGTGGATGGCTTAATAACCACAGTCATTTTGTACGCAACTTTGTAATAGGAATAAGCATAAATGATGTTTCAAGATTCTCACCACAGCTGTGATGGGATAGGGAAATATCTGTAATTCTTGTTGGTGACAGGGTCAAAGGCACGTCTAATACTACTGTGGTCCTGTTGACGACATTTTAATGGAAGGAGATGTGAAATTTCAGGTGCCGTTTTAGGGACAATAAAGAAGTAATTTTCCCCCCAGCCAAGTTCACAGTTCCTAAATTCTATCCACAAACCTCTTGGGATCCTTGCACACCAGGTGCAAAACCCCAGCTTTACACAATTAACCCTCCCCCACCCATGTCTGTGACTCTCACCAGCCGGTCCTGGGAGGAGGGAAGTGACTGGGTCAGTCCATCATCATCTTCCAAGAAAGGAAGTGTGTTAAGATGGGGGAAGGTTTGCCAACCACCCCCGATTCCAGATAACTGAGGGATAACTGTCTTATCCCATCCCAGAGTCTGAGGCCTGCACCCACCACACTCATGCGGGTATGGTCACCACCTGGGCACATAAATGAACCCGGATACCTGGCCAAAGACCCAAGACCCAGAGCAGAACCAAGGGACAGAGAGGTGTGGGAATTTCAACTATGCCCACAAATCCTTTGATACCCCTCCCCTCCAGAAGTGGAACTTTGTTCTCTTCCCTTTGAGTATAGTATGGGCTGGACTCGGAGACTCACTTCTAACGGACAGAATGTGGTAAAAGGGTTGATGTGTCATCTTCAAGATGAGTCATCAAAGGCACCATGGCTTCTTTCTGGTTGTCCCCCCGGAATCACTCACTCTGGGGAAGGCAGCACCACGTTGTCAGGGCACCCTTTCAGCCCCACAGGGAGCTCCAGAGGCCAAGGGACCGGGGCATCCTGCCAACCACCAGAGAGCAGCAGAGGCCTCGGTCAAGAGCTATGTGAGGGGCCATCTTGGAATCGGGTCTTCCAGCCCCAGTCAAACTTTCAGATGACCGCAGGCTTGGCTGACCGCTTGCCCATGGCTGACGGCTTGTCCATAGCTTCACCGCAAAACCTGGGCCAGAACCCAGCCCAGCTAAGCCACCCCCAGATCCTGGCCCTCGGGTGCTGTGAGATAGTAAATGCTTGTTGTTTTTTTAGCTGTTTCAGAGTATTTTGTTAGGCAGCAGCAGATGACGAGTCCAAGAAGTAGGAGAAAGAGAAATCCCGCTCCTCTCTAGAGGGCTGAGGGCTGAGGTGCTGGGGAAGGGAGGGCAAGAATGCAATTCCCTGAGGCAGCCCTCTTGACGGCGAGAATGCCCAGGGTGCACGGCACATGCTTGACGCATATGTCGTCCAGGCCTGCTGATGGATCCTGCACTTCCTGGTCACCCACCGACACGCCGTGTCACACCTCCCGTGTCAGCCCCCCAGACTGAAAGGAGAGCCACGAATCAGCCTCTCGCTACTGCAAGGGTTGAGGAGATGACCACAAAGAGAGCGCCAGACGCGCATTACCGGCTCAGTACATGGCGGCTCTTTGTGGTGAATTCCCTGCCCCCCACCAGGCCAGCCCCCTGGCATGATGTCCCCGAGAGGAGCCCACTCTCCTCTGACACCCAGAAGGCCACGGCCCCCAAGCGGGCACAGTGTGGGAACGAGAGAGGCCAGCGCAGCCCCAGCTCGGTCCCTTCGTCCTGTCCCCCATCATCGTCCCCAGGTTCGGAGGTCACCCTAAAGAGCATCTAGCCTGTGAGAAGAAACTCAGCCTCACCCAGGACTGGGGAAAGGCAAGCTGAAACTACCCCAAAATGGAAACAACCCGACCGTCCACCAGAGGATGGTTCGACAAAATGTGGCCTGTCGGTATCTAGGACAAGCCCTCCGCCTCAGAAAAGAGGAAAGTGCCGTCCACGCTCCTACGGGGACGGACCTTGAAAACTTCGTGCCCAGCAGAGGAGATCATTTAAAAAGGGCCACATATTATATGATTCCATTTATATGAAATGCCCAGAAAAGGCGAATC
>NC_048230.1:41111668-41125862 GCF_002007445.2 Ailuropoda melanoleuca
ATACCGAGATACCATTTTTTCACCAACCTGGCTGGCCGGAGTAACGGGGCTGATGGCTGCGGCACCCTGTGTCCGTGGGCTAGCGGTGGGCAAGTGGGCCGTCTGTGCACGGTTTGCAGGAGGCTAAATGGGAGCAGGTCCCGGAGATCAGCAGCGATCTCAGGCTCGGAGCTCCCGGCCCAGCGCTCCTGCAGCAGGCGCTTATCCCGTGAGTCCCCCAGCACGCTCGAGGATGACACAGAACTTGAAGATTGGTCGAGCATTACCTGCCGTGGCAAAGTCGTGGCAACAGCGCAAACATCCAGAGGGCCAGTTAAATAAATGGCAGCAACTCACGCGGACCAGCTCGGGGAGGAGAGAGAGGTGCAGAACGACGGGTTTATACGCTTCCCCTCGCGGGTGAAGGGAGAAGCCTCCGAGATGTCCCCAGTGGGCCCCACCTTCTGGTCTTCACACCTTGTCTGGCGCCCCCCACCCCTCACTGCAGCGGGATTGGTCTGTGAGCCCGAGAGAAGACTTTCCTGTTCTGGGAACAGAACCTCGGAGGCTATGTCGTGGGCCGAATGGGGTCCTCTCCACACTTCACATGTTGATGTCCTAAAGCCCAGCACCTTGGAATGTGGCTATATTTGGAGAGAGCCTTTAAAATGGTCAATAAGGTAATATGAGGCCATACGGGTGGCCCTCGCCCTATAGAACTTGTGTCCTTATAGGAAGAGGACATCTGGGCACAGAAGCTTACAGAAGGAAGACCACGTGAAGACACAGGGCGAAGGTCTACAAGCCAAGGACAGAGGCCTCAAAGGGAATGGGCCCCGCTGACACCCTGATCTCAGATTTCTAGCCTCCAAAACTGTGAGAAAGGATGATTTCTGTTGTTGAAGGCCCCTCGTCAGTGGTGCTTTGTCACGGGGGCGGGGGGGCAGCATGTGAATACAGGCCAGCTCCGAAGAGGCGTGTGGCTTCCAGCCCACGCTCCCAGCCTGAGAACACTCGGTGTGCGGGAAGCCAGCCTGCTGCCACGCTGGGAGGACACTCCAGCAGCCTTCTAGAAAAGCCCCCAGCATGAGGACCGGGCCTCCTGCCAACAGCCTCGTGACCGAGCCTCCCTGGACTGGCTTTGACAGCCGCCCCGGCTGACAGCCTGACTACAACTTCCCGAGAGACCCTGAGCCAAAACCACCCAGCTAAGCTCCTCCAAAATATCGGACCCACAGAAATTGTGTGAGATGATAAACGTTTGCTGTTCTGAGCTGCTGCATTTGCGGATAATTTGTTACACAGCAGTAGATAACTATTACGGAGGCTGTACACTTTTGTACCGATGAAAGGCTGAATCGTGGCTCCCAAAAATATCCAGCTCCTGATCCCGGGACCCAGTGAACATAACCTTTTATGGCAGAAAGGATTTGGCCGATGTGATGAAGTTAATGATCATGTTTTTTCAAGATTGTATTTATTTATATGAGAGAGAGAGAACTTGAGCAGGGGGAGGGGGAGAGGGAGAAGCAGGCTCCCCACTGAGCAGGGAGCCCGATGGGGGACTCGATCCCAGGACCCAAGNTGATGGGGTACTCGATCCCAGGACCCAAGGATCATGACTTGAACGGAAGCCAGACGCTTAACTGACTGAGCCACCCAGGTGCCCCATAGTTAATGATCTTGAGATGGGGTGATTATCCTGGATTTTCTGGATGGGCCTTAAATGTAATCACAAGGGTCCTCCTGAGAGGGCAGCAGAGGGAGATTTGACCATAAGGGAAGGACAAGGTGTGGGGAACCTCGGCAGAGACAGAGGTGGGAGGACGCCACGCTGCTCCTTTGACGACAGGAGAAGGGTCACAAGGGAGACAGCTCTAGAAGCCAAAAAGCAAGGAGACAGGCTCTCTCTGAGTGTCCTAAGCGAATACAGCCCTGCTGACTCCTCGATTCCAGCTCTGTGGAATTGGTTCTGGATTCCTGACCTCCAGATGAAGAAATGAAATGTGCGTGGCTTTAAAGCTCTAAGCTCATGTCTTGGGACACTATCCCAGTACCATGTGAGTTTTGTCATGAGTATATGGCTCCGACCAGGTCAGTCTCGGCCCTGGGCGCCCTCACATCCATTCCTCACCTTCTGGGGGCCGAGCTCTGGGGGTCTGAGCCCTGCTGGCTTGTCCAGGGCTCCTATGTCAGTGGGCTTCTGACTGGTGTCAGGCCACAGGAGGCGCTGGTGGCCAAGGGGAGGGTGGGAGTAGGGGAGAGCCTCCCTCTCTCCCTCTGCCTCCAGCCCCCCTTGGGGTGGCTCTGATTCTCCACGTGGCCCCACCAGTGACCCTGGCCCTGAGGTCCTGGTAGCTCCACGTCTGTCCTCTGTCCGTCCAGCCCCAAGTGTGGTGGCGGCTCCCTCTAGGTCGCCCTACTGCCCCCTTTGGATCCTCAACTCTTCTAGCATCCCTGCAACCGTTAACACCAGTGACACCTGTCCCACCCCCGGGGGAGAGCCCACAGCTGGAGGACCCGCCTTTGGGGGCAGCAGCCCCAGGGGTCAGCACCGTGGGCGGGGTGTTGGGCTCATGAAGAAAGATGAAACTGTCGCAGGCACAGGTGGGGCAAGGCGTCACTCACGCAGAGAACCGACCCTGCAAGACCAGCCTCGGGAGTGAGCGTTGGTCCCCGTGGCCACAGGTCTGGCCCGCCGCCAGCACGAGGAGCTGATCTGCATGCTGCCCTCCCTTGTGAGGGACCCGATGCCTCCCAGCTGGGAGCCAGTACAGCAGGGGGGTCGGCCCGGGCCGTAGGCTGGACACACGCACACACACGCGCCGAACAAAGTGCCACCAAGCCCAGCGCAGGGAAAGACTCCCAGAGAGACGCCAGCAGAGCCCTGAGGGCTCCGTCTCCCTGTGAGGACACGGAGGGCCCAAGGCCGTTTCTCTGCAACCTGCCCTGCCGGTGTGGAAAAAATGCAATCGTGACCCACATTTCCTCCAATTTTCACACCTGCGTGTGTTCCGTTTTCCTGCTGGGGCCCTCATCGATATTCATATAATAGAACAAGGGGAAGATAAAGGGCACAGAAGTGACACAGTGATGAGTATTGGGTCCAGAGAAGCCCTTCTGTGGCATTCTCAGGAGGGGGCCGCCTGCGGGCACTCCCATACCTCCAGGCGGGCACTCACCGCCCCCCGCACCCCGTCTCCCTCACACGCCCCCCCAGCTGCCTGCATCTTCTCTAGAGGCCTTTCTTGAGGCTGTGCCCATTCCTGCCTCACAAGAGCCAGGTGGGTGGGGAGGTGGGGCACCCCAAAGGCAGCCCTGTTTGGTCCCTGTGAGAGCCACAGAGATGCGAACAATAGAAAAGGGCAGGACACTGTTCAACCCGTGTCTTCGTATCTCTGTGTGGCCCGCTGGGGACAGCTGGGGCCCAGGGCAGGAGAGCTGGTGCTCCCCCTCCCGAGCTGGCCCCCACCCGGCCCCCATGGCTGCGGTCTGAGGGAGGTCTTCAGTGCTCCATGAAGCCAGGGCAGGCAACCCACTTTCAGAGCAAGAGTGATGTTCCCTTGCCTGCCCGGTGTTTCGTTTTTAGCGTCTGACACGGGAACATTGCTAGGTGACCATATTTCTCAAAGCTCAGATTGAGACAGATGGTCTGCCCGGAGACGTTTTCCTGATTTAGCCATTTACTTATATAAAAAGCCTTACGAGAAAGCGCCAATTTGCATTTGATTGTCCATTTAATGAGTCACCTTTCAGGAGCAGGATTGAGCCTTCAACCCCTGGGGGACACGCTGTCTGGCCAGGGTGGGGGATGAGGTGGGTGTAGACGGTGGGAGGGGGTCTTCAGAGAGGGGTGATGGCGGGGCTGGGGTCCCAGGTTCCTGGCACGATTTACAAGGTACGCAGAGCGGCTCACTCTGGCCTGGAGGTGGTAAATACTCAGTGGAGACTCGGGAAATCTCTGCGTTTCCTCAGTGATCCTTTGACCCAAACGAGGACCCTGCCCCCCGCCCCATCCCCGGGGAACCTGGGGAGACTGGCAGGGAGCCCGCCCGCAGCTCAGGGGGCCTCTGTCTCCCCGGGCCCCTGCCAGGTCGGAAGAGGGGCCAGCCAGACCTCCAGGTCCCCGGCTACGTGACAGACACATCCCTGTCCGGAATTCCAGATTCCATTTGCCAGGTGCTAAGTCGGTCCTCAACTCGGGGCTGCAGACATTAGCCTTTGTGTCCTCTGGCGCCCCGTGAGGACGAAGCCATCATTCATAGCTCACTTTTCAAAGAAGCGCAGAGAAGGCAGTGACCTGACCGAGGCCGCACAGCTAGTAGGCGGGAGCGGTGGGACTCAAACCCAGGCCGCGGGACTCGCGCCCTGCACACCTGGTGTGCACATCCCCTATTTCCTCTCCATCTGGACTCGCAGGTTCCCGGGGCTCCGGGAAGGGTACTCTTCCTGGCTCCCTTTCCCCTCCTGTGCCTCAACCAATCCACAGGAAATCTGTGGCTCCCCCCTCAAAATACACCCACGTCCCCCAGCTCCCATCACTGCCCCACCCGGTCACCACTCTCATGGGTCCTGAATGCCTCCTCCTGACAGCTCTCATAGTGCGTTCTCAGAGGACAGGAGCTTTCTCACGCAGGGCAGCCAAACTCTATGGGCTCCCATTTCACCCAGTACCTGTCCTTATGGAGGCCTCCAAGCGCCTCACAATCTCGCCCTGTCCCCTCTGTGCTCTCATCCCTGCACTCACTCTGCTCCAGCCACACTGGTCTCCTTATTGTTCTTCAAACCCACTAGCCGCTCTCCTGCCTCAGGGCCTTTGCATTGGCTCATTCTTCTGCCTGGAATGCTCTTGCCCCAGATAACCACATGGCTAACATCCTCATCGCCTTTGTGCCTGGAATCGAGTGTCACCTTCTCAGTGAAGCCTGCTCTGACACCCCATTTTGGGGTGCGTCCTTCTCACTCTCCCGCAGCCTCCCCAACCCCCCACTCCTCTCTGGCCTACTTTGCCACAGCACTTAGCACCTTGTAGTGTCCTGTTTCGTTTCCTGCTGTGCTGCTTGTTGGCGGGCTGCCCCCGCCACTGCAGGACATCTTTGAGTCATTCACAGCCCCATCCCTGCAGCGAGAGAGTGCTTAGCACGAAGCATACACTCAGTAAACGCTGGTTCGATGAAGGAATTGTCCCTCGTGCACAAAAAGCCTCACGGCGACCTTCATCTCCTTTTGCCGATGAAGTTCGGCACCCAGCCCAGGGACACACAGCTAAGAGGAGCAGAGCAGGGACTGACCTGGCTTTGTCCCCACGAGAGGCTGCCTCACCCTTTGGTGGGTAGACTGATTTCCTCCACCCGTGCCTCTACCCACACCCTTTGTGACAACGCGGGAGTCTCTTCTGTTCCCCACCCTTTGAATGTGGGCTGGTTGCCTGATCTGCTTCGGCCCCAAAGATGGGGCCGAGGTAAGGTCAGCTCCGAGCCTCAGGCTCCACTCTCTCCGGGGACCCCGCCAGCACCATGAGCACAAGCCCGAGCTGGCCTGGGGGAGCAAGGCAGTGATGCGAGACCGGCTGTGGCTGTCCTAGACCCGTCAGCCCCCAGCCACCTGCCAGCTGACAGCAGATGCACACAGGGCCAGCTGCGGTGAGCCAAGCCCAGCCCCCAGCAGCAGAGCCATCCTGCCAAATGCAGACTCCTTGGGAGCAAACAGTCTATGTGCACTGCCCCCAAGGGCGGGTCTCACTCGGTCTTCCTGCAGCGGTAAGTAATGCATACACTCGGATTCCAACTAGAATCTGCATTGGGTGGGTCAGCCCATCTAGCTGCCCATGGGGTGCTTTCTGGTGGGTTTGGAGCTGAGGAAGGGCCCTGGGGACCGAGGACCAGAGGCCAGCCTGCTCGTCCCCCTCTAACGTCTGTGGTGAGGCAGAGGGTGGCTTACAGCTATTGGGAAAGCACCCCAGTTACTCCTCCAGGGAGCTCTGAGCCCCCAGGCTTCTCTTCGGGTGGGAGTGGAGGGGTGGGCTGGACATGCCCCTCTCAGGCACAGCTCCTGCCCACCGTGCGTGCCACAGAGAGGGCCTTGGGCCCACCTTTCTCTTCTCGAGGCTTGGCCGGGCAAAGGGCAGTCTCCTGGGGGAAGGATGGTGAGGAGTGTGCGCCTCTCCCTCAGGTGGGTTCCCTCAAAGCAGCACCTGAGCCCAGGACGTAGGCGTGTCTTGTTTATCCGGGGAGACCCCAGGAGGCAGGACTACAAGACAAACCAGTGAAGGATGTGTCAGGGACTCGGACTCAAACCCGCTGGGGCCCAGGAGCCGTGTGGACTGTGCCCCAGACTCACGGCCACAGGGCAGGAGGCTGCGACTGCCGTCGGATGCCGGAAGTTTTCTCTGGGGGCGTGGGCATCTCCCCATCTCAGGGCTGCTCTGAGCATGAGCTGATGGAGGAGACCGTCAGGGTAGGCCCGGCAGCGCGTGAGGACTTAGCCCCATAGTCTTACTCTCCCCTACAAAACTTAGCCTCAGGTCACCTCCTCCATGCAGCCGTCCTGACCTTCAAGGCAGTAGTCATTGCTCTCTCTGCACCCTGTGACCCCTGTAAAGGCCTCGTTATGACAAGACCCATGTAGCAGGAGCTCACTTGGTACCAAGCACAGTGCTAAACACTCTCCTTACGTGGCCCATTTAATGCCACGACACCCTAACATGTGTACAGGGGTATCGCCACTTCATAGTCAAGGGATCTCAGGTTCAAGTTCTCATGGCTACAAAGTGGAGGAGGCTGGCTTTGAACCCACCCCTAGACCGGCAGCAGAGGCAAAGCCCTCAAGAGGCCACACCAACCCTATGGATGGGTGTCTGTCTCCTCCCCTGGGCCACATGCTGCCGGTTCATATGTGGGGCGCCCAGCACACGTGGCGCGCACCCCCCATGGGAGGTGGGCACACGCACCAGCAGATGGAAAGCACAGCTCCGCTGCGTTCCAAACTCACACTCCCACGGCGGCCACCGGCAAAAATAGCCAGCTCATTTGAATGGAGTGACAGGAGGAAGGAACAAGAACCCAACTTCAGACAAATGGACATTTTCAAAAGAGGAAGGGCAGCAGCCAGGCCTCCAGCAGAACACAGTTCCAGCCCAGCAATTTAGCGCGATTAGCTGAAGCCGCAGCCCCAGTCGATGTAATAGCGGGAGCGTTATCAGTGTTGTCACAAACCATTATTCATTATCTGCGTTTCGCTGGCTCACCTGGGCTGGCTGGAGCGCCGCGGCCGCTCCCACAGTCAGCGGCATTTGAATCAGCTACATTATGGGAAAATGTCCTTAGAGAAAGCGGTGCCATCACTCGGCAGGTCAGCTGCTCACAGGTCGGGATAGGAACGTTCCAAGGTGCGGTAATGTGGTGTGTGCACCATGCAAGTTCATTTAGAGAAAAATTAAACATCATTTGTAGGTGAGCAAGGGAGATGAACGGGGGACTGGCTTGGTTTCAGACAACATTCAAGTGGCCTTGGGGTATTGATTCTGGAGGAAGTCTTTGCAAGGGCTCCTGGGGGTCTATCAGTGTTTGTCCAGAATTCCCAAGCTCAGCCTAGTGTGGACAAAGAAGACTGAGAAAGCAAGACATAGCCCCAGATTAGAATGTTTATTTGGTCCCATGAGTCTTGGAGGGACGAGGACGTGGAGGAGGGGCTTTGGGAGAGCTGGGGCTGGAGCAGGGGAGTGAAGGAACCCTCTGGACCACACACATTACTGGAGTCGATTCCACAGGCCAAGCAAGGTGCTGGGGCCACCAAGATGGAGCCAGACTGTCCCTGACCTTGAGGGAAAGACTGCCAAGGGCCAAACGCACTAACCAACCTGACCAGAGCAGGAAGGGAGGTATTCCAACCACTTCCTATGTACCCCATCGGGAGGGAGGGAACCCCACCCTCAACAGTGCAGATCACCGAGCACAGGACACCTGACACCGGACAGATGCGACTGCCAGCAGTTTATCAGCAACAGTTACTCACAGCCTGGGCTGGGGGAGGGCACCACCCGCTACGGAGGGCCTCACGGGAGCCGCACTCAGGAGCAGTGAAGAATCAGGGGCCGTTGCAGCTGGCTTTATAGTAACAGGACGGTGAAGTGCCCCCTGGTTCCCATGGAAGATGTAATTGGCTTGTTTGCATTATTCTGCAGGTGAAGGGAGAAGGAACCCACAAGGCTGAGGACCGGGTGAGGTGCAGCTGGTGGGGCTGGTAGGGGAGCTATGGGGGGAGGTTGATGGGGGCATCTTTTGAGAGTAGCCAAACTCTGGCCTTTGTGGTCTTGTGAGGCTCAAAGTTACCAAGGCAGCCTCTAATACACACCTTACTGTTGGGTCTTACATCACAAGAGGCGAGGTGAGGAGGGTGGGTGTCCTTCTGAGTGGTGAGGCGTGGAAGGCTTCCTGGAGCAGGTGGCATTAAAGGTTGGCCTTGAATGAGAAGGAGCATTTCAGCACATGGAAAGTGAGAGAAAGGGCAAGTAAAGCTGTGAGCACTGCCTGGGTAAAGTCCAGGAGGGGGTAGGAGGAGGCACGGCCTAAAGGAGGGAGGAGTCACAGCAAGGGGGGGAACAGCCTGCAGCCGGAGGGAGGGGCATGCTGGAGGATGGGTAGTCTTCAGCACCGGGGAGAACACTTAGAAAAAAAACAACCAGCATGGGGCACCTGCTGACTCAATCTTACCTCATGTCTTGATCTCAGGGCTGTGAGTTCAAGCCCAGCGTGGAGCTTACTTTAGGGGGGGAAAAAAAGGAAAAGGAAAAGAAAACAACCAGCATAATGGCCATTATGATCAACCAGACCATGAAGGACTATCACAGAGAAGTTGGTCCCCAACTGTGACTTCAGTCCAGGGCTCTCCCTGGAATCCAGATTCAAATGCCCAGGCCAATCTCAATCAACTATGCATCTCCTGAGTGCCCGTGGGGGACTGGGCACATTTGGGGCACTGAGGGCCCTGCCTCGTGCCCTCCCCTTCAACGGTTTGGCTCCCCTGAAGGATGTTTGAGATTCTGGGGCATTCTTCTTCCTCCTCCTCACATCAGTATCTCCTGAAGTCTCAGGAGGGGTTCAGTGCCCACAGTCCCCAGTTG
Organism: Ailuropoda melanoleuca; assembly: GCF_002007445.2. Lineage (NCBI taxonomy): Eukaryota > Metazoa > Chordata > Mammalia > Carnivora > Ursidae > Ailuropoda > Ailuropoda melanoleuca. The sequence goes on from NC_048230.1 coordinate 41,120,769, forward strand.
AAACCTGGGAGTTCTGCCCTGACTGCTCACATCACCTGATCTCCTGCACCCCGCCAGTCGCCATGTCCTGCTTTCACTGCTAACGTATTTCTCAAAACCATACCTGCTGCCTTCCTGTTTTTTCTTATGAACCACAGGCTGGTTCAAACCTGTTCAAATAGTGGGAGGAATGCATGCATGCATGCATGCATACACACACACACACACACACACACACACACACAGTGTATCACAACTAGTCTTTCCACTTCAAATCTCCTGCCTGGTCATTGGGTCAACTTCTAAAAACACAGACCTGGTCACATCACACTGAGGCTAGAAACCCTTTACAGGTTCTGCTGTGGTTTGGATTGTGTCCCCTCCTCTCCAAATTCATATGTGGAAGCCCTAATCCCCAAGGTGCTGGTATTTGTGAAGATTCTGGGAGGGGATTGGGTTTAGATGCGGTCACCAGGGTGGGGCCCTCCTCATGGGATTATGGCCCCTAAAAGAAGTGACACCAGAGAGCTTGCTCTCTCTCTCTCTCTCTCCCTCATGGGAGGACACAGTGAGAAGGTAGCTGTCTGCGAGCCAGAGAGAGGGCTCTTACCAGGAGCTGAATCTTCCCAGCTTCCAGAACTGTGAGAAAGAAATGTGCATCGTTGAAGCCCACAGATGATGGTATGTTGGTACAGCAGCCTGCACGGACCAGTGCAGGCCCCCTATTGCCCACAGGGGAAGACCAGGCTCCTTGCTCTGCACCCGAGGGTCCAGGTGTCACATTTTCTGTCTCTGAAATGCCTTCTCCTTCCCACCCCATGGCACATGCAGCGCTCTGGCAAATCGTTGAATTGCTTGCAGATGTCCCTCCGATGCCGTGGTAGATGCACGTGTGTGCCCCAGTTCATCATCTGTCTCTGAATCCACCCCTTTTATGATGTGCGTTTGCAGTTCCTCCCGCCAAAGGTAAAATGTACTTCCTGACCCCTCGACTTTAGGCTTGTCCATGTGACCTGCTTTGACCAATGGGAAGGGGTTGAGCCATGTGACTTGCTTTGGCCAATGGGCAACGAGCAGGCATGACAGAGGGTGCCGAGAGCCATGCTCTTGAACTTCCGCCATCTCCAGGAGAGGGGCTTCCTGGAGGTCGCTGCGGTGCCTGGGGCCCCCAACGAATACTCATGGAACACAGTGCCTTCACTCCAGCCCTCCCACAGACCTGAGCGCGAATAAATGCTTCTTGTTCTCAACCACTGCATTTTAGGATGTGTGTTATGAAGCATTACTGCGGCAATAGCAGACTGATGCACTGAGGTGTTACAGGCTACATCACGGACTTTGACGCCTGGCCGCCGTTCGCTTTGTTCTTAGCCTGGAATGCCCTCGTACACTCTTCTTGACCTAAATATGTTTCAAGACTTAGCTCACTGTTACATTCTGTGGGGAGGCTCCTCTACCATCTTCAGAGGCGATGCTGTGTTTGTCTCTGATCCTACATTTGCAGAAAAAGTGCTGTGCCCGGAAGGAGGCAGGGAAGGGGCCCATGCCTCCTCTGTGTGCCATTTTTCCTCACTTTTCCCTGGAAGGAGGAAAGAGAACCTCTCCCACTCTCTGAGGTTCAGCCATGGGAACTAGCCAGGGGCTCTCCGGGCCCACCTGCTATTTGCACCAACCTAGGAATCTGTCAGATGCCAATGGGTTTGCCTGTTCAGTGACTCTCAGTGACTCCTTGTCAGCGCCCAGCCAGAGTGCTGTGTAGTTGGTAGGTGAATAAGACAGAATTATATGCTATTCCATGCTCTGGAATTTAAACAGCTGCTAACACCTCCCAGGAAACACTGTGTTTAGTAACTAGCCAGCCTGTGTTTTAATTTCAGTCTCCTTGCTCTTCCCAGCCTTTATTACACGCCAGAGATTTCTGTGCAAACACCACTGCGTCTTTGATACATCTTTGGCAGACTTGACAATCCCTTTGCCTTCTTTGCCTGGTGTTGATGGACGCCTTACTTATCCCTGCCCCCCCTCAGGAGTCTATAAATAGAGAGAGAAATGCACACACACACACACACACACACACACACGAGAACTTTTAATACTGCAAGACTGCTCAGCTCAAAAAAGCTGCAGACTCCTTTTCCTAGCCTCCAAGGTTCCTTGGGCCCCCAGGAGGGCAACCAGCTGCTGTTGGGTTCTTATATTAGTTACCTGCTTCTTCCTCCTTCAGGGACCCACGGAGGGCAGGAGGGCCAGAGACAGACCCTGCCTATGCTGTTGCTAACTGGAATGTACATTGTTGACTTTCCCCTCCCATCACTGTCTCTCTCAGGACTGTTCTAGTTATAATACAGACCACCTTTCAGGTAAACTAAATTACTGCTCAGCGAGTATTCAGTGTGTACACTGTGGGCAGAGCATGCTTCCCTGCCTCACTGATATTGAGCTTGACCTTGGGACTTGCTCTGACCAATGAAATGATAAAAGACATGATATGAGCAAAGGGTAGAAGTAAACTCGTGAGTGTGGGCTTGACCTCTAGCTCACCTGCCTCCTTCTGTGACTAGGATGTGCCCTGAGTGACTCCAGGTCCAATGAGGACGGGAGTGCACAGAGCAGGTCTAGACCCCACTCAAATCCTGGAGCCGAGGCCAGCTGAGCCTGAACGAGATCAGCCAAATCCCCACTGACCTACAGACAAATGATGGGAAATAAATGCTTATTGTTGTATGCCATTGAGTTTTGCAATTGGTTGTTAGACAAGAATAGTCAGCTAATTCAAGGGGGCAGGCTTCCTTTCCTTCCACATTCTCCCCAGCTGTTCTTTTGAATGTGAAATTGGCAGCAATTGGCATTGCTGATCATCCCCAAAGAAGAGCATAAACTTGCAGTAGCTTTGCCAGGAATGAGGGTCCCATTACATGGTGTCAGGCCCATTATCTTACCAGGCTTCCCAGCAAACAACCACCCCCTATTGCTTATCAATATGGCTATAAGCAGAGCAAAGCTAGTTCAACTGTTCAAGCCAATTGGTCAATGCCAAGCTCCAGGCTGGGGCCTCGGCCTCTGTAACATTGTGTGCTAACCAGCTGAGCTAGGCGGCTGTAACAGGGTCCATCCCAGCACTCAGGGAATGTGCAGTGTTGAGGCCGACCTTCGGAAACCTGGCCTCCCGGAGGCTCTGTCCAGCAGTGGAGGTGCTGAATGCAGGGTAGTCCCTTCTGGAACGTCTTGGAGAGCAGAGCTCAAGGGTGGAGTACTCAGGGACATCACTGACTTTGCTGACAACAGTCACCCGCTCTCCACCCTCTGCCTTAACGACTCCCTTTTTCCTTGCCAGTCTCTCCACCTGACTGCAGCCCTTCTCTTCAATGTCTCTTGCTCACCCCCTGTCATGGCCCTGATCAATTACCCAGGAAAAAAAATTGTTCATCCAGAGAGTCAAATCTCCAAATCACCCAGATAATCAATATTCGACTGCTGTGCTGCAGAGCGGGGGCTCGATTTGCTGCCAGCTATTGCTAGGCAACTGGAAGCCTTCACACTATCCTCATGCAATGAAGGGAGCTGCCAAAAGTGAGGCAGCACACGGGGCTGGCTCTTAAGGATCAGCAGCATGTGAAGCCGGAGAATCACACCACAGGGTGGAGGGACTCGCTGCCCTCGAGACTTTGGTGATGTCTCACATGATACCCTGGCTCGAAGCAAACCACTTGCTTAAAAATCCTTCTGATTGTAGAAAATTTCAAATATTCACACACAGAGACACTACGATGAATATCCATGGACCTGTTACCCAGCTTCAATAATGATCAACCCTTGGTGAATTCTCTTTCATCCTATTCCCCACTCACTGTCCCTTCCCATCAGATTTGTTTAAGCAAATTCTCAACCTCGCCAATTGGTTCCTCAGGAGGCATCTCTGAAAGGGAAGGACTCCTAAAAACAAAACCAAAAACCACTGCCTCATTATAACGCTTCTAAGAAATAACCTTCAGTTCCTCACAACATCAAATATCCAGTGTTCAAATGTCTCCAAGTGTCTTAAGTTTTTTTTTACACAGCTTTGTGGTAATCAGGATCCAAATAAGTTCCAAACATCGTAATTGGTTAGTATGGTTCTCCAGTTTCTTGTAATCCACCCATTTTGTTTATTTGTTGAAAAGGAGGATCACCTATCCTGTAGAGATTCCCAGGAGCTGAATCTTATACCCTGTCCATGGTGAGGTTTGCCAGCTTCGCCCATCCACCATGGTTCCTGTGGATTAGTAGTTAGATCAAGCAGTTCGGTCAGACTCAGATTTGATGTGTTGGTAAGACTACTTTATAAGTAGCCTTTATCAGTACCCTATAATGTGTGGTTCTCTCTCTTTTTCGGGAAGTTGGCAGGCACTGATTGCTTATTAAGGACTGACAACCCACAGAGTGGAGGGAGAGATGTGCAACACATATATTTGACAAAGGAGTCGTGTCTGGAGTATATCAAGAACCCTTACAAATCATTAAGGAAAAAGGAGACACCCCACTCTTTTTGAGTAACAGGCTTCTTATTTCTTTCTCCTAGAACTGCATCTAAACCTGAAAGCCAATGAACAAAAAAGGCTTGGGGAGAGAGGGAGAATGGCGGGTTGGGGGGAACGTGACAACAACCCATGGCCTCCCTTTGTCCATGGAGATGAACATTTTGCGTGTTTACGGGAGTAGAGGGGCTACTTCGTAGAAACCAGTCGATCAATTTATCAAGCCTGACTAACCAGGATTCTTCCAATTACTGAAGGATCAAGAAAATCAATGTCAATAATTAATCGTGCAGATTCTCCTGTTGCAGTCAGTGATAAGAGAAAGCCACACAGTCCCAGAATTTAGTATATCTGCAGAGACCACTCTGGGACAAAATACATAAACACTAGTAAATTTCTTCAAAGCTTTTCTCTTTTTTAATTAACTGAAGTAATTTTGTAATAATCCCCACAGCTTGTGTCTTAAAATGGAAATCAGTTAGGGATCGAATCCATCTTCTGATACTGTTTCCCTAGTTCTGGGGCTCAAACCACGAGAGCTCAGCCCCACGGGGTGGTGGTGAATTGAGGCTTTAATAAAACATACAGAACTTTCAGACTT
>NC_048230.1:41126681-41194556 GCF_002007445.2 Ailuropoda melanoleuca
GTCTTGGAGAGCAGAGCTCAAGGGTGGAGTACTCAGGGACATCACTGACTTTGCTGACAACAGTCACCCACTCTCCACCCTCTGCCTTAACGACTCCCTTTTTCCTTGCCAGTCTCTCCACCTGACTGCAGCCCTTCTCTTCAATGTCTCTTGCTCACCCCCTGTCATGGCCCTGATCAATTACCCAGGAAAAAAAATTGTTCATCCAGAGAGTCAAATCTCCAAATCACCCAGATAATCAATATTCGACTGCTGTGCTGCAGAGCGGGGGCTCGATTTGCTGCCAGCTATTGCTAGGCAACTGGAAGCCTTCACACTATCCTCATGCAATGAAGGGAGCTGCCAAAAGTGAGGCAGCACACGGGGCTGGCTCTTAAGGATCAGCAGCATGTGAAGCCGGAGAATCACACCACAGGGTGGAGGGACTCGCTGCCCTTGAGACTTCGGTGATGTCTCACATGATACCCTGGCTCGAAGCAAACCACTTGCTTAAAAATCCTTCTGATTGTAGAAAATTTCAAATATTCACACACAGAGACACTACGATGAATATCCATGGACCTGTTACCCAGCTTCAATAATGATCAACCCTTGGTGAATTCTCTTTCATCCTATTCCCCACTCACTGTCCCTTCCCATCAGATTTGTTTAAGCAAATTCTCAACCTCGCCAATTGGTTCCTCAGGAGGCATCTCTGAAAGGGAAGGACTCCTAAAAACAAAACCAAAAACCACTGCCTCATTATAACGCTTCTAAGAAATAACCTTCAGTTCCTCACAACATCAAATATCCAGTGTTCAAATGTCTCCAAGTGTCTTAAGTTTTTTTTTACACAGCTTTGTGGTAATCAGGATCCAAATAAGTTCCAAACATCGTAATTGGTTAGTATGGTTCTCCAGTTTCTTGTAATCCACCCATTTTGTTTATTTGTTGAAAAGGAGGATCACCTATCCTGTAGAGATTCCCAGGAGCTGAATCTTATACCCTGTCCATGGTGAGGTTTGCCAGCTTCGCCCATCCACCATGGTTCCTGTGGATTAGTAGTTAGATCAAGCAGTTCGGTCAGACTCAGATTTGATGTGTTGGTAAGACTACTTTATAAGTAGCCTTTATCAGTACCCTATAATGTGTGGTTCTCTCTCTTTTTCGGGAAGTTGGCACACTGATTGCTTATTAAGGACTGACAACCCACAGAGTGGAGGGAGAGATGTGCAACACATATATTTGACAAAGGAGTCGTGTCTGGAGTATATCAAGAACCCTTACAAATCATTAAGGAAAAAGGAGACACCCCACTCTTTTTGAGTAACAGGCTTCTTATTTCTTTCTCCTAGAACTGCATCTAAACCTGAAAGCCAATGAACAAAAAAGGCTTGGGGAGAGAGGGAGAATGGCGGGTTGGGGGGAACGTGACAACAACCCATGGCCTCCCTTTGTCCATGGAGATGAACATTTTGCGTGTTTACGGGAGTAGAGGGGCTACTTCGTAGAAACCAGTCGATCAATTTATCAAGCCTGACTAACCAGGATTCTTCCAATTACTGAAGGATCAAGAAAATCAATGTCAATAATTAATCGTGCAGATTCTCCTGTTGCAGTCAGTGATAAGAGAAAGCCACACAGTCCCAGAATTTAGTATATCCGCAGAGACCACTCTGGGACAAAATACATAAACACTAGTAAATTTCTTCAAAGCTTTTCTCTTTTTTAATTAACTGAAGTAATTTTGTAATAATCCCCACAGCTTGTGTCTTAAAATGGAAATCAGTTAGGGATCGAATCCATCTTCTGATATTGTTTCCCTAGTTCTGGGGCTCAAACCACGAGAGCTCAGCCCCACGGGGTGGTGGTGACTTGAGGCTTTAATAAAACATACAGAACTTTCAGACTTTACTCCAGCTCGGCAGATGGTAACAAGTGTCAGAAGCATTTAATTAGCCCCTGCATTAGCTCATGATTTAACGAGCCCTGTCTAGCTGTGTACCTGTGATGTGTGGATCTGCAGAGACGTAAGCTTCTGAAGGACTATAAAAAGCTTTTAAGAATGATGGATTTGAGCGCTTCAAATTCCCAGACTGCCATAAAAGGCAAAGGCCACCCCCCACCACCACCACCGCGGTTCCTCTTCTCTATGCACACACAACAAAGTGAAGCTCCAAAGGCAATGTACCCTACAGTCCCCAATCCCGTGGGGGACCGAGGGCTGTGCACACAGCTTCCTAGCACCACTGAGCCAGAGGGACCTCGCCCTATAATCCCTTGTGACTATATGCCTTGGAAAGGCTTTTCAAAGCCAATTTGCTCGCACTATCATGTTTGAGCCTCACAAAGTCCTGTTAAGTAAAACAGTTATTACCCCATTTGACAGGGGAGAAAACCGCTGTCCAAAGTCTGAGGTCAACAGTGAGTGAGTGAAAATGCCAACCGAGAGCCCACCTGCCTCCCTGCTGAGCTGGGTCCAGGCTCCAACCAGCATGGCACCAGGGGAAGGTCCTAAAGAGAAGGACAGTACTCTTCATCCAGGAATTCTGGCAGCTCAACAATGCCTGGCACTTGGCCATTAATTCGGGGAGGGTGAATCCAACAATTCACAAGAACCCCAGGATATTGTTTACTTGAGGACCAGGAACTGGAACCCAAATCGTCCTGTTTTGCAGCAAGCTTCAGTCCTCTGTGGACTAGGAGATGAATGGATTTACATCCCCTTTGTGCAGGTGCTCCATATACCTGGAGGCAATAAGCAAGCCATGGCTCAGACATTGAGAAAATTCTCTCCAGGAAGACAAAGCCAATTCCTTAATCTCTTTTCAGGGAGAACCGGTGTCTCCCACTCTCAATAACCACTGGCCTCCCATCATACCACGCTCCTAAGGGTGAGATGTTCTGTGTGTGGTCTCTGAGTGTCCTCAGATTCCAGGCTGACCTCTTCAGTACAGTGGGCAAAGGAACCAAGGAACCAACCCAAGATTGTTTTGTGGGTACACATTTGGGAAGCGTACCCTCCAGCCCTGGCCCCTCCCACCTTGCCAACAGAGCATTTTCCAACTGACCTGGGTTTGCAAGGTCTGGTGCACTGGCAGGGACTACAGTGGAGGAAATGGTTTGGAAAGAAAACCCAGTGGCAGCTGTGGAGGCAGAACAAGCAGTAGAGAGGCAACCTCAGCTCCCTGTGGTTCTTGCAGGCAAAGCAAACTGCACGTCCTAAAGCTCTGTGGGTCACAAGACACCCACGCTCAGCCTCTGCCCTCTAACTCCTGGGGGTCTCAGAGAAGGGAATAGTGATAACCACCTTAGAGCACCTGGCTGCACATTTGAATCACCTGGGCTGGGGCACCTGGGTGGCTCAGTGGGCTAAGTGCCTGCCTTTGGCTCGGGTCATGATCCCAGGATCCTGGGATCGAGTTCCACATCAGGCTCCCTGCTCAGTGGGGAGCCTGCTTCTCCCTCTCCTCTGTTGCTCCCCCTGCTTGTTCTCTCTCTCTCTGCCAAATAAATAAATAAAATCTTAAAAAAAATGAATCACCTGGGCTGCTTTTGCCCCAAAGCAAGTCAATCACTCTCTGGGGTGAGGTTCTGGCATCAGTGTTTCTTAAGGTCCCACTCTGAGGGGGATTTGAATCTCCAGTCAGAGTTGAGAATCACTCCCTTAAGGGAACCTTTGAAGCAAGGGTTTCTTGAGTCTGATTGCATTTGGAATTCTCTGGGAGCTTTTCATTCTTTTTTTTTAAAGTACATTCTTCACCCAGCGGGGAGCCCAATGTGGGGCTTAAACTCAGGACCTTGAGATCAAGACCTGAGCTGAGATCAAGAGTCAGACGCTTAACCAACTGAGCCACCCAGGCAACTTAGAACTCTCTGGGAGCTTTAGATAGCACCAATGTCAGGACCCTACTCCAGAGACTCTGACTTAATGGGCCTGGGTCACAGCCTGGGCAGCAGCATTTTTAAAGCTCCCCAGGTAAGCCTAAAGCTCACCCAAGGTTGTGTTACTGCTCCAAACACTTTTATCCTTGTGCTTTAAAATGAGCTCCTAGAAACTCTGGGTCCCTCTGGCTTTAAGAAACTCACTCAATTCTGCATAGCATCTACCCACAGGTAAAATTGACCTTGAAATCTCAGTAACTTGGCAAATTAACTGATAGACTGGACTGCCAGGAATGACTTGATTTCTTTCAAGAGTAATAATAATCCCAAACTCCATGTCATGTCTAAACACCATATAAACTCCTTTGTATATGTTCTCATTTGACCATGGGAAAGTATGACTCTTTGAACTTCTATTTCCCCATCTGTAAAATGCAGCTGAGTGACTTATTCATGATTGCTGGGTTTACAGGCCTCTGACTCTGAGCTCAGGGCCTTTCCACCTGAACTGCCTTATGTCACTCAGTAAATATAGGCCTAGGAAGGGAAGTAGGCTGTGTAGGGGCAGGAAGAAGTGTTCTTTTCTGCAGAAAAAAACACATCAGGGTATGGGGAAAAACCTTTGGCCACTGAGTATATAAGGCTCACCCAAGGCCGGACCCCTAGGCTGGTATCCAAGGCAGGATCTCATTCCATATGATCTTATAGAGGTTATAAATCATGTGATCAGGTTAGCACTTGAGCAGGCTGGTTGGGAGGACCAGGATTTATCTGTAAGGCCAGACCAGCTGGGGTGAACCCTGGACAGATACAAGAGGTAGACTCCTCCAGAGGCTGAGGACCCACAGCTTGTCTTCTTGTGACACCTGGAACTCACCTGAATCAGGACTGAGATTTGGTTCTAAATGACTTTGTCTCTTTGGATTATGGAGGGAGTTGGCGGGAGGACTGAGCAGAGTAGGACCTTCTATATAGAAGGATTTCAGAGTCACCAGGACACTTACCCCCACTTATCCCTTCTATGAAAGCTTCAGATGATGTGCTCCAGCAAAATGAAGACATAAATCAAGTTAGACAAAAACATAGGATCCAAGTAACAGGAGACTCAGCACAGGAAAATAGTGAGAGGAAGGCTCAGAAGGACAGAGAGGGGAAAAAAACTATGTAAAGGATGGCTCTAGATCAGAGCAAAAAGATAGGTCTCCAAGAAAAGAATGGAACAGATTTAGTATCTAATGCCTTTAAACATTTGGAAGATATTATTGATAGGCATTTGAAACCTTTTCAAAGCATGTGGGAAAATATTATCAAAGGTAAATTGAAAACGATACAAATAAAAAAACCTGAGGCAATGATTAACACCAGAAAAAAACAAAAAGCTGTAGAAGAAAGAAAACAGCAATATTTACATAGGCATAACAATACAAACACTGAATATTTAACCAAAAAAATAAGTAATATAACCATATTGGGAGGGTTGTGGGAAAATATAGGGGATGGGAATTAGAGTATAAGAGAGCTAAATCCTCACCTACAGGAATAGGAAATAAATAGACAATATCTAAACTTAATAAATCAAGAAAATAACAGTGTAAGCATAGCATTTAGAAACATGGAGACAAAATGCAGAAGTAAAAGATGAAAATACTGTAATTGGCTGCCCCAGAACTGAGGGTTGGGCCAGGGTAGGAGTGGGGCTGCCTTTTTTTGTTGTTATTTGATCTTTTCAACTACAGGCATATTAACATTAACGTTGGATTTCACTTGAAAGTAAAGTGGGAAAGAGAAGATTTTCTAAAAGGCAACCAAGAACAGACAAGTAGGTGCTCAGTCTACTCCACCGTGGACCCCAACTCCAGGCCTGGTTAACCCCATTAACCCATTAGTAGGATGCAGAAGGAGTTAGAGCATGCTTGACTCTGCTAAGGATGCCTCACAGGCACTCTCCTTCCTCCCTCGTTCATGCTCTGATGCCAGCCCCAATCAATTCCCTAACATCTGTGAACATTTGGAAAGTATTATTGATGGGCACTTAAAACCTCTTCAAAGCATTAGGAAAAAAATAGCAGAAGATAAATTGAAAACTGTGCAAATAGAAAACTCCCTCAGTCGCCCCGTGATGTCAGCCACGTCAAGGCCACGCTTATCCAAAAGGCAGTGACAGAAGCTAAATTCCAGCCTCCGCCACCTCCCCACATACTCTGTCGGCTGAACAGAAGTTGCAGCCTTGCAGGCAGAGCTGCAGGCTGCCTCCCCACCCTGCCAGGCCTGTTGGTTTGAACTGTCACTTTGAAGACTACCTGCTGTCCCTGAAAAGGAGCCAGGCAGACAGTCCAGGGGCCCAGAGACCCAAGCATGATGCCCATTCCAAACTGCACCCCAGCTGCTCAAGGCAGGGCCTCCTCTCCAGGAGGCCCCACTTTAGGATCCCTGATGAGGAGCTTCTCCCCAGGGCTACTCCCCAGTCTATGAAAATGAAGAACACAAAGCCATGAGGACATCTGGGAGTGGGCCAGCTGAGACCCTGGGTCAGCCTTGGCCACATGGCGCCGACTTCCCATCACTTGCTGGAGGGAGCACAGCCGGTGGTGAGGTGTGGAGCCTTTGCAGCCAGACAGACATGGGTTTAGAGACAGACTCCACCATCCACTAGTCTGTGTCTGTGGGTGAAGAACTGGCCTCTGCAACCTCTGTTTTCCTCATCCACAAAATGGGAAAAACACTTGGCTCTGAGGGCTGGAGGAACAAGGCAGAGGGAGCATTTGGAAGAGCCTGGCACAGGGTAGGCACCCCCTCGCCCTCAGCTACGGCCGCCATCCACACGGTCACGATCACTGCGCTTTGGGGTCAGAGAGGCCTGCATTCAAACCCTGACTCTGCTCTTGCTGATTTTGGGAGCTTGGGCTGCAGGCCTGAACACACGGCTGGCTCAGGCAACAGCGTCACAAGGGAGGATGGTCCCAGGACCAAGCACGGCTTCTGGGAGTTCAGGCTTCGTCTTGAGTGCTGAAGACAAAGCTGGTGAGGACAGCTTGGGCTGTCTGGGGGGCAGGTCTAGGCTGCCCCTTCCGGTGGGTACCAGGCCTCTTGCTGAATCCCCGGGGCCCCCTCTCACCCTGCAGTGGGCTGCCGGGAGCAGATATTGGAGGCTGGGCTGTCCTGCCTGCCCCATGACCCTGGGTGGCCCCGTCCATCTCTCCCTTTCTGCCCACTCTGGTCCCTAACGTGGTGCTGCCGTCCACACCCTCTCCCCTCACCCCGGGGCAGAGGGAACCAAGGCAATTAGGACAGTGATCTGGGATTGGGGTCTCAGAGCCCCCGGCCAGGTCAAGCAGCAACCCTGTTGCCTGCGTGTCACCTGCAGGCTGTCCCTATAGCATCGGGCCCAGGTAGTGTGAAGACGGTCTGGGAGAAGGTCTCAGTGTTGGCACATTGTGCGTTCCCAGTGTCCAGAAGGCGGCCCGGCGCAAATACTCCTTCACTCCCCGGTGGGTCTCCTGCTGTCCACCTCGGGTAACTCTGACTGGGAGGCCCTTCTCTCCCTGGCCTCCCCCCTTACCCCTCTGTCTCTTTCCACTCTCCTGGCTTCTCTATGTCCGTGCCCCTTCTCCACCCCAGGGTCCCAGCTCCGTCCTGGAGTCAGACCCTGCAGGACACCTCCCTCCTGCAAACGTCTGCAGGCTCGAAGCCCATGCTCTTTTAGACCGACTAGGGCTGGATCATGCAAGGAAACTCTTCTTACTCCTTCTTACAGACAGGCTCCTCCCAGGATGAGGTAGGTGGAAAGAGAGAAGAAGGGGCAAACCTCATGAGAAAAAAGAGGTTCAGTAAAAAAAAAAAAAGTGCGCAAGGAGGGAGCAGGTCTTTGAAGGACCAGAGAAGAGGGACCTTGGGAGTGGGGGGCCTGGGAGAGGGGCCGTGCAGCTGTGTGCAGGGGCTGGAGGGCAGAATGTGAGGAGAGAGGAAGGTAGAGCCCGGGTGGGAGATGCCTGGGACCAAAGCTGGAGGGGCCATTCTCTCGCCCAGCGGCCAAGAAGCAGGTGACGGCAGTAGCCTCCAGGTGCAGGGTCCCCCCAGCACGCAGGCTGGAAACAGCTCCCAGCTCAGTTTTCAGGGCTCCACAGGTCACTGAGCAGAGCTGAGGTGACAGCTCTGCAGACAAGCAGGAGGGGGACATCGCCCTGCCTCTCCACCACTTGGGCAGGGGGAGGGGGTGGCCTGGGTTTCAACCAGTTACGCTGTCAGCCAGCCGAGCCCAGGTCTGCTCCTTTCCTCCTGGGCCCTGTCCCCAACTCGGTGAGTGGCCAGAAAAGCACAGTCACTGGAGCTATTGACTTTAGGGGCCCTTCTGTAGCCTGTCAGCAGGCAAATCACTAGGTTTCCGCTTCAGGCACGACTCGACTACGTGGGGCTGATTACAAGTAACCGGGAGCTGCAAGTTTGGCTTCTACCAGCCTCTACATTTTTTTGTTCATTCTGGCGTGTCTTGTCACATTATCGCCAACCGGGGAATCGGCGGGCGCATACCTGTGCATCTGTGTGTGTGTGGGTGCGTGTCTGTGAGCGTACTGCGGGTGTGCGTGTCTGTGCGTGTCTGTGCGTGCCCGTGTATGCATGTCTGTGTGTGTGCGCGTGTGTCTGTGAGCGTACCGCGGGTGCGTGTGCATGCGTGTCTGTGTCTGTACGTGCCCGTGTATGCATGTGTGTGTGTGTGCGCGCGTGCACGTGTGTGGACCAGCCCTGGGCCGTCCTCCCGTTCTCTGATGGCCGGGATGAGATCGAGTTTCAGTTCGAAAAGCCCAGGGTGGAAACATCCCGCCAGCACCTGCCAGGTGCCCTGCAGGTAGTCAGGACACACGATGTGCAGTGACACGCACACGGCCACACTCGTGCACACCCTCCTTCACGCGTTCCCACACGCACCGGGGTGTTCTGCCGCTGTGTGGCAGACGCTCTGGAGAGCCCCAGCAGCCTGCACTTGGAGCAGACGTTCCTACACCCCAGAAGGTGCTGCCCCCCTCCCCGGCCCTCTCCCCGGCTGCCCTCAGGGAACCTCCAGGCTGCCGGACAGATGGGCTGGGAGGGGCCGGCTCTGAGCCCCTCGGCCCTCTGGCCCCGCTGGGCACCCGAAGCCTCCGCCTGCTGCCTCCCGGCCTCCTTCAGAGTCTGGGGCTCTTTGGGGAAGAGCACGCATCTTCTGCGGATGTCCTTCCACCTTCGGGCCCTGTCCTGAGCCCAGCAGAGAAATTACTCCAGACCCCCTCCTCAGCCCCCCGCAGCCGCTCCTCAGCCCTGCTTGCACCACCCCCTGCTAGGAAGGATCTGCTGCGGGAAAGCATCGCCCCTCGCCTTAAGATGATCATTTTCCTTCTCCTTTTACGGGAGGCCCATCCAAGCTCCGCAGCTCCCCCTTGTGGCAAAGCCACGCAGGCACAGCGGCTGGGCACCGGGGACGAGGCCCCTTCCTGACACCTGGGGCAGGGAGGGGAAGGGGAGGCAAGGGGTGCAAGCACTGCCCCTCCTGTCCCCTGGTGGCCCCCCCCTCCTCCCAGAATCCTAGGTATTAGAGGATGAAACCTGTATTGGGGTGCTTTCCAGGGGTAGAGCCCCATGGATACCTGGAAACCATACCTCCCCTGGGACGAAAGCCACCCTCGGGTGTCACCTTGGCCTGCAGCCCGATGCAACTGTAGACCTTTCATAGCAACAATCTGCTGAGAGCACTCTGAAGCCCTCTTTGCAGAGTTTCTAGAATGGATAGGGGATCTTAGAGGTGACATGGAGTGAGGGGAGGCTCTCCCCTCGTCCTGGGACCATTGCCGGGGACAGGAAAGGCTGCCTTTCTTCCCACATCCATGGGTCCAGCTGCCGCGCACCCCCCAGGGCCCCCCAGACCCTCCCTGCCCTCTCTGAGGTGCACTCTCCAATCCTCAGGAAGGGTAGGAAGAAGTATTTTTCTTTTAAAATGGTCTGTTTCTAAGCAGAAATCATTATAACGAGAGCAAAGAGTTCTATTACGGTTACTCTGCACCAAGCCCGATTCTAAGTCTTTGAGATGCATTAACTCATTTAATCCTCCTTAACGTTTTCCATGCAGAAAATTTGTAAGATACAAAATTACAAGGAAGGGAAATAAAGCCCCTAGTCCCGTCATGCATTTCCTCGCAGCTCTTCATCTGTGCACGGGGATTTTTAACCAAATAATGATCACATCGCATATTAGACTCTGGCTTTCTGCCTCTTCCACTGAACATAATCTCATGACCCAGAGGCATCCATCTTGGCAAATTGTCTTAATGGCTGCATTGTATTCCGTATTCTGAACGCGCTATCACTTATTTGGCCATTCTCAGGGAGGAAATTCTGTTTTTACTAAGTGTGGAGCCTGCATGATGCCAACGCATAGGGTTCATTTCATTCCAGTCCTTAAACTGCTTGTATACCAACTTGGGGTGTCAGAGCAGTAACATTCTGGTTTCGCAGATGTGCGTGTGGGCACGAGCGTGAGCAGGCACATGTGTGAACGTGTGTGTGTGCCTGTGCGCTTAGACTTACCCTCGAAGAGGTTCCTCGAAACATGTCCTAAAATAAATAAAATCAAACACGTCCCAAAGAATTAAGAACAGCTGTTCAAACAAATACATGTACATGAGTGTGCAAGCGGTATCATTCGTAAGAGCCAAGAGGTGGAAACAACCCAGATGTCCACCAACAGGTGAATGGATAATCAAAATGTGGTCTATCCAGGGGCACCTGGGTGGCTCAGATGGAGAGTGTCTGCCTTTGGCTCAGGTCATGATCCCAGGATCCAGGGATCGAGCTCTGCATCGGACTCCCTACTCAGAGGCGGGGCAGGGGGGAGGCGGGGTTCTGCTTCTCCCTCTCCCTCTGCCCCTCATCCCCCACTCATGTTCTCTCGCTCTCAAATAAATTAATAAAATCTTTTTTTAAATGCAGTATATCTAAAACAAGCAAACAAAACCCCCAAATGTGCTACATCCATACAATGGGATTTTATTCAGGTGTAACAGTATTCAGGAGTGAGATACTGACCCATGATATACGGGTAAACCTTGAAAACATGGTTCTCAGTGGAAGCAGCCGGGCCCTAGAGGTCACACACTGTATGATCCCATTCATATGAAATACCCAGAATAGGTAAATCATAGACTGAAGATTGGTGGTTGCTGGGGTGGGGGAGGAGCAGAGAGTGACTGCTTAGTGGGTCTGGAGAGTCCCTTCGGAGCGACTACAATGTCTTGGAACTAGTTAGAGGTGGTGGTCGCACAACATTGTGAACGTACTGAATGCCACTGGATTGTTCACTTTTAAGTTGGTTATTTGATATCATGCGAGTTTTATCTCAATTTTTAAACAAAAAATAACAGAGTCACACTCATGACTCCTGATTCACTGATGAGTAATGACTTCAAGCCTGGCTTTCACACAAATTACCCGTTTATGGTCAAATTACTTCCTCCTGTTTCGCCGCCCGTTTCCCAGAGTACCCCGCAGCAGAGGCTCTGACCTTGCCTGACCCAGGCACCCAGCTCCATCATCCTATTCTCTCCCCTTCCCTCGCTTTGTTCCGGGACCTGTACTCGTCAGAGAAAGGACTTCGGTTAAGCTATGGCATCTGAATGGCCTTTGCTGAGGACTTCGGACCTTACATTTTATTTTTAGACCGTGTCCAAAAGAAACGAAAAGCCTGGCAGCCCCGGGGCAGGGTTTGGACGGTGGCCAAGCGCTTTTGCGATTCTACTGTCCCGCTCCCGAGCACCCAAAGCGAAGTTGGATCAGCCGCTGCCCCAGAGATACTAATCCAATAACCGAGGGTTTATTTGTCTCCTTAAACCATACCCAGGGGCGCAAGTCCCTTTTAAGTCTCCTCAAATTCTGTAAAGCAGTCTCCCCACATGAAATTAGTAAGGAAGCAGCCCCCCTTCCTCCACTCCACTCTATGGGAGCTTAGAAGAGTTTGGGGAGCCCCCCCTTGGCATCGCCCCTCCCCGCAAATCTCTTGCTAGCCCGGGGCATCCGTTATTGGACAGACGCAAACCTTCGCTTGACCCGAATGTTGCACGATGCAGGTGCGCCCAGCACCCCAACACAGACTGCCAGGCCGTCCCTGCCGTTCTGACCTTGAAACTTGGGCACAGGGAGAAAGATTAGCGTTCGCTCCCACCTCATCACCAGCTCTGTCCGGGAGAATCTTCGCGCCGCACCTAAGTGAGCTGTGCCATAGTGGAGATAGCTCCATTCTAGCACCGTCTCGCCCTTTGGCAATTGCTTACAGGGAGGTCAGCGCAGGTGCTTTTAGGTGCGGTCACAGAGGCCCTGAATCCGTTGGCTTTATGAATGAGGGACCTTGCTATCGCCAGAGCAAGACAAGCGGGGGAAGGGCAGGGAGCAGGCTAGTGCCGGCTGATCAACAATGTGCCAAGGACTCGGCCTCTTTCTCCCTTGGCTCCCCCCACCCCGGGGTGCTGCCCGTGGCACCAGGCTGCCCCCCCAGGGCTACTAGATGGCTGAGGTAGCTCCAGGTAGCAAGTCCAGAGAACAGCATCCAAAGGAAGAAAAGAGGCCTGAAACCCTGTCCTAGAAGCGCTTCCGCAGACTTCCTCAGCACTCATTGGTCAGGATGGAGTCACATGCTCACTCCTGAGCCAATCACTGGCCACGGAAGCAGGGTTGCCGGGATCAAACCGACCAGCGGTGGTCCACGCGCGGTACCCAGACCAGCAGCCTCAGCGCTGAGGGAGAACTTGTTAGAAGTGCAGATTCTTGGACCCCATCCCGGAGCCACTGAATCAGAAGCTGTGGGGGTGGGCCTCGGCAGACTGCACTTTTTAAACTATATTTCATTAGCTATAATTAGTATAATCACCATGGTGTAACCACTGTTCAACACAAGATGAACTTCTAATTTCCTAAGGAAATAAAGGTCTCCTAAACGCAAATCCTAAGACTGTGTATGTGAGAAGCACGTGATTTTATATAAAAACATTTTGTCTAGGTGAGACCTGAAAATGCTACTCATTTTTTCAGGTGGCCTTTTAATAGGCTTTCCGGGAGATTCCAACACAGGGTAAAGTTTGAGAATCCCTGGTTAAGACTAACCCTTTGGGATGGTGCATCATTATTTATTCCTGTGGAACAAACGACCCCAAAACTTAACATCCTCAACAATAACCGTTTTATTTGCTCGGGACTCTGTAGGTTAACAGGTCAGGCTGGGCCCCACTGGCTGGGTCTTCTATAGTTTCGCCTCTGATAGGCTGCCAAATTTGGCAAATAAAAATGCATGACGCCACGTTACATTTTCATTTCAAAGAAACAACAAGTAATTTTTTTTTTAGAGTAAGTATGTCTCGGGTAATACTTTATGCTAAAAAATTATTCATTGTTTACATAAAATTCAAATCTAACCGGGCATCCTATACCTTCTTTGGCAACCTAGGCTAGGGTCACTTTCGAGGCTGCGGTCATCTGGTGGTCGACAGGCCTGGACAGTCTCATGGCCTCGCTCATCCGGTCTAGCAGTTGGTGCTGGCCGTCGGGTGGCGTCTCCCTCCATGGGGTCTCTCAGCCTCAGGGAGGCCAGTCTGGTGACAGGAACATTCCAAGAGGGTACAAGTGGAAATTGCAAGGCCTCTTGAGGTCTAAGCTCAGAATAACCTCACCCGCAGAGAGGTCTGGCCTCCGCCCTTGGCTGCTGGGAGGTGACCTCTGGGCCCCTGCCATGTCTTGCCTGATGCTGGGAATTCGACAATGTGATTCATGATGGGCTTTGGGACATGTCACAGCACTTGCAATGTCCAGAGGAGCTAGCTGGTGACTGACGGTGAGCGTGTGGCGGTGTGAGGTCAAGGTCCAGTGAGACCCCGGGTGCCAAGGCTCGGTGAGCTTCCCCTGTTGGCGATACTCTTGTGTGCTGTCATAAATCATAACCAGGAGGAGGTTACACTGTCCAGGACTCCACCGGGTGGAGGCACCCAAGAGCCAATAATGCCGAATCTGGGGATAGCATAGAAAACCCAGGCCTCAGAGTTTTTAAAAGCCTCCCAGATGATCTCAGTGTCCAGGTGAGGTCCAGAATCACTAACCGGACATCCAGGAGCTTAAAACCTCCAACTAAGATTCACACACTGAGATCCGCATGGAGGGTGTGGAAGGGCCCAGAAACTAAGTCAGGGCACAAAGATACAAAGTATTAAATCATGCACAAAGACCGAGTGGGAGGGCACTGAGGGATATGTAAGCTCCCATTTCCTGGACCAGTGCCTGCTGAGGGCCTGTCTCTTCCGTTCCTGCCACTCCCAGGGGCTGTGTGAGCTCAGCGGAGAGCATTGCTAAAAAAACTCCATTCTTCAGATCACATTTCTCAATGGCTTGGCGACTGCCCAGACTCCCAGCTTGGAGCTGCTCTGGCTTTTTATTTCTCTGGGATTTGGTCTAACGGTGCGGTCCTGGAGCCAGCTCATCCTTGCTCACAAGATTGTGAAATTTTCAGGACTTGGGCAAGGCAATTGTTACATGTAGCCATTATTAAAAGAAATAAATTATGCAAACTTACAGTGACATGGATTCTATAAAACGATCATGAACATTCAAGCTCATCACCCTCTTAACTACTCCATTTTACTGTTCTCTGTGCTCCTGACCTTATTTACTATTGTATCTATAAGGCAGAAATACTAGGTGAACGGCATCACGTAATTCTGTTCGTGCTGGTAGATTGAGATCAACCACAGTGGGAGTATTTACACCGCAGAAATTGGTAAATACTATAAACCATGGCTTTTTTTACTTTTGGTCCAGAGAATCAGTAATTAAAATTTACCAGTGCACCCTAGACCTAAAGGTGAAAAAAAGAAAGTGGAATGCCAGCCCTGGGTTTCCTCGAGTCTATGTTGAAACCAGTTGCTCTCAGTAGGAAACGCATTTGGAAAGATTCAAGCGCCCTTCCCAGGCCCCATGCACCGGGGTTGCTGTTGGCACCTCTACACGGCTCTGTGGTCTCAGGACTTGTCCAGACTCTGCCTCCCTGTCTCCTTCTTGCTTCTTTTCAGCACAACCCTCCCCTTTGAAGCCCCCTCCTGCCTTCTGTCCATCCATCCCTTAGGACTGATGACGGGAATGATCCGGTTCCCCAGGTCTGTCCCTGGGGGCTGGGCTTCCCCTAGGCACACACCCTGCAGCCTTGACCCAGACATTCCTGGGATCCACACACCAACCCTATCGAAACCCTCCTCAGCCGTGCTGGAGTCCAGCTCCCTGCCGCCTGGCAAGGGAGGTCGGGTATATCCCTTCCCCTTCATGGGGTTAGAACGGGTGTTCCAAGGAGCTACAGGCAGGGCCACCAGAGCTCTCTGCACCCAGCCACCCTCCCAAGGACACTGCCCCTGGCACAGCCAGCTCAAACCCAATCTTTAATGTCAGCAGGGATCACCCAACACTGTAACACCACAGTGCTTGAGGAAGTGTTTTCTCAACACCAGGGGACCCCTCTGAACACCAAACACCCTCCCAGTCTCTCCTGCACACAAATGGCAGCTGGGTGGGGGTGGGGGGTCCCCAAACCCACCTGACAGGCACCTCAGTATGTCCTGTGCTCCAGCGCCTGCTTTGGGCAGACCTAAACCACATACCAGAATTTCCCCGTCTCTCTCAGCCCATGACACATTGATGAGCTTCCCATCCAGTAGGACCCACCAGGGACACAGCAGCAGAAACAGACCATCTGTCAGTCGCCCCTGGACCCCAGAGCCAATCCAGCCCGTTGAAACGTGTTATTTGGATGCTGGAGTGAAATGTGTTTTCTTTATCTATAAGGCACCTCTCCTCTAAATGACATGGGGTTGTTCACAAGACTCAAATTTTTTTTTCTAAGCAGTTGTTTGCATTTTTTCCTGTTTTCTAACCCAAGTAGAAATACATGAGTGTGCAAGTGGATAACTTTTGAGAAATACATATCCCAGTGAATCCCACAGTCTTACCAAAACACAGAACATTTCTCTCCTCTGGAAAGTTCCCTCCTGCCCTGTGCCAGTCAATCCTCACCCCCCTTTCGCTCCCCCACCCCCCAAGGCAACCACTGTTCTGATTTCTGTCACCAAAGATTAGTTGTGTCTTTTCTAGAACCTCATAGAAATGGAATCACGCAGAATGAGCTCTTTTGTGTCTGGCTTCTTTAACTCAGCATAAAGCCAGATAATTATATTTAAGCAACTTTAATTTTCCATGCAGTCTGTGTGCTGGAGAAGGCTTCTAGATTTGGAATCTTTGTGTTGGAATCCAAAATAGCTTTTGTTGGGCCAAGCACATCTTCCCTGACTCCCTGCCTCTCCCTCCAGGCTTCAAAGACCCTATTTTATACAGACAACTTCAAAAGGACCTCTGCGCTTTGGCTCTCAGGCCTCACCCTTGGAGCCAGGGCAGAGCGAGACAGACCCCAGAGACACTGCAGATGGGGCATGACTGCAGGAGGGCCAAAGATCGTGCAATTTGGTCCAGAAAACAGGAACGGAAAGAATCCATGTTGGGTGAGTGTATTAAAATCCTATTGCTACTGTAACAATTTGCCACAAATTTAGCAGCTTAAAACAACAGAAATTGAGTAGGTCACGGGTCGGATGTCCAGGCTCCATTGGTTTCTCTGCTCCAGGTTTTACAAGGGCAAAATCAAGGTGTCAGCCAGGCTGGGCTCTGATCAGGAAGTTCTGGGAAGAACCATTTCCAAGGTCATTCGGGGAATTGCCATGTTCAGTTCTGTGATGTGTAGGACTGAGGATCCCCCTTCCTTGCTGGCTGCCAGCTCCTAGAGGATGCTGACACTCCTTCTCCCATGCCCGCCCCCCTCAACCGTGGCAGGCCGAGTCCCTGCCAGCCATGAAATCTCTCTGCTTCCTCTTCTGACTTCAGCTGGAAAAAAGTTTTCCACTTTGAAGGGCTCGTGTGATTAGATCCCCCCATAACCTACCAATAATCCAAACTAATCTCCCTATGTTAAGATTTCCAATTTTGATTATACCTGTGAAGTCCCTTTTGCCATGTGCCAAGTTTGCGAGTCCCCAGGACCACCTTCTGGTTTGATAATTCACTAGAAAGACTCCCTGAACTTAGAAAAGATCTGTTATACTCATGGTTATGGTTTTTTATAGTGAGAAGACACAGATTAAAATCAGCAATGGGAAGAGGCTGGTGAGGCTGGGCCTGGGAGAGGCCAGGCATGAGCTTCCCAGTGTCCTTCCAATAGGGCCATGTGGACAGCCCTTCATTCTCCCAGCACACATGGAGTATTGCCAGCCAGGGACACTCACCTGAGCCTTGGTGTCCAGAGTTTTCAGTGGGTCTCAGTATCATGTCAACATAGCTGTCTGTCCACAGGACTGGCCTCAGTCTGCAGTCCCTCTAGGTCAAGCTGGCACCATGTGGCCCAAAGCCCCAACCCTAAAACTCATTGCTATCATAGACTATCTGGCTGGCCCAAGGTTCCCCAATAAACAAAGACACTCTTACCAGACAGGACCTTCCTGGAGCTCAGAGGTAACTTCCCAGGAGCTGAGGGTAAAAGCCAAAGGCCAAATCTCTCTTTGGGCAAGGTCAATCTCTTCCTGCACACCACAAAACTAACATTTCCACGGGTTCCAGGTTAGGGAGGATGTCTCTGGGGAGCCATGGTTCTGCTAACCCCCCAGTGAGTGTCAGTCTTCCAGATTCCAAGGGAGCAGTGTTTCCCAAAGTGTGTGCTTTGGAACCCAAGTCCCACCAGCCATTCCCAGGAAGGTTCTGTGGTCGAACAGCTTTTGGAACCGTTGCCCGCCGTACCCTCCTTTCTCAGAGACCCACCGGGGCTTCAGTGGAAGGGACAATCCTGCCACAAGGAGCCCCACGCCCTGCACTTAACCCAGTGTTGCCCAAACTGTCTTATCCATGCAGCCTTCCTCACGTGATCTCCCGTAAGTTTCTACCAAAGATATTTGGGGAAAGGGGAACTCTGTCTAAGCAATCTTTGCAACCTAAAGCCTTTCCACCAACACTCTGGACCTCAGTTTCCTCATCTGCAGGATGAGAGTTATTGTTTCACTTCCTATCTGAGCGGCTTATTGTGAATTAAATTAGGTAACATACACAGAAGTCTTGGTTCATCCTACATATCAGAGGGATGGTAGCTGTTATTGTCATATTTATTTTAGGAACTAAAATGTCTTCACTGACCTTCCCCGTTGCTTCTTCATCACTGTCAACGCCAGGTCCAAAGAGCCCGTGAAGCATCTTACACGGTGGTCATGACCAGGGCCCAGGGAAACCCAACAGGCACGCCGGCAAACCTAAGTGATTCTCCTCTCGATATTCCCAAGATCCGATGAACTAACCAACCTGGAGGATCTTGTCTAATGTGTGTGGAGTGAATGAAGACCGGGAGGCCTCACCCTTTTTTCTTGCTGGCACTTTCTCTCACGAGGGTTGCGAGAAGGGGCCAATCCGGGAAGGGATCTAGGGAGAGGCCGGGTTGACCACACTACAAATCAAAGCTGGACTTCCTGAGTTCGCGCCGTGCAGCAAATGAGTCAGGTTTGGTTTGCTTTGCTTTTCTTGCATCTGACTCATCTTCTAAGATAACCTTATGTCATTAAAAATAATGAGCACCAGGGCACCTGGCTGGCTCGGTCGGGGGAGCGTGCGACTCTTGATCTCTGGGGTTGTGAGTTCAAGCCCCACGTTGGGGGCAGAGATTACTATAAATAAATAAACAAACAAACAAATAAATAAAAACTTAAAAAAAGAAAAACCCAAGAAGGACAAGGTTCATGAAGCTGGTGATGCTGCTAATGGCACACGCTCTGAGCTAAATTGGGTACCAAGTGCTGTGTGTCTTTTCCTTACACTGTCTCGTGTGACTCTGCCGTCCTTACCCCAATTCACAGGTGATTAAAGGGTAAGTAACCTGTTTGGGGTCACTGTTGGTAGGTAGTGAGTGGTGCCAGGCTTCTCCTCCTGGCCCGTGTGCCCCAGCGGCCTCTGCTCTGCTGTGCTGTGGTGCCCCCCCCATCTCCCTGGGTCTCCTTGGCCTGACACACAGATGTGCACAGTCTGGCAAGCAGTCTCGGGCTCCCTAATTCCTGCGAAGAACGCCTGGGGCTCTGGAAAGCCACCTGCTTTAAAATGGAGGAACCAGGTGGACTCCGCAAAGGACCTCCTTCCAAATCATGAGGCTCTCAGCTCATCCTCAGCACACGTTAAGCCTTTGGTCCCCTTGCTGGGTCCTTCATGAACACAGGTGGCTCAAGTGCCCTCCCTTCTCCTGCAATGGGTTTTCTGGGTCTCCCCGGGGCCCCCCCACCTCCACCATGCCCTGACGGTGAGACTAGTCCAGGCTCGGTCTTTACCGCCATCTAGTGGCTCCCAGGCTCACCGCAGGGAGGAGTGTCCAGAACAGAGACCAGAATTCTCGGCACCTTTAAAATGATGCCGTGGTTCAGCTTGATCTGGCGCAGTCTCCACGGGGCAAAGCCAGGGCCAGCTTTCTGGAAAGCATTAGGCTTGGCGTGGCTCCGGGGGGCCCGCGCGAGGAGCGGACAGCGGCCGCGGCTCATCCTGCTGAGGACCTGACCCATCCCGTCTGTGGGAGGTTTCCCAACCCTTGATGGAGGTCAGAGGGTGTGGAGGGCAGCGTGGCCATGGGGAAGGGAGAGGCTGGCCTCGCCCCGGGGAGGAAGGTGTTGCAGGGCTGGAGGCGCTGAAGTAGGTGCGTGTCCCCGCAGGAGAGGAGAGGCGGGCGCAGAGCCAGCTCTGCCCCGGGCTGGCCCTCTGCGGAGTGGGGTGGCCAGGGCTCCCATCCAGACCCTGCTGCTCACTCGGACCATCTTGGAAAAGGAGCCACCGTCCACCTCCCGGCGGGCTGTCGTTAGAATCTAGAAGCCCTGGGGTATCAGTTTCCTGCAGCTGCTGTAACAAATGACCCCAGCACGGTGCCTTAAAGCGACAGAAACTGTTCCCTCCCCGTTCTGGAGCCCCACGTCCAAAACCAATGAGTCAGCGGGCTTGCTTCCGTCTGGGGGCCTGAGAAAGACTGGTCCGTGCCTCCTCTCTCCTGGCTCCTGAGAGTTGCCAGCAATCCCGGAGGCATCGCCCCTGCGTGCGCATCTGTGCGGGTCTCCTCTTCTTACAAGGACACCAGTCACACTGGATCAGAGCTCTAATCCACCCTCATCAAGTACAGCTTTGTCTTGATTTGATCACACTCGCAATGACCCTATTTCCAAATAAGGTCACATTCACAGGGGGTTAGGACTTAAAAATGTCCTTTGGGGGGGCACCATTCAGTCTGCAGCAGATCTCGCATTACTGGGTTCCCCTCTTACCCTGCGGTCAAGAACAAGCCCCGTGTGTCTGATGTCCCGTTCTTTGCACTCATCCCTCCGGCCCTCCACCCTGGGTTTGCCTGCTTCCACCGCAAAATGTCAGTCACGTCTGGCTTGTTCACCTCCCACATTCAGCTCCATTGTTTCCCATCTTTAAAAGGCTATGGAAGGGCGCCGGGGTGGCTCAGTTGGTTAAGCGACTGCCTTAGGCTCAGGTCATGATCCCAGGGTGCTGGGATCAAGTCCCACATCGGGCTCCCCCTGCTCGGCGGGGAGTCTGCTTCTCCCTCTGCCTGTCACTCCCCCTGCTTGTGCTCTGTCAAATAAATAAATAAAATCTCAAATAAATAAATAAAAGGCTACAGAGATGTCCCTTCCCCATGAAGCGTCCGCAGATCAGTCCCCAGGCCCCACCCTCCCTCGCCAACCCCCAGGGACCATAGGTCGTCAGGCACCAGCTGTCATCACATGGACAGCACGACACAGCTCAAGCCCCTCAGCCGAGGGGAAACTCCTCATGGTCAGCAGGGCTCAGAAGATATCCACACTGCCCGATTCATCCAGGCAGGCCTCGGAGGGACAAGTGTCCAAACAATTGCTATGAGTGTGAAGGAATGTTCTAGAAAGTCAGGCTTTTCTGGGTCAAGTGGTCAGCCACTTTTGAATGCTAAAGACATATTTTGCCCAAGAGCCTCGGGGAAGATGAAAGCCGGGTGGTCAGGGCCGTGCTGACCGGGGGAAGGTGGTTGAGGCCTCCAGCCCCTCTAGGACGGCCTGGAGGAGCTGGTGCAGAGCCAGACAGCAGAGCCAGGCTGCAGAGCCAGGCAGCAGACCGCCCTCACCCCTCCCTGGTCTCCCGGCCCGTGGACCCGCTCCCTGTGCCATCACACAGGGCTCTAATGAAATGCTGGTTTAAAAGCGTCTGATTTGCAGGAATGTTCCAGGCAAATTAAATATACAGCATCCGAGAAGCCAAGTGGCTTGGAAAAACGCATTTACGGCTTAACAAGAGATGGAGCAGTTGGACGAGCAAGCAAGACGCAGGGCTAATTGGCAGCTGCATTTTGTTTGCTCCCCACAATTGCCTCACGGAATTGAAAAAAAAGAAAGAAAGAAAGAAAGAAAAAAAGAAAAAGAAAAAGAAAAAAAGAATGTGCTGAAGCCTTGAAATTAAACACTTTAAAAAACAGGCTAATGTTCTCGGAGACCATGTTTTAAAGACAGCTTTTGTTCCCGACTCAGGGTTTTCTCAATCAGCAGAAAACACTGTCTCCACTTGACAGGGGCGCAAGGAGATAAGCGGGAGGCGCTGTCTTAAACACAGTCAAGGCAATTTTCACCTCTATCTTATCACCACCTTCAAGACGCATTATTTTCATCTGACGTTGAGGTTCCAGTTTTTGGAAGAAAAAAAAGAAAGTCTTTCATCTCTCCCGACCTCATTTTTTTCCTCTCTCCTTCTCTCCTGAGGGAAGTGTGGGGGAAGAACATTCCTCCACTTGCTACAGTTTGGGAATCCCATAAAATGCGCCAGCGGCTGGAGTGTTTTGCACTGATAACCCCCCCTCCCGGCCCACCAGGTGGCTCCTGGACATGTGGCTGCAGAGCTGGGGCGGGGGAGCCACGCTGCTGGGCCAGAAGCGGGTGGGAGGCACGGGGATGGCCACCCTGTCCCCACGCCTCCCGCCTGCACCTCCAAAAGCCGAGGGGCCGAGGGGTGGGGAAGTGGTGGATGACCCGAGGGTACTGTATCCACAAGCGTGTACCCCACTCCCTTCTCAGGCCCCGCGGGCTTTCTCAACGCCAAGGGCTGCTTCTGCGTTTTCATTTAGCCATCACTGTCACCAACGGAATTGTAAGCCAGCCTTGGCACTCGTGAAGCAAATGGGAGGGCCTGGAGGCTAAACTCCCCCCATCCTTTTACATCTCTGCCTGGAAAATGGAATCAAGGACATTTTCAGAACAACTTGAAGGGTGATGGAGGAAACAGGCAGCCTCAGGATGGTCTGAGCCCCGGGGACCTCAGAGACCACCCAAGCCGTGGGGGCTGATGAAGGAAAGGTGCCCAAACGAGCCATGGTCCATGGAGGTGGGTTCTCAAACTCTGGTGCCTATGGAGGAAATGTGTTGGGGGAACAGTGTCTTGTGATGCCTTCAGGGGCATTCACTCTCTTCGTTGCCGATTCCTTTCTTCATTCATTCTCCAAATACCTTCGGTTCCACTCTGTGCCCTGCTCTAATTACTGAGGATATAATCCTTTAAAACAAATCTCCCCCCACACTCGTGGAACCCAAGCGCTATGGGGTGAACAGACAATAGACCAAAACATTTACACTGATGACACTTGGTGACCCATCAGCAAGGCGTCGCTGGTGGACTAGAAGTGTGTCTTGTGTGGCCACTGCCGAGCCACGGCAGCACACGCGGTCTCTGCGGCCGGCTCCTGTTCCTTCTGCCTCCAGCCAGTGGTACCTCGGTCCGCCTGCGTGCCCTGATCGCCCAGCATCATTGCTCGAGGAACCCTCGGCCAGGGCACTTATGCAGAGAGACCACCTCTGGACTTACTCTCTTCTCCCTGGTCCCACTGCCCTCTGTCTGCAGGGGCATTTCCAGCAGGGGGGGGGAATCCACATATGGGGGTGCAGGTTTAAACACTCTGCTCCCTCCAACCATGATGGACGGTGTGTGGCAGGAAGCTGGTCAGCACAAACGGTGACACGTGACCACACTTAGGCGGGCGCTGGGCACAGGCTCTGCAGGATTACTGTGTTTGCATGTGGACGCTGACACCCACGGACATCCGTGGCACCTTGAGAAATGAGAACCTCAAGAGGGACAAAAATGGGACTTTGTTTTATTATCTTGAGAGTCCTTCCTTAGGGCTTGCGCTCTCTCTTTCTTCTCACCCCCCCATCTGTCTGTCTCTCTTTTCTTCTCTCTCTGTCTCTGTCTTTCCAGCTGGAAAGAGAAACATGGAAGGAGAGGCAACTAATGTCCGTGTAGCTTTCCGAGTTGATTTCAAGACCTGGCTCTCAGACACCTATGGGCCGTTCATATCGCGTCTCGGTGACGCAGATTCACAGCTCATGGCGAGCGACATTCCCGAGAGCTGACGAGGTGCTCCGGTAAACCCTGGTCACTCATAAAACTTTACAAATCGGCTTTGCTGGGGTGTCTATTTTATTTATTTTATTTTATTTTATTTTATTTTATTTTATTTTATTTTATTTTATTAAAGATCTATTTATTTATTTATTTGAGTGGGGAGGGCAGAGGGCAGAGGGAGAGAGAATCTCAAGCATACTCCCCGTGGAGTGTGGAGCCAGACACGGGCCTGGATCTCACGACCCTGAGATCATGACCTGAGCCAAAACCAAGACTCAGACACTCAACTGACTGCACCACCCAGGCTCCCCATATTTTATTTTTTTATTTGTATTTTAATTTATGTTCAGTAATCTCTATACCCAACATGGGGCTCGAACTCAGGACCCCACAATCTGGAGTTGCATGCTCCTCAGACGGAGCCAGCCAGGTGCCCCCTGTGTTACAATCAGGAGATGGGTCCACGAGGAAAGTAGTTTGCTCCAACCAGCTGGTGCCAAGTTGGTTCCTGAAGTCCCCATGGTCCTGACCCCATCATTCTTTCCTGCAGGCAGACAGACACACACGGGCTAGACTGGGCACCCCGGGAAGGGGGCAGGTGCAGTTGGGGCTCCGTTCCCCTCTAGCGCAGAAGTGACAGAGACTCCCTGCTTTATAACACCCACACCCGCAATCTTGCCATACCATCTCTGGCCCCAAAAGCAACCCACCCACAATGCCTTTTAACCTTTTTCCCCTGAAGAAACCATGTATCCTTGGGTTCTCTGCCCCAGCTGCCCTCTTGTGGACTTGAAAGGAAAAGGGAGGGAAGAAAAATGAACTAGCATATTGGCCTCTCCCTGGCACAGGGCACCGTCCTGGGAGCTCACGGAATTCTCACCTAATCCTGAGAACAGCCCTAGGGACAGGCACTGTTTCCAGTTCATAAAGGAGGAAATGAAGGCTTTTGCAGGCGGGTAGTTAACCAGGTCAAGGTTACTCGGCTAGACTAAGACCAAGGCAGGATGTCAGACCCCAAAGCCCGTGCTCTTGCTTCTGCAACGAGCTGCCCCCCAAATGCTGATCCTGGCTGCAGCGGAAACAGTTCCAACAGTCAGGTTGTCCTGCATGATAATTGACCAGACTCTGCCAACTACACTAACCTTCTCCCTTCTTCCATGAGCTCTCCAACCCATCTGTCATCTTGAGGGCTCTCCTTCCTGCTGCCGCTTCCTAGCCTTGGCCGTGCCCCCTGGTTCATGTCTTTACACCTGCTCTTCTTCTGCCACTTGCCTTGGAGAATGCTGCCCTCCCGCCTACTCTCTTGGCCTCTCTCCTGCGTGTCCTGCGTCCGCTTAGTCCTGCACAGGCTCCCAGGGGCATGTCAGTCATGCACATAGTACCTGTCATGTGCGACAGGAGAACTGCCACATTCGGTGATTCTGGGGAACACAGATTTGTCTCAAAACCTTGCCTCTGGCCTCCACTCTCACACCCAGGTTAATTCCTGCTGGATCATCGATCTCAGTGAAGAAAAAGAAACCATCGAAATACCAGAACACCTGCATGGATGTTTTTAGGTTCTGAAGTTGCAAAAGCTTTCCAAGTGTGTAGGGCGTAAATCCAAGTCAACAAATTTAGGAATACAGTAACACGCCTTTACGTTTTGTAACTTAATTTTCATTTCAATCAGGTTGGGGGGCCTCTCATCTAATAGCTGGGGGTTGTGCCTCCATCCCTAAGTCTGAAACCACTTGGTGGGAAGGCATGGTTAAAACTGGGTCTCAGATCATGCATGGGAATTTTTAAGGAGACAAGCAGGGAAAGGACCCAGAAAGAAAGCAAACGTTTGGTTCATTTGGGCTCAGAAGAGTACACTGTCTTTTGAGCTGTGTTTCCACGTTTTTATCACCCATGTAGGTCATAACCTGGAGTAAAATCCCATAGGCAGTCTGGGAGCCCCACTCCCCAGCTCAGGGGAGATGGTAGTAAACAGCACGTGCTAGGCCCAAGTGTGTCCCGGCAAATAGCCACCCCCCTGTGCTTCTCTCTCCCTTCTCTCCCTCTCCTTCCCTCCTCCAGCACGGGGCTGAAACCAGAGCACAACATTTCCCCACTGGTGGGGAGGGGGGAGACAGGGTGGGGGGAAGCAGTGAGGTTCGTAATCAAATGTGTAACTGGTTTATGGAGCAGTCTCAGCCTCGGGGTATAAACATAAAAACACAAAATGGTTTTATATGTTCTCTAATCAATGCCATCAGCCGTACTCTGTCAAATTCCGTTTTCCATCTCCTGCTGACATTTCAGGCAGTCCCACTGATTTCGGGTCCCTCTTAGTTATTTCAGACTGTGACCTCAGTCTGGTTCTGAGCCCTCGGTCCTGTCCCCCACCCCTGCACAGCTGTCTCCCACTCCAGCGAAGCTGCCGCCTGAGGCAGGTGTGGGAAGGGCTGGCTGCCTGGCTCTCTCGGACTTGGTCTGGTTCCATCTGCCCCCCAGGGAGCGCCTGCCCTCAAGGTGGTCTCCATGGACATGGCAGGCCCATCCCCCTCCGACATCCCTAGGGTGATGTTCAGACTCAGGCCTGACATCTCCATGGCTGAGAACACCCTAGAAAATGACGCCCATGTCTCCCAGGAAATGCCAACAGTCTGGGCCCTTAGCCCTTTGTGGGGCATCCCTGGGGGTTCACAATTGCTGCCTGTCCTCGGTGTTATGGTCATTCACGAGGAGCTACAGGAATCAGTGAGGCGCTCTACAGTGCCTCCTAAGTCCTGGGAAGATGTGGGTTGGGGGACCCCCTGTCCTTTTTTTCTGGGCAATGGCATCCCAGTCCCTACCTGCCCAGCCATCACCAGCTGCTCCAGCCAGAGTCCTGCTCTGGGAATGCTCCAGGTGGGAAGTGGACAGCAGTTCCTATGTTTGCGTGCACATGGCCCTCCAGAGGACCCAGGTCTGGCTCTCCTGGGACGCCTTCTCCACGACCGAGTCTGTCCTGAGAGCAGAACAGGGAAGACTGGAGCCCAGCAAGCCCCCAGCTAGGAGCCTGCCCCCCATGGCTTCTCCTCACAGACCCTGTCAATGCTGAGAGTTATCTCCTGGAGCCCCACTGTGTGGTTTGCTCGGGAGGGAAACACTCCCTCACTTGGCGACCCCCCCAACTAGAACATGGTATAAATCACAATAGATGACACACTTATAATGAAGCAATTCCCATACATTATTTCATTTACTCGGAGAGAAATATTCTACTTTTGCCCCCACCTTATGATGAAAAGTTGAGATTTAGGGAGGGTGTTCTGTCCAAGACTGCCTGATCAGAATGGTGTATTCATCTGTTTCTCTGCATAACAAAGAAATCTTACAAACCTCAACAACTTGCTGGGGGCAGGGGGGCAGGTAGGCAAAGGAGGGCGGCCATCCAGATCCAGCCCAACACCTATTTCCCTAAAGCCCCACAAGCCAAGAATGGTTTTTACATTTTTAAACGGTCAAAAAAAAATTCACAAGTGGCCTATTTTGTGACATGAGAGATTTGTGTATACTCCAAATGTCGATGTCCGTAACTAAAATGTTATTAGACACAGCCACGCTCTGTCTGTGGCTGCCTTGCCCTACCCTGTTGGAGTTACGACGTTGCAACAGAGACCATCTGGCCTTCACACCCCAAAATAATTAGTAGCTGGTCCTCTACAGAAAAAGTTAGCCAAACCCTGCCAGCATGGATTTTTCTCACTCACAGTTCTCTGGGTTGGCGAGGACTACTTCCGGGCTGCAGGCTGGGTTCAGAGGGGTGGGGTGGGGGGCTCCATCTGCACGGGTCTGGAGCCAGCAGGACCCAGGGCACGTTCTTCTCGTCCTTCTCGGGGTGGGTGGAGGAAGTATGGCAGAAATGGTATTTTGGAATGTTGATGAGGTCCGGAGCTGACGGCCAAGAAAGAATTCTTGAGACGTCTTTGGTGCAAAAAATGATTTTATTAAAGCAGGCAGACAGGATCCGTGGGCAGAAAGAGCTGCTGAGGCTTGCTGCCCCAGGTTTGTGAGGGGCCACTGATTATATACTTTGGGGTTGGGGGAAATCGAGACAAAGGGAAGTTCGAAAGGATTTTTATCTGCTAAAGATGACTCGCAGGATCCCGGAGGCCTGGCTACCGTCAAGCTAAGGGGGTTTTTCCCTCTGGCAAGGTATTAATATTAAAACACTTGGGAGCACCTGGGTGGCTCAGTCGGTCCAGTGTCTGCCTTCAGGTCCCGATCTCAGGATCCTGGGATCAAGCCCCACCTTGGGCTCCCTGCTCAGAGGGAAGCCTGCTTCTCCCTCTTCCTCTGCCCCTCCCCCTCGCTCATATGCTCTCTCTCTCTCTCTCTCAAATAAATAAAATATTTTAAAAAATAGAAAGAGGGGCACCTGGGTCGTTCAGTCGGTTAAGCATCTGCCTTCGGCTCAGGTCGTGATCTCGGGGTCCTGGGATCGAGCCCCATATTGGGCTCCCTGTTCAGTGAGGAGCCTGCTTCTCCCTCTCCTTGCCCCCGCCCCGCTCATGCTCTCTCTCTGTCAAATAAATAAATAAAGTCTTTAAAAATAAATAAATAATTAAAACTGTTGGGAGCTTCCTGGAGGAACGTTGAGGTGCCTGCCTCAAGTATTTGTCAATGGGCTGCAGGTTATAAGGACATTTCATTTTATGTACATTTCCTTCTACCTTTGTCTCCCACATCAGAAACATAGGACATGCTGAAGGCCCTGGCTGGGGCCACACAATCCCTTCCCCCCCAGCCACATGTCGTGCCCATTTCAGCAGGAGGGACTCCAGACTCACACACCAAAGGGCAGCAGGGTCTAAATCTGATACAGGGAGTGAGCGGAGAGTCAGAAGCCAAGATCTTATTCATTGACCACAGGTGGGGACGCAGGATTTGAACTCAGGGCCCCCCCGACTCAAGAGCGTCTGTTTGTTCCTCCTACCTCCCTGACTCCAATCCTGGGCAAACTGTCGTAGGTGCAATAAAGAAAAAAAAGAGTGGAAAACCTTTGGGGAAAAGAATGCAGGATGACTTTCCCATCGCTCTCCACCCACCAGGGTTATTCCTGAGCTCGCCTGGGCACCATCTCAAGCAGCTGTACAACCCGCCAGCGCCTGGAGACAAGCAGAATGGCTTCTGGAGCCGCTGGAAAGCCTGGGGCCAGAGCTGGCAAGAGCCCTCAATTCTTCAGGAACGTCGTTGTGAGGAACTGAATAGCTCGGCCAACGGGAAGTCGGGAAATCGAAAAATTCCAAAGACCATTCACTTCAATTCCCCGGCAGGCATCCTCCAGAAGGAGCTCCTTTCAGAGTCAGAATATAAACAAGTCATGTGTGTCTGGAAGCCCTTACACACGAGAGGGAAAAGAAGGGAGAAGGGACCTTTATGATCCCCCCACCCCTGCCAATTTTGCACCGAAGCAGGAAGGAGCAGATCCACTCCGGAGCCCGCTGGCTGTGAGAGATGAGGCCGGCAGAAGCCGGGAGCCATGGAGTGTTGGAGTGCTGAGCGGCGGGGCTGGGAGCGGCATGGGAGAGGAAGATGAATGGGCACCCGGGCCTTCCAGCCTCGCAGCCGGCACCCCCGCGGCCCGCGGCTCATTCTCCGTGTCAGAACGGAATTGGACGCTCGCCAAGCCATAGACAGGAGGGAGAAAGAATTTATAAAACATGTGTTTGCTGCTCACTCCCGTAGCTGCTGTTTTGAAAGAAAAACACCGGGAGAAAAGAAATGTAGGGAATAACAGAGCAACGCTGACATGTCGTGGAACACCAGGGACAGAGCCGATTTTCTTGTCAAGCTCCACTGAAAATCAAAGACGCCGACAGGCGGTGGACAGAGAGGATCTGTGAATAGCCACATGTCAGAAAGACTGGACTTGATGAGATGTCTTCAGGGCTCAAATCCCTACATCTGTTGTCCTTCCGAATCATGGTCCGGATAAAATCAAATACTCCGGGGCAAGGTCTTTACTTCTATACATAGAAGAATAAAAACCACTTAGTGAGAACTCGTCCGTGCCAGGCGCAGCAGGTTTTCAAGACGGGGTTCCCATAAAGCCTACGAGTGAAGGAGACTAACTAGGCCCACACGCCACACCAGGGAACGGACTGAAACAGAAAGGTTCAGTGCCTGGCCTGAAGCCCCCCAGCTCATAGGTGATAGAGCCCCATGTTGAGAAATGGGTTTGTCGGAGTCCAGACCAGTGTTTTTCATTTATGACACAGCCTCCCCAAACATCAGGTTAAATGCTTTACCTGCAAGTGAACATGATTGAGACAATTTATGTTGCTGTGAAATTGTTCTGCAAGATTAAAAGCCTGTCCTTCCCATCGTGAGCTCCCGGCGGCTCTGACTCGCTACGCGTCAAACCCCCAAGATCAACAGCAGCCAAATCAACCCCCCAGTTTGTCCTGCTCTGTGTATTATGACGACGAGCCTCACTGGGTCAGAGTGAGCCTTTGGGACCCACACCCAGGGGCCTCTCCCCCTCGCTATTTCCTGCTCTTCCCCCCCTCCACATTCTGTGATGCACATTTTCAAATACGCAGCCGAGCTGAGAACACTGACAGCAAACCCCACAGACCTACCATCTAAATTCTACCCTTAACACGTCACTGCTCTTGCCTCATCTGTTCATCTATCTATCCCTCGGGCCAGACGCTTGGCTCCTGGACGCGTTTTGAAAACATAATTTGAAAAAAAAATACTTTCTTCAGAGGCGCCTGGCTGGCTTGTGGGTGGAGCATGCACGCGACTCTGAGTTTGGGGTTCAAGACCCACGTTGGGCATAGAGGTTACTTTTTCCAAAAACTGAGCAAAGACATACTTGTTTCAGAAGAAAAAGGGGGAGGGAACAGGAGCAGCATCATCCCATCTAATCCAAAGCCAAAACCAGACAAAGGCCATCAGGAGAATGAAAAGTAAAGACCTGGCTGCCTTCAGAAGGTACGTGCAAGATACGGAAATTAAATAACGGCAAATTCAACGTTACTGACATCAAACAAAATTGGCTGTGTTTTATTCCAGGCACGTAAAAATAATAAGATCACAAACTCCCTTAATGCCCTTCAGGTGAAAGGAGAACAACCATGTGACCATCTCAATGGTCTGAGAAAAAACACCCAATACAAATCATAGTTGCTCTTGATTTTAAAACATTCTATCAAACTAGAATTAAAAAGTAACTTTCCGGGGTGCCTGGGTGACTCAGCCAGTTGAGCTTCTGACTTGGGACCAGATCATGATCCCAAGGTCCTGGAATGGAACCCTGCAGTGGGCTCCCTGCTCAGCAGGGGGGGTCTGCTTCTTCCTCTCCCGTTGCCCCTCCCCCTCCCCCCTTCATGTGCGCTCTCTCTCTCTCAAATAAATTTAAAAACTCTAAAAAAAAAAGTAACCTTCCTACCTGATAAACAGGATTCATCAAAAGCCTACCATTAATATATTTAATGGTGACATTTTAGGAAGAGTTGCAATAAAGCCCTAGGGACGGGGCACCTGGCTGGCTCTTTGGCAGAGCACGCACTGTTAATCTTGGGGTGGTGAGTTTGAGCCCCACGTTGGGTGTAAAGTTTACTTTTTAAAAATCTCAA
This sequence comes from Ailuropoda melanoleuca, assembly GCF_002007445.2. Lineage (NCBI taxonomy): Eukaryota > Metazoa > Chordata > Mammalia > Carnivora > Ursidae > Ailuropoda > Ailuropoda melanoleuca. The sequence goes on from NC_048230.1 coordinate 41,157,614, forward strand.
AAAGAAAAGAACCCTTGGGAAGACAAGGATGGCCCCACTTCTGTTCAACCTTGTACTGAATGTACTGAGTGCACGTCGTGCCTACTTTTCACCCGACACTGTGCCAGGTGCAGGGTATACAAACATCATAGGATCTAACCAGCAGGGCAAAACGCAAGTCCTCATGGGCCCGATGCAGTCAGGGGGACAAGCAGGTGGAAAGAGATCACATAATAGAATGGAGCCATAGGGGGGTGGCAGGTAAGGGGCACCCCACTCTCCCTGAGGGGGTCTAAGTTATAATTTCCCAAAAGTTGAAAACATGAGTATTACATATAAAATGAATATGTAGAAGTAATTTTTCCAACTTGTTCATTAATGAGGAAACCAATACGATGATTCATCAAAAGCCTACCATTAATAAACTTAATGGTGGGGGCGCCTGGGTGGCACAGCGGTTAAGCGTCTGCCTTCGGCTCACGGCGTGATCCCGGCGTTCTGGGATCGAGCCCCACATCAGGCTCTTCCGCTATGAGCCTGCTTCTTCCTCTCCCACTCCCCCTGCTTGTGTTCCCTCTCTCGCTGGCTGTCTCTATCTCTGTCAAATAAATAAATAAAATTTAAAAAAATAAATAAACTTAATGGTGACATTTTAGAAAGAGTTGCAATAAAGCCCTAGGGAAGGGGCACCTGGCTGGCTCTTTGGAAGAGCCCTGGGGAGAGGGCTGCGCCCACACCATTGAAAGTGTGCTTGTATCCTTCTGCCCATTTTCAAATGGACAATCCCTCTTGGCAGGGGTCTATGTTGGTCTGTTCACACCTGCAAGACCACCTTAGAGCACCTCAATCTAGCACAGCAGAATGACCCGGGAGCTTTTACTTTTTAAAGATTTTATTTATTTATTTGACAGAGAGAGCACATGCGAGCACAAGCAGAGGGAGAGGCAGGCAGAGGGAGAGGGAGAAGCAGGCTCCCCGAGGAACAGGGAGCCCACTGCAGGGTTCCATCCCAGGACCCTGGGATCAGGACCTGAGCCGTAGGCAGATGCTTCACCAACTGAGCCACCCAGGCGCCCCGTCAACTGGGAGCTTTCAACATTCTGATTCCCAGGCCACACCCCAGACCCATAAAACCAGTATTTCGGGGTAGGGGGTGGAAGGGGGAGTCCCTGGTGTCAGACTCTTCAAAGTTAAGAACCACTGCTCTGAAGACATCCAAGCAGGAGCAGGAGGCCGGCTCCACTACCCTTCCCTCCCTCCTCCCCAGCTCTGCCCCATCTCTCCTCTCCCCTCCTCTCCCAGGCCCAGCCAGGCTTCCATGGTGACTCTCGGTGGTCCTGAAACTTGCCTACTTTTGTGCAGAAAGCACCACGTGGGGGCAGCCCAGGACAACCCCTTCCAACCCCACCCTGGGGACGGTCCTGGAAGATGGCATCTTTTGAAAATGTTTTCCTCCAACACCCAGAAGGAACCCACAGCTTGAGAGCAGCAAATGAGAAGAAATCTATCAGCCTCAGGAAATTGGTTCCGGCAGCCCCACAGAGTGACAGTAATCAGAAGCCCTTTGAGTGCCCAGCTAGATAAATAGGTTTAAAACTAATGCACCAGCTGCTGCAGGAAAGCGTGTAATCCCAAGATGGGTGGGCTGTGGGGCTGCCTGTATCTGCTTGGCAAGGGCATAAATCCGGGCACATGGGGGGGCCCAGCTCCCACTGGCTCCTTTCACAGAAGGCAGAATGGAGCAAATCTGCTCTCAGCCTCCAGAACGTGTTTTCAGCCTGGGGAGAGCTACAAAGCCAGGGCAGGACGCCCACCTCTTCAGAAAGGGGGTGTGCTGGGGGGGGGGATCAGGTTCAAAGGCGAACAATACCCAGGACTCCCTGGGTCCCAAAGGGAAATCTTCTAAGGTGCGTACGGAAGACATCCCTTGTCTGCTGAACCCCGGGCTTGCTCCGGTCCCTTCCCTTGACCTCTGAGCAAGGACACCAAGAGCTACTCAGAGTGGTGACAGGGCTCAGCCAGGTCCTCCTGGGCCTCTCTGAGCCACTCGACTGAAGAGCCACAGAGTCCTCATTAAGATGAGCGGGAGTCACTCTGAGAAACCACTAGGCAGCTCTCCAAGCCCGGGCGTCGTTTCTTCCCCTCCATTGTGACTCTTTTAAGACATGCCACTACACAAAGGTTTGTTACATCAAAGTGACAGCGGGTCTCACAAATCAGTGAATCATTGCCAATCTGCAGAGTTCCTGTTACAGGTGTATGTGTGCTCCGCACTCGGAGTGGACACTTTGAAAAGAAAGACACAGAGAAGCACACCTGCCCTTTCCGTAAACATCGCTTCCCGAGCAGCAGCTGTCACCTGGCCCTTTCATCCAAACACCCTGCACAGCACTGGGGACAGAGACCAGAGTCACCGCCCTTGTCCTTCTGGCAACAAGAGCACCCAGTTAAGACTCTATTTTGCAAACTCCCTTGTAGCCAAATGTGACAAAGGCAGGGCTGATTCTTGCCGGAGGCTCCAGGGAGAAGACTTTCCTTGCTCTTTCCAGCTTCTAGAGGGCACCTCGTTTCTTGGCTCATGATCCCCTCTCCCCACCTTCAAGTCCAGCAGCTTCCAGGGTCATGCCTCCTCTCTGTCTCTGACTGTCCTGCTTCCGTCTTACAATGCCTCTTGTGATGATGTTGGGCCCATCTGGACAGTCCAGGACAATCTCCCCATCCCAGGGTTCCTAGAGTCATCTCATCTGCAAAGTCCCTTCTGCACTGTGAAGTGACACATCCACAGGGTCCAGGGATTAGGGCATGCACACCCATGGGAGCAGTTGTGCTTTTCATCCCAGACCCACGCTGTACCCTGTCCCTCTGGCCTCAGCCATGCAGATGACTTCCTTTGGGAACTATCCACTCTGTGTCCCTCCTCACTCCCACCCTCCCTCCACCAGCTAGACAGGGGAGAGGACGGAAGGGAGCCAGAGTTCCAGAAGCCTGACCCCACTCTGTGATGGGGTTCTTGAGCCCCTGCAGCTGCTCCACCCCTGGACACATTGGGTACGTGGAGTCCACTTTTCTAATATAAGTCGGGATGGGTTTCTGTCACCTGTACCTGCAAGACCCCACACTCTGTTCTTTGAGGGTCCTGAAGGAGGAGGCCAGGTGCCAGAGGCTGCGGCTTCACCCTCTCTGTGAGAAGGTTCCAGGCGAGCCCCCTGCAGCCCTGGGCTGCGGTCAGAGGGGGCTCGGCTTTAAGAAGGTCAGCACTGGGCACTGAGGATGGAGGAGCCTGGGGGGGCCAGGCCCCAGCTCTCCCTAGGAGAGTCAGGAGACACGGAGCCCTGTCCTGGCTGCTCAGGCCATTTCTGCTGGAGAGGCCAGAACGAAAGCAGAAAGCAGGCAGCGTTTGTCTTTATGTCACCATTTGCCCCAAGTGGGGCATTTCACACTTCCACAGTCCTCTTGATTGGAACAGAACCTTAAAAGCTCCGTCTGTTAGGTGGGATGTTATTCAGTCATAAATAGAAAGGAAGCACCAATCCACGCTGCAACTTGGATGAGCCTCGAACGCAGGTGCCCCATCGCCACTAACTAGCACCCGCCAGCTTCGGCTCCTTTAAGACGACCTTGGAGGACCCAGTTTCAAAGCCCAGGGAGACCTTCTGGCCGCTGCCTCGATGGTGCGTCGTCACTTCCGGCCGGAAGTGCGTATGCAGGACGGCTTCGGCGCAGGGGGTGGCGGGGGGCGAGTGGAGGCGCGTGTTCCTCGTGTCTGAGGGAGGGGACTGCTCGCGTCGGCCTGGTGGTCGACCCTGGCCCGCGGGGTGACGCGGGGGTCTCCGGTGCCACCTGCCCCAGCCTGGGCCGCGGGGCCCCGGACGAGGGAGGAGGAGGGGACTTGGGCCGAAGTCAGGCTCCGACGCCGGGGCGGGGCTGCAGCAGGCTCGGCGGCCGGGCCGGCGGGGCCAGCGCGGGGGTCTGGGGAGGGCGTAGATAGCGGATGAGACTCTTCCTACATCACGTTGTGTCACTCTTTCCCCAGGGTTTCCTCAGAAAACGAGAACTTTCCAGCCCCCGGCGATTAGATGCAGGCGGGCGGCGTTTGGCCATTTCCTCCTGGTCGGTGAGAACCCTCAGAGCGCGCTCAGTTTGGGGGATCCAGGTACGTCAGGCACCGAGACGAAGAGTCTGGAGGCCGATGGTCCGGGAAAAGGCTCCTGTGTTGCTGAACCTGCCCGTTTGTGGGTGCAGCCTTGTACCAGGCAGCCCGACCCTGACCTAGAATAAATTCCCGGGAGCAGTTTTTCCTGGGGTTTGAATTTGCAGTAACAGGTGTGAACATTCTAGCAGCAGTTTGATGATCATGTATGATACTGCAAACAGGACCCACACTGAAAAGAAAACCGTTAGAGTTAGTACCGGGGAGCAGTGGCTTCCAAAAATCTAGAAACAGAGTTGACTTGATAAATATCGATTTGATGCTTTGGCCGTGCACCGTGCTGAATGTTAGTGGGTGCAGAGATGAACAAGACAGCCCAGGCCCTTGTTCTCAGGGAGCTGCAGCCCCGCTGGGGAGATGAGATCAAATGCTTGTACTAAAGGAGGTGTAATTCCTTTGGCTGAGGCCCAGACTCTGAAGGAGATTATAATCCTGTTCGGGGCCGCATCATGAGGAGCGCGATGGAGGCTTTCCTGAGGATGGGATCCTTGAGCTGGACTCTGAAGGATGAGTGGGAGTTCTCTGGAAAGCCAGGGGGCTGCATGTGCAAAGGCCCAGCGACCTAGCAAATGTGGCCAGTGGAGGAACTGGAAGAAGACCATTGTGACCCAGAAAGCAAGGGGAATGGTTTGGGATGAAGCTGAAAAGGTGGGAAAGGGCCTGACCACACAGGGCCTGTGGCTCACGTGCACATTTTGATCTTTTCTCAGAATGCAGGGGTCATTCTGGGTTTTAAACAAGAGGATGATGTGCTAAAATCTGTAATTTCAAGAGAACAGTATGTAGAGAACAGTGCCGTCCAGTGGAGCTTCCTGCCATATTGGAAATGGTCTATATCTGCACTGTCCGGTAGAGCAGCCACAAGCCACACGTGGCTGTTGAGCACTCGGCAGTGTGGCTGGTGCTACTGAGGAACTAGATTTTTCATTTTAATTTAAACGTGAGTAACGGCGTGTGGCCAGTGGCCACCTTGTTGGAGAGCACAGGTCTAGCGTATGTTGGAGGCACGGGAGCGCCTTTATTGGTATCACGCCACACAGAGACCCTTACATCCCCTGCACCTCATCCCCTCCTGGGTAGAGGCCGAGAGGGAGTCTGCTTTTTGAGAACCCTGCCATCTTCTGAGGAGCTCACACATAGCAGTGCCTTTATGCTGTTGGCTGGAGGGCAGGCAGCCTGCTCCCCGTGAAGTGGCTCCCTCCCTTTGCCTGGTTCATCATCAGCACACGGACGGAAGAGTGCCTGCAGTGGTCAGAGCATGTTGTCTGAGCTGGGGAGGGGAGGGGAGGAGAGAGCGGAGGAAAAGCGGTGGCTTGTGTTAAGTGGGTGGCTTAGATCTAGAGAGGTGGCCATCGTAAGTGCTGTGGCGCCACAGGAAGGGACATATTCAGTAGGACCTAATGGAATGTGACCCCGTGAGGACCTAAAGGCTGTTTCCAGCTGATGACACTTGGCAAAGGGCAGGAGGGGTGGACATGCCTGAGGATGTGGGCAGCTCATGAGTTGGGGCCAAACTGGGGAACCATGTGGCTGGAAGCAGGGAAGAAGATGTAGGAATGCGTAGGCTGGTGTGGGGTTTAGGGGCTTCTGTGTAGGCAGGTTTCAGAGGAAGGCCCAGGCGGTGTGCAGATGACAGCCCGGAGAGGGACGGGGTAGGCGATCACTGTGGTGCCAGCCTGCGATGGAGCCCGCAGACCCCGAAGGAGGAGGGGCTGATGGAGGCAGGATCACTGCAGGGCACCTTCCTTTGTGTTCTGGGTGGTGGTTAGAGATCTGGGAGGGTGTCTTACGGTGCTAACGGGCTTGCTGAGGTAACATGAACACTGACGAAGTGTACTTTCTTTGCAGGTGAGTTCACTGGAAGATGCGTGTGCGGGGTCAGCGCGTGCCGCGTTCTTTTCTGCGTGGTTCCGTGTACCTGCGGTGTAATTGTTGGGGGCTTGGAACTTTGTGGGTGCCTTTGGTTTCATTTACTCAGCTGTGTAACTCTGAATGCTAACCTGCTTAAGACCCTGTTGTGTATGGATATAAATAAAAGGGGTCTGTCCCCAAGGAGACTTTTCACGCACTTTATGGTCTTTGTCCCCAGTGACCTTATGTGTGATGTGTCGCCTCTGCCGCCGAGATGCATAGTTGGCGGCACAGAAGAGTGACCGAGCCACTCGGGGTTCTCTGTAGGAAGTGTGAGTACTGGGGGCACTGCTCACCCCAGAGGAGCATGAGCTGTCCAGGAGTGGGGGCACCTGGAGGGAGGTGACCATTGTCTCCGTGATCTAAGAGGAATGGGGGTGGCTAGTGTAATTCAGGGTGGCGGTCACCTTGTGCAGACCTCACTTTGACTAGAATTTCCCCAGAAGTGACTGCTGGCCTCAGGCCTGGTCGCCGGTGGCTGCCGGGCGCTGCCCACTGCTTCCTCACCTGCGTCTCTGGCCCCTTGCGGGGGCCGTCCCCGAAAAATTCTCCCAAGCCTTCCTGTCTTTTGACCGTTCGGCACATCTTGATGTGAGAAAAGGAAAAACCACGTCAGTGGTGGTTCCCCTATGTCGTGCTGCCTTCGCGTTCCATGTTAGGGTGACACGTATGTTTTCACGCGGCCTAGAAAGGTTATCCTGACCTTCAGACCTAGGCGTGCCACACCCAGGGTTCCTGCCTGTCCTTCTTGATTGTGTCCGTGTTTTCGATGTACTCTCTGACTCTTTTGACTTAGCATCCTCTGGCCCAACACTCCTCTTGTCCAGCTCAACTCCCGGGAGGGTCTGGCCTGCGAGTGCCCAGAGCCAAGAGTGTCACTTCAGACCTTGCCAGGGAAGCTGTCAGTGGGCTTCGTCACAGACCCATAGTCCGAGCAACCGCCGCCATGGAGGGAGGCACGGCCACCCCGGGAGACGGCAGCTCGCGTGTTGCACCGAAGGCAGAAGCACCCATGTTCTCCGCAGCCCGAGGAGTTAGTGTGGGGCTTTCACGTCCCAGCTCTGCCCCTGGCCTGCTGTGTAACCTCAGGCTGGCCACTTCCCTGTTTCTTAGTAAGACAGGGACCGTGATGACGGTGACTCCCAAAGGCGGGCGCTTGTGAGGGGTTGGAGAGCAGATCATGGGAAGTGCTCAGGAGCGCTTCAGACCCGTGAAGTCGCCCGTTCTCGGATTTTCAGGACCTCTCTCGGTGTGTCCAGCGGCGAGCTTCCAGAGCGCTGCCGTGCGGGCGGGTGCTGGCACGCGAGGTGCTGCCTGCCCCAGGAGCGGCCTACCTGCTACCAGGCGTGGGGGCTGGGACGGGTTTGCTGCAGGCCCTTGGCTTTCCAGCCCGCTTGTGTTCACTTTTGGGCCAGAAGCTTTAGCTCCTTGGCCCCCTGAGCAGGAACACCGTGTTGCCAGCACGGAAAGTGATGACGTGACGTGCTTCGTATTGATAGAGTCACGTGTGATATGCAGGTCCCTCTTTCGCGTTCTCATTTGGCATTGGCGTCGACGGAGGAGGGTGCTTGGGTGTCCCCAGTGTGTGCGCGCAGCTTGGTCTGAAACCTCTCGGGGCGGGAGAGCCTGCCGAGTGCAGGGGAAAGACGGATGAGGAGAGAGCTGCTTGGACACAGCGGCGTGGGCTGAGATCCTGCAGGCTTCCGTGGCAGCCCCTCACCCCTCCAGCTGCTCCCCAGTGTGGGTGTTTCACATTGAACCTCTGCCCGTTTCCTCTGTGGCCGCACCCCGAGACGACAGCCTCCATCTGTCCTGCACCCCGATGCGGTGTGCTGGGTGCTGCTGGCGACGGGAGGGAAGCCCGGAACCCCCAGGGGGACGCTCGGGAGGATGTTGCGTGTGGCCGAGGCCATACCTGAGAATATGCCCCAGCTGTCTCCTGCTCGGTCACTAGGTTGCAGCTGGCCTGGGCGTGGCCGTGGTGTACTTGCTTCCCCCAGAGAGCACGGATCTAAAATAGGCTGCAGTATGATGCGGATGGCTGCCGCGGTTCTGGGTTTTGTTCCTCTGGATTATGTAAGAGGGTTGAGGTAGGCAGGAGTCCAGTCGCTTCAAAGCACTGGGCCTTTTAATAATAGCAGTGGATAATGAAATGCGCAGTCTGTAAGAAGTAATTTTTTTTAACGTTAAAAATGGCCGTGGGTCGCAAGAGGCCTGTGGCAGAAAACAGAACTAAAAAACAGCTACAGCACAGCAGGGTTTGGAACTTTCCCTCTTTGTCCACTAGAGGACGCCATCCTGAGGAGCCACCCAGTTCTCGGTGGTAACTCGGTCCACTTTTAGTTTTTCAATTTGGCCAAGCCCTTATTTCACCAGAAAGTGCTGCAGAAGGTTAATCGGCAGGGTTGGGCTCCTTGTTAGGGCTCTGCCGGGAGGTCCCCGTTGCACACAGTTCCTGGGAAGTGTCCATCGTGTCATGGATGAGCTGAACCCCACTCGGGCACAGGACACAGCGCTTGGGGAGAAGAGCATGTTTTACTGCAGCTTCCCGTCCAGAATCCCTCCCAGGGACGCCAAGTGGTTCTAGGTGGCGTGAGAGATTTTCTTCGGTAAGGACTCCCGTGCAGCACCTACCAGCACCTGAGGTCCCAGACGGTGTGTTAGGGTTTAGAAGCGTCTCTTGGGGGACCATTGCTCATACTTGCAGTAGAAAGGTGCACACCGACACGGAACAGGATCTGTACAGGCTGGTGTGGTTTCGACTGCTGATCGTTGTCCACTCGAAAGGTGCTGTTGAATTGGGAAAAAAGAAGTACGATCGCAAAGTGTCATGTTGGGTAGGGTACTAAATGTTCCCTGGGTTGGGAACCTCATTGACCGCTCTCTGATGAATTAAACGTGCTGAATTGAGCATTGACTGCACGAGGCTGGGCTGGGGAGCCAGGCACGGGCAACTCCCTGCCCTCGGAGAGCTTCCATTCCAGAAGTCACAGGAGAAGCGGAGAAGCGTGGGGTGTGCTCTGGAGGAAAGGAAAACAGGGCCGGGATGGAGCGGGGTGTGGAGTCACAGTTTCGAATAGGGTGGTCAGGAAAGGGCCCACATCCTAAGGGAAGAGAGGAAGTCACTCGAAAGTCTGGAAGTGCATCCGAGACAGGGGGAGCGGCGAAAGTGAGTGAACAAGGCAGCTTTCTGAGGAGGGTTGGAGGCGCCTGGGCGTCGGGCCTTGCAGAGCCTGGTAGGAAAGTCTGACTTTGACTCCCATTTTTATCTCCTCTTTTCGGGACCATTTCCCCCTGCTAACAGTATTGGCTTGGAAGTATTTCCTGTTGTTGCGCTAACAGATTGGCCTGTTGAGAGGACCCCTGATCTCTGCAGAGAGAGTGTGTTCCTTCCCTTGGCGACTGTGGGAGGCTTCCTCTCGGCTCTGTTGAACCGTAACCGTGGTGTTCCCCAGGGAACCTACCTGGGAACAGATAGTTGGATATAAGTTCCTGGGACAGCCTGGTGCCTTTCACCTTGTAGGTGAAGCCAGAGACTGCCCAGACGTCCTGTCTGAGCGTGGCAAGGACCTTGGGCCCTGGGCCTGTGGGCACGCCTCCGTCGTGGAAGTCACCCATGGTCTGTTTTCTAGCCTGGTGCCGCCTCATAGTTCCTATGTATTTCTGTGTATTTCTTGTTTTTGCAACAAAGAGTAGATCTGTGTCACTTAAATTACTACCAAGAAGACAACAAAAAGTACATTCTCCTCTAACTTTCACAGGGTAGAGGCCTGCTTGGTTTAGGTGGTTACACATAATGACTGTGTTTAAAACGATTCTTCGTTCCGATATTTTTTCCAGATCAATTATGCAACTGCAGCAGAAAGCTAGTTCTTTTCTTGTAAGTGTCATTAAAAATGGAGCCGAGTGAGTCAGGGGAAGGTCACGTGTCTCGAGCCTGGCAGCTGTGCTGTTGTGTCCCGGTTACACAACACTGCTTTCGACCTGCGGCCCCCGTCAGCAAAATCTTCAGATTATCCTATGGAATTAAAATAAGACTTTTACTTTCTTTGAACAAGACGTTCTTTGTTAAAACCACACTTAGGGGGGCACCTGGGTGGTGTAGTCGTTAAGCGTCTGCCTTCGGCTCAGGGCGTGATCCCGGCGTTCCGGGATCGAGCCCCACATCAGGCTTCTCCACTGGGAGCCTGCTTCTTCCTCTCCCACTCCCCCTGCTTGTGTTCCCTCTCTTGTTGGCTGTCTGTCTCTGTCAAATAAATAAATAAAGCCTTTTTAAAAAAAAACAAAAAAAAACACCACACTTGGGCTTTTCACACTGACTTCCACTAGAGGCTCCATAAGCCATATTCCGTCTGTGCGGCTGTCCCCATGGAACACATTTTTTAAAGTCAAACTCCCGACTTTCATGCCCCTTTGGAACTTGGACGCAGTTGTCATCCGTCACAGAGACTTACGGGCAAAGCTCCCCTAAATCCCCTTCCCTCCAGTGCCGTCTCTGTTCCAAATCGCTGCACCCCTTTGAAAGTTAATGGAGGAGGTAGAAAATATTAAATCTAAGTGAAATAAAGGGGTTACGTCCCCCAGTCGCTTTACATATGTGTAAGCACTGCCTGGTGTGTGTTTTCATTTTTAATTTTTTTCCTAGAGTAACAATGCACAAGTTTTTTGTTTGTTTTTAGAGAGATGGGGGAGGGGCAGAGAGAGACAGGGGCAGGCTCCATGCCCGGCATGGAGCACAGTGCGGGGGCCCCATCTCACAACCCTGAGGTCATGACCTGAGGCGAAATCAAGAGTCAGACGTTTAACCGACTGCGCCACCGAGGCGCCCCAATAATACATAAGTTTTAGGGCTCAGAGGATTAAAAGGCTGGCACCAAACAGCAGCTCCCTGCGCCCCTCTTGCCAGGAGCCAGCCCTCGACAACCATTTCACGGTGCTCTGTCTTCAGGTGCGCTCGTCTCCCCACTTCCGACTGTTGTGTATGTGCTGCTCCTTTTGACTCATCATCTTAAGCCTTGCCTGTCGACTTCCTTTCTGGTGGATTCAGACTGGGCACCCCTGGACCCCTGCGCTTCTCCTTCCCTGTCCTCCAGTACAATCATCCTGTGTGATTTCCGTTTGGATCAGCATTCCGTGTTGGCCTGCCCCCCCCCCCCGCCCCGCCTTGCAAGACCCTTGTCATTTCCTTCTTTTCTCCCCTAGTTTCTGCTGTTTCTTTGGCTGAGTTTTGGTTGCTAACTCTCATTCCCACCTGCCCTGTAGCTTCTCAGCCTGACTTTACACACGGTCAACCACATTACCTCTAACTTTACGCAGGGTCAGCCACATGACGTCATGTGTCCATCCTGCTTGTTTCTTAGATGTGTGAAAGGAGACTTCAGACAATGCAGTTAGGGAACGCTGTTGTGGTTTTGTTACAATCACATGTGTGAGGGGAGAGGCCCCAGTAGGCCAATTCAGAAGTTCAGTTTTAGTTAGGAATTTTATATTTTACAGGAAAATATGAAGGTTGGCTTATTGTCAGGACAAATACAAAAAGAATCCTGGCTGAAGGTCTGACAGTCAGCTGGGTGGGTAGGTCACTGGTTTCCCAGGAAATTCCTTACAAATTATGTCAAGGGATGCCAATCTTCCCAGAAGGAGGCTATGAATTTGAATCAGACAGAAAAAGGCTCTGTCCCAAGCCAGGTTTAGACCCTTTTTTTTTTTTTTTTTAGATTTGATATTTAAGTAATCTCTACATCCAACGTAGGGCTCAAATTCAGAACCCCAAGGTCAAGAGTCGCACACTCCACCAACTGAGGCACCCACGTGCCCCTAGATCCGTTTTTTATACCTTGTCTTTGACCTAAACATCATATCTGACTTGCTTAAGAATGCGTCTGGTTGCACTTTGGCTCTAAGAACATAAACAAAGTGTTGCCTAGGTCAGTACTTCCCAAGCACCTGCGCGCAAGTCCCCGGGGGTTTGTCAGAAGCAGATTCTGGTGCGGTGGGGCTGAGGTGGGGCCTGGGATTGCACCTGTTCCCTGGTGCCGCTGGTCCGGGGACCGTACTTTGAAGAGTAAGGGAGGGTGTTTTTGGTTGCTTGGTACATCTCCCATTGATGGTAGACTTGGGTGTAGGTTTAATTTGTCTGACACATGCCCAGTTGTGATAACTAGCAGTATCTATAAATATTCATGAGCCGGTTTCCTGTATTAGGGGAGAATTTCCCGACACAGCATGTAGTGGTGATGATTTCTTACAGTCCGTGCACTGAGGCCTCTCTAGTACGTAAGCTGATTCAGTGAGGCCTGTTCCATAGATAGGTACAGCAAGAGGCAATGATAAACATCTCCTTACTGTTTGTCCCATAAAACTGAAGTCACATGAAAGATAATTTAAAATCCTCCCAGCTGTCAAAAATCAGAGCTGGATTAAAGTGGTAAAAACAGATTTTATTCAGAACTATTGCAATAAAGGAAAAGAGACCTCAGGACAGAATGGGGTTCAGTTCCAAACGTAGCAGGGACAGGGAGCAGGAGCAGCAGATGGAAAATCGCTAAGAGGAAGCGTCGCGGGTAAGGGGGCTTCTGGCTAAACCGACCTAGCAGGATTCTGGCTGAAGGCAGGCCAGGGTGTCAGGCATCACCCGGGGGTCAGTGGAGGATGAGGAACCTGGTCAGACATCCAGGAAGCCCGGGAGTGGGGGGGAAGTCTAATGAAACTGACTTAGCAGGGTTCTTGCTAAAACTGGGTTTTATAAGGAAGTGCACAGACAGGCCTAGGAGACGGTCCAGGAGTCTGACAAAGAATCTTTGTCCTAACCTAACCTTCCTTAGTCCTTTGGAGGTTAATTTGAACGTTCTCTAAAATTTGAGAGGAAAGGAAATATTATATAATTGAGAGAAAATAGTAAGCAAAATTTATGACCGGTCCAGTAAGTGTCAAGTAATTTGCAAATGTTATACCTCCTTGAACCTCTCATTTTACATGGGGGGAGTGGGCTCACTGAGGGTCGGTGACTGCCCAGGGTCACAGGCTAGTGTCTACTTTCTCATTCACAAATGTGGGTCACACACTTGAGCACCGCGCTAGGCACTGGGGATACAGGGGGAACAAGACCGTCACCACAGCCCTGGAGCAGGCTTTGTAGTTGAGGGAAGACCCCTCCCCAAAAAAACAAAACAAACCATCACATAAAACACACAAAGAGGCCTTCAGGGAAGGACCCTGCTGTGAGTGCTGTTGGGGCTCGTACTTTGGCTTGGAGGAGCGGGAAGTCCTCACTGGTGGTATCTGCACTGAAAGCTGAGTCACAAGAAACAGTGGGCCAGGAATGAGGAGGGAAGGGCATTACAAGTGGCAGGAACAGCAAGCACAAAGGCCACATGGCAGGATGCAACTAGCAGTGGGCCAGGGACCTGAACCTGGTGCTGCCTGACTCCAAAGTCAATGTTCTCCCCACTGAGGCCTCTGCCATTTTGCTGCCCAGTGTCAAATAAAAAACAAATCCAGACTTAGGAAACAAACCATCTTACTAAGGATGCTTGTAGGGGTGGGGGCCACTCCACCAGGGAGGATACTCTGACCAGGGACCTGCCTTGGAAGAGTTTGGCAAAATGGAAACTTTTTTCGTGGGAGGAGTGGTGTGGGGGAAGCAGCAGAAGGGTGGCTGCATGAGGGAGTTGGCCAGAGAAGGTGTTAGCTGAGGTCACCCTGTGAGGCTGTGGGGGCGGAAGAGGTTTCCTTCTGCTCTTTGCGGTTCTTCTCCTACGGCTGGGCTGATAATTAAATTGACATGAGACAGATTAATGGGAGAAAAACAGAAGTTTAATAACATGCATGCCTCCTATATACATTGCAGGAAAAACAGAGTTACTCCCCAAAATGGCCAAAAGCCACCACCCTAAATACCACCTCAGCTAAAGACATAGGAGATGTTGGGGTGGGGGTGGGGGGTCAGTTGTAGGTGGTGATCAGGAAAACACCAAGAACAAGGAGGGTGTTGTGAGGGTTTAAGTCCACACCTCCGCTGATGAGTTTCCAGAGACCTCTGGAGACACCCACACACATGGAGATTTCCCTCAGAATGAAATGTCTTTACTAAAGGGTAAGAGCTGTGACTGCAATTTCTTTAAAATAACCAGTTTAAAATAATATGCCAAAGAGGCATATTTGGGAGCCTGTTCTCCCCTTCGTAGCCATTTTGACTCATGTCAACACATGTTCTCAGAGCAGAGGCTGGGCCCATAGGCCACGTGAGGCAGACACGTGCCTGTGGACTGGCGCTTCCTTCCAGTGGAAACGCTTCAAGTTGCCGCTCAGGGAGTGAACACAGCCGAGTGCTTTCACGAGCACCCCACGCCTTTTGGTGAGCACCACTCGTGTTTGGTTTTATTTAGCTCTTGGTAACGGCAGGAGGCAGACGGGAAGCCCAGCAGTGGATGCCAGGATTCAGCAACTTGTTCAAGGTCTCCCACCTGGTTCTGGAGCAAAAACCAAGATTTGGCCTTCATATATAAGTTGGCAGAGTCCATCACAATTTGCAAAAAATTTGACGTAGCTAGGTGGGGTCCACAGCCGCCTCCTGGCAGCGATCAACAGCGCCGTGATGCCTCGCAAGGTCCCCCTCTGCCCTTCCTGGCTAAGGAACCAGGGGTGTCATCGGTGAATTGTCCTCCTTCCTTGCAGGATATGATTAGATATGTCTAATCCAGAGCCGATGCCAGAAGTGTCACTTTTGGGAACTCGACTTCCCACGGGAAAAGCGTGAGCCCTGAGCGCCAGCCGTACAGGTAGTTCTGTCACTTCCGGCAGGCCAGGCGCACCAGTGAGGTCTGGGAATCTCAGGCCTAGAGGGGCGGCCGCATACCCAGCTGCTGTCAGTGTTCCTCATTCCCTGGTCTCAGAGAACATGGGTGATTAAAAGCAGCTGGACAAAAAAGAATTCCAGGACATTCCTGGTGTTCCGGAGTCTGGCTTCAGGAATCCCGTACTGCGTGAAAGGGCAAATACAAACGAAAAGTTGGAGGTCTCGTTCTCCCCGTTGAATCCCAGGGAAGAGTGACGGGTGTGGTGATCATTTTGCAATATATACAAATATTGAATCATGGCGCTGGACACCTGAAACTCATATAATGTTATATGCCAATTATATCTCAATTAAAAAAAAAAGGATCTGAGACCCTGAAAAAATAAGCCATTGTTTAAAAGTACAGAAACAAGGAAAGAGCCTCCCCCGCCATCTCCTGTTTTGCTCTCAACCTTTCTTCCTCTGCCCTTCTCACAGGTATGCTAATCTGTTTCGTGACTAAATTAGTCTCTGGGCCGTGGCACAACTCAGGAATGTCTTCCCTAGGACCAGAGAGCCTCCTCTTTGAAATGTGAGGAGGATAATGCTCTCAGTGTCCTGGGAGGGGACAGCCCTGCTCTGCTGTCACCTAACTAATTGCAAACCTACACAGGGACCCATTGTCTTGCTGCAGCCGCTTAGCTCTATCTCAGAGCGTGTTTTCTGTGTTCTGGTTCCTTCAGTGGGTTGCCTGGGGTGCTCTTCATGTGGTTGAATGCTTATCATTGCTTTCTTCTACCTTCATGGAGAGCTTTGTTATCCAGGGCTGTTGAGTAAACCTGAGTCAGGCTCCTGGACTCTCTCCTAGGCCTGTCCATGCTCTTCCTTGTAAAATCCAGTTTTAGCAAGAACCCTGCTAAGTCACTTTCACCAGACACCCCCCCCCAGCCTTTCCGGATGTCTGACCAGGTTCCTCATCCTCCACTGGCCCCCGGGTGATACCTGACACCCTGGCCTGCCTTCAGCCAGAATCTGCTAGGCCAGTTTAGTCAGAAGCCCCCTTAACCCGAGACATTTTCTCTTAGTGATTTTCCATCTGCTGCCCTGCTCCTGCTCCCTGGCTATAAATCCCCGTCTGTCCCCGCTGCACTTGGAGTCGAACCCTATCTCTCTCCCCCACTGTAAATTCCAGCACGTGGACCCTATGCCCATCAGCCCCTCAAGAGGGTCCTGGATGGAGCTGCCTCACCATCCTTAACAAGTGTCCTTGCACGTTTTTCTTTACCAGCAGTAAAGAGGTGTGAAGTCCTCTACCCTCTTCGGTGCTTTGTTTGGAGGCCTGCAAATTAAACTGACAAAGACAGTTTAACAAGAAAAAGGCAGATTTGTAGTGGAGTTCACAGAAACGTGCCTGGAGGAGGCTTAGAATTGAGGGCTCATCTGCCATCTCAAGAAGGGGAGGGGAGGGGAGAAGGACACTTGCGAGAAAGCAAGACTTTTAGGAAAGGTGAGTGAGTCTTTAGAATAGGGGGCAGATGTGAGATTTCTGTGCCAAGGCTGATTTCTCATCTGGGTGTGGACTGCTCTCTGCTGATAGGAGTCGGCCTCCTTGGGTTGCGATCTCAGCCTGGGAAGGGCATTTATGACACTTAAATTCTTTTTTAAAAGATGCTGTTTATTTATTTGAGAGCGGGAGAGAGAGAATGAGCGGTGGGGAGGGGCAGAGGAAGAGAGAGAGAGTGAAGGAGGCTCCCCGCTGAGCAGGGAGCCCCATGCGGGACTCAGTTCCAGGACCCTGAGATCATGACCTGAGCTGAAGACTGATGCTTGTCCACAACATTGAGCCACCCAGGCGCCCTGACACTTAAATTCTTTCGGGAGGCTCTGTGTTTAGGCAGATAAGGGAGTTCAGAAAATCAAACAGTACCAAAAAAAAAAACAAAACAAAAAACCCCTCTTATTCTGGGCCTGTTCGCTGGCTTTCTTCTTCTCTTTTTTTTTTTTTTTTAAAGATTTTATTTATTTATTTGACAGAGATAGAGACAAGCCAGCGAGAGAGGGAGAGAGGGAACACAAGCAGGGGGAGTGGGAGAGGAAGAAGCAGGCTCATAGAGGAAGAGCCTGATGTGGGGCTCGATCCCATAACGCCGGGATCATGCCCTGAGCCGAAGGCAGACGCTCAACCACTGCACTACCCAGGCGCCCCCACTGGCTTTCTTCTTATCTANCATAACGCCGGGATCACGCCCTGAGCCGAAGGCAGACGCTTAACCGCTGTGCCACCCAGGCGCCCCCACTGGCTTTCTTCTTATCTTATTTTGCTGGGAGTCAAGGAAATCCTCCACTTCCCTCCTCCCAAGTAAGGGGAAGTTGAAATGACTCAGGTCCGCTCTATAGTCAGGCAAGAAGCCGGCCCGGCCTCCAGCCCCCCAGCTTCCCCCCGGTGTGCCCTCACCTCACCCCGCAGCTAACTTCCCATGAGCACCTGCGCCTGCCCACTGGTCCCTGGCGCTCCGGGAGCAGGCGTTCGCCTGTCGCCAAGGAGCACTCATTTATGCCCCTGGGCTGTGATTTACCAGGAAGGCGTCACTTCTGTCTTGGAGAAAACCAGCTGCTCACGGAGCCTCCATGCCTTCAGACTCTGGGGCAGTGACGAGGAGCCCTATTCGTTGGGCCCGCCACCCCATAGACCCCAGGGAAGAGAACAGGCAGAAAGTAGCTTCCAGCTCAGGACCCCTTATCCCCCGGGGGGCCGGGCCTGGTGGGGCCCCTTCATCTTATTTGCTACACCTTCGAACAACAGGTTTCTGAGGCCGAAAGGTTCTTTTCTCCACCTTCTAGATAGGGGGACAGGGGACGGAGGGAGAGAAACCGCAGCAGACCCCTCACTGAGGACAGCCCAACCCAGGGCTCGATCCCCTGACCCTGAGACCATGACCTGGGCTGAAACCAAGAGTCAGACGCTCAGCCGACTGAGCCACCCAGGTGCCCCAAGGTTCTAGAAGTTCTAAAGGTCCTACACGAGCGAATGATCGAGTGGTTTTGGAATTTGACTATATTGGAGCATTCGAGCTCTGTCAGTGACCCCCGAACGTCCCTGTGACAAAGGGCCTTTGTCAATGGGTTCCATTCCACAGTGTCTGAAGGGGACAATTTGTGGTTGAGATTTTCAGCCCCTTGCCCCCACGCCCTTCCACACGTGCTCCCACTTCTGCAGTTTTCTTCTAGCCCATCGAGTAAGCATGCAGTGGGATCGGGGGTGACGTGGCCCGGCACAACCCAGCTGTCCCAGCACCCCCAGGCCAAGTCCCCAGCTGCCCAGTGGAGGCGTCAGCACAGCCCAAAGCCTGCAGCCAGGTCACATGTGTATCTCAGGGATAGGCAGTGAGGGTGGCCTGGTGCCAGGTGGCTCTCACCCTTCCCCCATGGGATAGGACGCATGGCCAGAGGGAGGGGACCCCAATTTTATAGATTATCGTGTGCACACGTGGCATCTCCTACCCCAAATGAGTTTCCGTCTCAGTTCTGTTAGGAAAAAAGAAAAAAATCTGTGACACAGTAGCAAAGGGTGTGTGGTCAGAGTCTTTAACTCCTTCCGTCTGAAGGAGAAAGAACTAAAACTCACTCTTCAAAGCTATACTTTGCCTTGACTTTCTGTGGCGTTTATATTCCATGTCCGGCCCTGGAAGTGTACGCAGCTCCACAGATTCTCCAAGGCTCGAAATAATCTGCAAGTATTCTGCCACTAGCCGCTCCCACCAGCTAGCTGATATTATCCGCTACATTCACCGAAGGCATAAAAGGCTAATCTCCGAACGTGCACATTTTTTGAAAGTGGCATCATACTCCATCGTGACTTGTCGGCTTGCAGACGTTTTCCTTGGAATACGCTGGGCTCCCCTGTGCTTCCCAAGTCCTGTACTTTCTGTGCAAACACAATAGTTGGAACCACCTACAGGCAAACCGCTTTGGTTTTAACTTTTGTCCCATTACCCAGAAGAGAGGTGTGGACTTGTTTACTTGGTTTGTGTTCAGGAACATTCTTTGTCTTCCAAAGCACACAGGAGAAAAGTTCCTGTCTTAGAACACGAAGCTCTGAACGGAGATTTACCCGCTGGAGTACTTCAGATCGGCTGACCGAGCTCTGGGAGGAAATGCCCCCTCGGTTGCCCGGCTGCAGGGACAGGCGATGGCCTGTGTCGTGGGACCGTGAGAAAACAATTGTTTCAGCGGCGGACAGTCTCCTCCCCATCAGTTCCGGGAGTGGAAGTGTCTGGAACGGCCGCTTGCCCGGGGGTCACCACCAAGCGTGAGGACCGGGCCCGTGAGTGTGTGGATTCGGACCACTGGCAGGCCCGCCGCTGTGACTCAGGGAAGCCTGATGTGTCTCAGATACTTTGTTCTCAAAATGAACCACAACTTGGAAGCAACCAGAGACAGAAAGGGGCGATCGAGTAAACAGATTGTGGGAGGGCTGTACAGGGGAAAGGGGCTCCTGGTATCGTGGTGAGTGAGGAGGAAGGTTTCTGCGAACTGTGTGATTCCGTTTCCATGTCCCAAATCAGACAAAAGTCACTCTGCGGTGACGGAGTTCAGAAAACCAGTTATTCTGGGGTGGGGGGGAACGGAGGCGCTTGCGTGACCCAGTCCTTATCCTTACCTTCTCAGGGCAGCAAATCAGTGTGTGCAAATGTGCAAACACGCCTAGAGTTTGTTCCTCGCTGTGTGTGAGTGACAGGTCCGTAAAAAAGGAACACGCGCTGTGTGCAGACGGTGCGATTCCATCTGTGAAGGTCGTGGACGGCAACACCAGGCTGCGGTACAGAAGAAGACGTTCCCTCTGGGACGTGGGTGATGGGAAGAGGGTGAGGGGCTTCTGGGGGGCGGCCGCGGCAGAGCTCTTGGCCGGGGCTGTGGTCACACATGTGCATCTCTTCGTGGTGTCCATCCACCTGTTTGCTGAGAATCTGTGATTCTGCTTGAACGCTACACTTCAATAAAAGATTACTTAAAAATATTATGTACAGGGCCGCCTGGGTGGCTCAGTCGTTAAGCGTCTGCCTTCGGCTCAGGTCATGATCCCAGGGTCCTGGGATCGAGCCCCGCATCAGGCTCCCTGCTCATCAGGAAGCCTGCTTCTTCCTCTCACACTCCCCTTGCTTGTGTTCCCTCTCTCGCTGTCTCTATCAAATAAATAAATTAAAAAGAAAAAAAATATTATGTACAGTATGGTCCTGTCTTCTCAGTTGAAGACACGTGTGCAAAGGCTCCTGGGTAGCTTAGTTGGCTAAGCGTCAGACTTTTGGTTTCAGCTCAGGTCCCGATCTCAGGGTCATGGCATTGAGCCCTGTGTTGAGCACCTGGTGGCGTACATTCAAAAAGATGAAATAAAAGCACTAAAGGGGCATCTGGGTGGCTCAGTTGGTTGGGTTTCTGCCTTCTGCTCGGGTCACGGTCTAGGAGTCCTGGGATCCAGCCCCAGGTCAGGCTCTCTGCTTACTGGGGAGTCTACTTCTCCCTCTGTCCCTCCCCTGCTCATGCTCTCTCTCTCCCTGTCTCTTTCTCTCAAATCTTTAAAAAAAAAAAAAACGAAAACACTTAAGCCTTGAGCAGACCACCACCTGTTGTCCCTCCCCTTGGAAACTCACGTGCTCCTTCCAGGCATGCAGAACAATCCTCTTTTTATCCAGAAAAACAGATTTTTCTGCTTAAAATTTTGATCCAACTTTATTTTTTTTTAAAGATTTTATTTATTTATTTGACAGAGAGAGAGCACAAGCAGTGGGAGCAGCAGGCAGAGGGAGAAGCAGGCTCCCCGTTGAGCTGGGAGCCCGACACGGGGCTTGATCCCAGGATCCTGGGATCATGACCTGAGCTGAAGGCAGATGCCAAACTGACTGAGCCACCAGGCACCCCAAGTGGGACCTTTTTTACAATACTGTGTGGCCCACCTGGATATCTGTGATAAATGACATTATCGTGGAGGTTGTGGGAGCCGCTCCCTCCACCCCACCTTGGGATTCAGGAGCCAGGTACAAACTTCAAACCAGTGAGTCCCAGTGGGCTCCTGGTTTCTGGAGGCTCATACCCATCAACCGCTGCAGCAAAGCTCTTCTTGGCTCCTAACTTCAGAGCTGTTTTCTTGTTTTGTCTGTAATCATTCACTCCGGAAAACGGTCCCCTTCCAGCTCTTTCCTGGGTCTGACGTCCACCAGCAGCTAACACTAAACTGCTAAATGCGAATGGGGGTTCTTCACGTGGGGAATGTCAGCCAGAGTGTTTCCTCAAGGACCCCACCTGTTTCAGACCATTTTGGGAACCAGACCCTCGTTCTTGGCTCTGTGTACAGCGTGTGGGTGGGAATGGCTCTCGGGGCCCTCACCCTCGGTGGCTACAGCCCTTCTGGGATGCTGCCCACCTCCCCAAGAGAGGGACGTTGTGAGTTCTGACTACCCTGGGAGTTGTCACCAAAGCAGCGTGTTCTCTTGCTTTTCAAAACCCAGAAAACAAGTCACTGTTTCCCAAATGAAAAGGAACAAAATTAGCACCAGGAGAGGTCGTGGGAGATGTTTTCCAAGTATCTGAGAGTGCTTGGCAGAACAAAGCGGGAGCACTTACACGTAAAATCCTCTCCATCAAGGCCTGTTTTGAAGTCAGTTCATTGTGCAGGAAAGAAAACTAAAAGGGAGAAATGAGAGTTTGACTCTTATGTCTTTATAAACCCTACAAAAATCCACATAGCTGTAAAGATGCCAAAGAGCCCTTGGGGGGGCGGGGGGGGGTTCTTGCTGCCGGAGGGCCTGAGCGATCACCGCCTGAGGCAGAAGCTTGTGAGAGCTTGGTAACAGTTTGAGCAAAACCCAACCCAGAATCCGGAGGAAGGGGGATTAATTCTGACCTTTGCATCTAGGTGTTTTGTGGGGGAACTGAGCCGTGAGGGATGGGGTGGGGTTTCATAGAGTAGCTCCTAGGACAAAAGCCCTTCCAGGTGGGAGAGGCTCAAAGTTCTAGAGGGGGTGAGAGAGAGACACAGGACGGCGCGCGTCCTCCAGCAGCAGCATGACGGACTCGGCTCTTGGGGCAGAGTTAAACCGAAATCAGGTATTTTTATTGCTGTTTTTGGATTGTGCTTTACAAGTCTGAGAACTAACACGAACATAAATTTGCTACAAGCTTAGGGCTTTTTTTGTTTGAAATTCAGACACTTTTATCCGCGACAGCACATTCGAACAACCGTGGAACGCCACAGACTTTTCCACGACCTCCCCTCCCGTTCCTCCAAGAAGCTACCAGGCAGGATACTCGGTCTTCAACTGTACAATTCACCCCTCTTCGTGGACAGTGTGGCTGTGAGTAGGGGTGAGGCTGCGGGTTGGGGGAGTTTGGGGACTGTGATTTCAGGCCAACACCCCGTCTTTACAAAATTAAATACTCAGCATCCTTTTCATGCCATAATTGGTGACCTCGGGGTCTGTTAAGCACCACCTACCCCACTGTTTCCAGCCTCTCTCTCTTCTTTGCAGTAAATGCTGGTGAACTAACCTGTGTGCAAAGACACTTTTTGGGTGCGTGCAGAAACCCAGGCAACATCTTTGCAAGATTGATGTCTTTAAAAGCCCTAATAATCTCTTCTCATCGGCTGATGAGTTTCGACAGCCCAATGGTGATCGATCTGCTCTACAGCTTTTAAACAGAGCTGCTGGCTTCTAGAGTAACTTCACAGATCGAGCCCTAGATGAGGATTTGCTCCATAGGGTCGGCCCGTCCCCAGTGATTGCTCAGGAAGGCCCATCCCCCTGCTGGCCCTGGCCATCTCCCGCGGGAAGAAACGTCGTAGGGCTGAGGGGTTAGACAGGCCTTCAGTACCATGGAGCTGGAGGCAAAGGGTTAAGTTTGGGGGTGTCAGATCTTTGAGACTCCCTAAGACCCCTGCTCGCCCCCACCCCCTTATTCCCAACTCTTGAGAATCTACGTAGAATGGTGGAGTGGGCCTCGCTAGGACCAGAAGGCCAGCCGTTGTACCAGCCTGGCGCTGACGTTCTCTGGAACCTACGATCAGAAGGCCTGAGGTTTGGAGGCCAAGGAGCAAGACCAGTCTTCATCTTGGTCAGCCGCAGGGTCAACTGGATGGCAGGGATAATGTGATGTTTCCAATCTGGGCATACGGAGAAGGCCAACAGGTCCACCTGGCATAGGTTAGGGCTCCCCGGTGCCTCGGGAGCTGGGGGTATGTGGCTGCTCAGAGCCATAAAGGGTGGGTGCGGCAGACAGCACTTTGGGAAGGTCTGTAAAGGCTGCTTCTTTCTTCAACCTAATGTCTCTGACCCAGGCATGCTCTCAAGGGCTCCATCCCTACAGAGAGGTCTTGTCTCCCTCTTTCTCCTCAATAATTACAAATTGGTGATCTTAAAGTTTACCATCCAACCAGGTCACTTCTGAGAGTGACAGGGGGGTATTATGAATAATGACCTTGAGTCAACAGGCGTCCACGGACATCATCTCCAACCGGGTCGTCTGTCACCCTAATTAGGAGGGAAGAAGAAGGGAAGGAATGTGAATGAGGCCCATTCATCTGTACCCATGTCGGGCTGTCCTTTGAGCCCCACACGTTCCAAGTGACAATGGACACTTCTCTGTTATGGAAGACGATCCCCGGCGCCACTGAGTCCAACGGTAACAAAGGACAGGCATTTCCAGCTGCTGTTCCAGAAATGGCATTTACCCAAGGAGAGCCCTGGCCCCAGCGAGAGCAGGTCGTCTTTCCTAGTCGAGGTTATGATTGCACAGCCACGCGAACCTCTTCCACCTTATTGTTCTAACGTGCGTGTGGGCGGCGTGCCTAGAGGCTGCGGTCCCTGATTCCTGCCATCAGCGTCGCCTCTGTCCCAGCACACAAGGAGCACAGGCTTTGACGGGCAAGGTAATCCCAGGGGGTTTAGAACAGGAAAGAAATAACTAGTACCTTCCAGTAACCATCCCATCCCCTTCGACAAGAGGAAGGCAGCGCCGGCGGTGCTGTCTTCCCACGCAGATCCCAGGAGCTAAATTAACATCCCGGAGAACGAGCCTCTGCGTGCAGTGATGGCGGAAGGAAAAGAGTCTAGAGATCACTTGGTCACCTCTCCTTAGGGGTTCTGGGTGAATTGCAGGCTTCTGTCCTACCCTGGGACAAACAGCTTCCCTTCTTTTTTTTAAGATTAGTTATTTATTTATCAAGAGACAGAGAGAGAGGGAGAGAGAGTGCAAGAGCTGGGGAGGGGCAGAGGGAGAGAGAAGCTCAAGCAAACTCTACGCTGAGTGCAGAGCCCGACACCCCAAGCTCAGGGCCTGAGCCAAAATCAAGAGTCGGTTGCTCGACCGACTGAGCCACGCAGACGCCCCAAACAGCCGCTTCTTTCAGGAGTTGAAACGACGAGGCTCACATCAGTGCATTACCTGGAGGAAAAGCTCACAACGGAGCCTGTACCCTGTGGGAGAGCAGACAGGGCTGTTGCGTGGCATGCCAGCTCTCTGGCCGGACAGGAAGCAGCCTTTCTTTCATCCACCTGCAGCATGAAGGGGTATTTGATGAAATCGTTCATGCTGAGTGAGGGCAAAATAGCATCTACAAGAGCAGGTAATTAACAACCTCGCCCGTAAGGAAAGGACCAGTCTGGCTTGTGCTGAAGGGCCCTTCCACGGTAATGGTTCAGTACTGGACATCAGCCAACTGTGCTCGCACCTGCTGGGCCCCCTCGCTCCGCTGCAAAGGCAGGATTATTAGACAGATTCGAGCCCGTGCAGACACGTTGTGATCCCAAGCCAGCGAGGAGGCGACAGCTTTGAAAAACAGGAGCAGTGTCAAGAACGTGACTGTGGGGACTTTTCCCAGGCCTCACTGACCCTCGGGCTACATTTGCCCCTTACCGACAATATTTCCTTTTATTGCACTGAAAACAATTTTGGCTCATTTGTTACACTTCCCGAGAGTTCATCAACTGAAGATTAGAGTGGACAAGTACAGGGAGGAGGAAGTTTCTCTGGACTCCCTTAGGGTCCCTGGCTAGGTCTGAAAATGAAACTGACAGAGACAGTCACAGGAGAAAAACATACATGATTATTTAATAGCAGTTTTATGGGACATGGGAGCTGTCATAAGGGAGTAAAGACTTGAAGAAACAGTTAAATCTGAGTTGTTGTTTTTTTAAGATTTGGTTTTTAAGTAATCTGTACCCCCAACGTGGGGCTCGATCTCACGACCCTGAGATCAAGAGTTGCACGCTCCACCCACCTAGCCAGCCGGGCGCCCCAAACCTGAGCATTTTTGTGCGGGGTTTGATGCTAAGTGGATGGTCGTGGAGGAATGTGATAGGTCAAAGAATCTGAGGTAAGGGGTGGTAAACTGGGGTAAGCTCAGCAAGGCTTGTTGGCTGGGATTCCTCCCCGCATCCCCCCGTCATTGGAGGTAAGGAGGCTCCTTTGCCCTGGGTGTATGGAGTGCAGCTCTCGTGGCAGGATTTTATGACCTGTGTCGGGGGAGAAGCGGGGAAAGGTCGGAATGAACACCCTGTTGTACTGTGTTCTCGAATCCCTTCCGCGTGCAATATTTAATGTGCTAAGGTGCTATATTTGGGGGGGAGTATGTCCTGAACCCCATCCTGAGCATACTCTTAAAAGTGTGAATGTGAAGGACCCATCAAAACATGTGCCTCTAGGAATGGCCTCATCGATCTCCTGGCTTTGCCTCTCGCATCTGAGCTCAGCTAGGGTGTAACTGGGTCACGTTGCGATGCCATTTCCAGTGGACCAGGACACAGGGGCATGACTTCCAAGCGTGTATCTTTGATCTACTCCCCACTGTACTCTGAGGCTGCCCCCAGGGGTTTTGAACCTTCTCTCCACACTCTGCATGTACTCAGATTTCCAGATTGTAGGTATCCCCTTTCCAGTGTAGACACGTAAAACCCGCTGGGGCTCCGAGGTGTGATTTAGAGCCAACTAATTGCGTGCTCCTGTAGGAGGCTTTGATTCGGAACTGACTTATGTGGAGGCAGGGGACAGGGCATCGTGTTGTTGGCATGGGTTGTTGGCAGAGCCAGCCCACTTCTGGAGGCGGGAGCCAAGGCAGCAACATCCTGACTTGGCAGCTTCCTAACCCCGGGGAGGTGCAGCCGGGAGCTGGTCCTTCAGTGTGACTCGGGGGTTGGTTGTTCCTGGAAGCCTGCCCAGTGCCTGCATCTCTGGCCGTCTCGACAGTTCTGCGAGCTCCCTGCCCCTTCAGAAGTCCCTTTGGCTTGAACCAGCTGAAGCAGATTCTGTTGTCGACCCCCCGGCTGATACAGAAGGAGCAAGGACAGCAGAGGGCAGGGAAAAGGATGTTCAGCATATGATAGAAGAGTCAAGAAAGAGGTATAGGAAATTGACAAATACTTTGAATAACGGTCATACCCCGCGGACTACCTCCAACCCTTATAAAAACTCTGTTAGGTATTACTGTTCCCGTTTTACAAATGAGCAATAGTCTCAGAATGGTTAAGGGACCTGCCCCAGGCCACACAGCCCTCTAACCATGACTCAGAAATTTGAACCCAGATCCTTTTGCTCAAAACCCAGGATCTCTCACTCTGTCCTGCCCAGGCCAGCCCTGCGTGCAGAAGGGAGTGGAAACTCCCGTCCCGTTCTGTTTCCTCCTCTCGACTTCCCCTTCTCCCACCCCCGTCTGAGGCACATGACAGTTCATGTGTGCATGGGCTCCAGGCTTGAGGGCCTTCATCAGTCAGGAACAGAACATGCCTCAGAAAACACCGCAAAGGGTCCGCCACTGGGGGGGGGGGGGCGGCGGGGTGGGGCAGGGAAGGGGGTTCCCAGCAGCTTTTTCCTTTCTGCATAAGGCAGTTGCACTGTTGGAATTTTTTACAGGAAGCAAGTGTATCACTTATGTAATTAGACATCAAAATTAGCACTGCCGAAGAGTGATGGAAAAGCACCAAGACATAAATTGTGGTTATTATGGCGTGGTGGGATTATAGGTGATTTTTATTTTCTTCTTTATGTATTTCTGCATTTAAATATGTTTCAAAAATGAGGATGTGCTCAGGTTGCTTTTAGCCACAAGGAACAGAAAACCCATCATCAAACCGGATTGCCCAATGAGGACGCTGATGGGTTCGCAGGACTCAATGTCTAGCAGACAGAGGAGGGCCCCCGCACGTGACCAGGGCATGTCACCGAAGACTGCTTCTTCCTCCTCTCCTCTCTGTGGCCCCAGCATCCTCCCCAGCAAACGCTGGCTCCCCTCGCGCACACAGCACCCCTGGAGCCGTCCCAGGAATGAGAGCAGGCGCAACAGTGTCTACACACAGAAATAGGGGACTTCTGTTTAGGTGTCTTCTTTGTCCAAGTGCAGGGACTCTTCCAGAACCTCCTGGCAGACTCCCCTGCAGGTCTCATCGGTCAGAACTGGGTGACGTGCTCACTCCTAAATCAGCCCCTGGCAGAAGGGTCGCCTTAGCCTCGCCTGGTGTACCTGGCTGGAGCTGGGGTAGCACCCCGCTTCCCCGGGAGCCCCGGAATGTGGACAAGGGCAAATGCCTGAATAAAGGCGGGCTTTAGGAGCCAAGACATGGGGACGTGGATGCCGTGTGGAGAGTCTCCTATGGCAGATATTGTTTTATTATTTAAAACACTACATTAATTTTTTAAAATTTAAAATTACCCTTGTGTGGTTGGACCCGCGTTGAGGGCGTTGGTGGGAACCGTGTGGCTGGGTCTACTCCGTTTATGTAAACTTGCTGCTCCTAAGAGAAGGTAATCATGGCCTTAGCAGCGACAAAAGCCCGGTGCTGCTTCCGCTCCAGGATATTGTATTATCTCTGGGGACATCAGGAACTGAACGGGACCCACCTGGCAGTCGTGGGGCCCGCAAATCTGCAGGTCCATCTGTCACTTGGGTCACATGAGCCAGACCACCAACGGGGGGTCCCCAGGCTCAGCTAAGAAGGTCCCTGACTCAGGGTGTCAAGGCTCAAAATTAAGTTTTGTCCTTGGCCATGAAGAGTGCTAAGCTTTTGACGGACATTATTTGGCGCAGCCTTCTTCAGTGTTAAAGGCTTGGCCAAGATGAATGAAGGGGTCTTGGAAGTGCTCCAGGTCCCAGCGTTGCAAATCTGAGGGTCGAGATAGCAGAAGCCGCTTGGAGGCCCCTTGGGTTCTCCTGAGTCCATAAACTTCCTCAAGGTTGGTTTTTTCTTTTTTTTTTTTTTCAACGGAGTCTCAACCAGCTGCCGGGAAATCGTTGTTTCCTTTCAACTCGCAGAGTTGCTCAACTGTTTGAAGCAAGAGATGCAGATGTTAAGACAGTGGGTTCAAAGTCTCCGTCAGCGAGGAAGCTGTACTCCGCGTGGAGATTCGAATTGTCCTCAGTCTTGGCTGCTGGGACATAAGAATAAGTGGGTTTATTTTTTTATTTTTCTATAAGTTAGAAAAAAATTTTTTTAAGTAATCTCTACACCCAACATGGGGCTTGAACTTACAACCCCAAGATCGAGAGTTGCACGCTCTCCCGACTGAGCCAGCTGGGCACCCCACTTTTCTTTTTCTTTAAATCCACATATTCTTGGGGTGCCCGGCTGACTCAGTCGGGAGAGCACGCGACTCGATCTCGGGGTTGTGAGTTCGAGCCCCACGCTGGGTAGAGATTACTTTAAAAAAAAAAAAAAGAATGAAAGGAAAAGAAAGAAAGTTTCCTATTATTTTTGCCAAGTTAAGGGTATGTTTAATTTCACTCAGTAGTCTAATGACTGAGCCACCCAGGCGCCCCTCACTCAGCATTCTAAAACTTGAACGTAATCCCTCGCTTGCAAATTGTGAAGTTTTTTTCCCCTCCATTATGTCACGTGCTAGGCACTCAAGGAGCCCCATGATTATAAATCTCAGAACGACAGACGGAAGAATAGACGGAACGTGAAAAAGTCATACAGGATCCTGCCAGTTGTTATTTGAAGAATTTATAAGTCAAGACCGTTCGAACTGCTACTCAGGGCCCATGTGGAAAGGCCTGAAGGCCAGAGATGTTCCTGGTTCGCTTGCTCGGCAGAACGTCCGAGGATGTCCGGGCGCCCACATCCACCAGGTGTTTGCGCACAGCCAGGTGGACACCACCTGCTGTCTCACACACCTTATGTGCTTATGGCTGATGGGCTTTTCACCATGACACCTGGGCATACAAATCTCGAAGCTGGGGAACTGGAAGAAAGAACAAAGCGCAAAGAAACTGAGTGAAGCAGAGAGAAGTGAATGCAACGGAAATACCCCCGTGAGCACTGGAGTCAGTGTTGGGTTCAGATTCTCTGCCCTGGAAATTACTTACCCTGGGTGTACCTCGGTGTCCCCATCTGTAAAATGGGCTCTCCTGAGTATCAGTGACGAGGCGTGTTAGGCGCCTAGCACTGGCCCAATATAGTTGGTCGGTGGCAGAGGAGCTGTTTTTGTTGTCCGCCGGAGCTCTTCATTTAACTAAATTAAATAGGGCACCGTATTTAGATGTCATTTGGGGGGAGAGGCACGGTCAGCTGGCTCCAAAGTTCTGAACTCTCTGGAGGGATTCAACAACCTGGCCTCCTTGTGCCTTGGTTTCCCTGAGTTTGGAATAAACTCAGGTTGCCAGCGTCACGAGGGTTCCCGGAAGACTCTCTGGAGCTGCCAGGAGGCTGGTCCCCAGAGAAGTCCTTGGTGTGCCTGCCTGTGACAGGTGCATGTGCCAAACCTCTGAATAAGGCCAGCCCGGATGCAGAGGCCAGCCTTGGTCACCAAGGACAGTGACGTCTTTGTCCTCAGACTGCGGGGGCTTCCTGAGCCTGGTGGTAAAAAGTCCCCTCCCCCTGCTGTGTAAAGTTCAAAGGTATACCTTGTGTCCCTGGGGGTATGGAGGAAAGATGCACAGGCTCTTGGTTTTGCGTCAGCGTGGTTTCTGGGAAACAGTAGAACACCTCCCCCCCGCACCCCGCCAATGTCCTGGAGGCAGCTACAGGTCATGCCTTGGCAAGAGCACCGTGCCTGACAGAGGCCACCACGTGAGGCAGGCCTGGGAGGCACGGTCCCTTTTTGGGATGGTTATGCATTCACACGTTAGCATTTTAGAGTCAAGTGGGCTCTCCGAACTTGGAGGGTGGCCGGGGCTCTCGTGCCCAGGTAAGGAAGACAACTGTCTCTGCGTGCGCTCCCTGACACCTTCAGGTCCTCTGCGGCTTATACTTACAGAAGGTGGTTTACCAAGAAAGAGGTAAGGTCTGTGCGCACAGCCGTCCACGTGAGGACTGGTCTTTTGATCAGCACTCTTCGTATTATTTTTCTGTTTGGGGGAAATTTCAGACGGGGAAGGACTTAGCTAAATAAATAGAGGATGATACTAGTAACCAACCAAAGGGGTAGGCAGGGTAATAATAATCTATGGTTACAGAATGTTTCGGAGGCAGAGATGTGAGATGCCTGGCTATGAAGCGTTTACATGGAGCCTAACCATTTACAGTGTTTTCACAAACATTTTCTTATCTAAGCTTTACAACCCAGTGAGATACATTTTCTGACACCAAATCACATCAACGTCCAATTAAAAAAAATTTTTTTTTTCCTTTGGAAGAGAAAGATCTTAAAAGCTGCTCTGGGCTACAGAGATGGTTCCATCAGGCACTGCCAAGGTGGAAAGGGCTGAGAAATGGAATTTTCAGCGAGGTGTGAAATGAGCGGATGTGTGGTTCTCAGCGGGAGGTCACAGAACATTCTGGAGGCAGAGCTGTGGGATGCCTGGCTGTGGGTTGCACTCCAAATGAGGAATTGAACAGAAACACCTCCCCCCCACACACACACCAAAAGCCAAAGGCCTTGGGGGGGACAGGAGATTTCGGGGTCTGAGGTGACCCTCTCTTTCACCCATGTCAAAGAGAAAGTGGGGGAGGCCTGGGCCCTCTCTGTCTCTTCTCTGTGAGGTCCTCTCTGCCCACAGGACTGAGAGTGGAGCAGGCTCTTCTCTTCCCTGTGTGGCCTTGGGGAAAATGGACCATTGATGCAACTTAGGGTGCTCTGCTATCCTTCACTCGGTGTCGACCTTTGGTCTGTCCCTTGTTGGCACTCTGTTGCTCCTGCCAGGCCAACTCCTCCCCCATCCTGTGTGACCAGCAGGGGAGCTGCCTGGGGAGCATTTGCTGACTTGCTAAGTCCCGATCTAGCCTACCAGAGAAGTGCCACACAGCTGCATCGGGGTCGCAGAAGCGAGGACTCTATTTTGTGAAACAAACAAACCCAAAAGAAGTATGATGGGGTTGGCTATTTTTAGGTCTCTGAGCTGGAAGCCGAAAGGCCTCAGGTCATCCTTTGTTGTCCTACATCTCACTGGATGAGTGCTGTGCTTCCTTTCACGCTGGGCTGCTTCCCTAGGCTCGGGGTCCTAGCTTAGTGACACAGAGGGCAGAATAGTGTGGGGAGAGTGGGGCGCCTGGGTGGCGCACTCGTTAAGCGTCTGCCTTTGGCTCAGGGCATGATTCTGGCATTCTGGGATCGAGCCCCACATCAGGCTCCTCCTCTGGGAGCCTGCTTCTTCCTCTCCCACTCCCCCTGCTTGTGTTCCCTCTCTCCCTGGCTGTCTCTCTCTGTCAAATAAATAAATAAAATCTTTAAAAAAAAAAAAAAGAATAGTGTGGGGAGAGCACCACCCCCAAGAATGCTTCCGCTCAGTCCACGGGATGGAGGGACGTGTTTAATGCACTCAGAATAAAGATCTAATGTCGGGGTCATGACTTCAACACATCCGATATTTAATAGGGTTCTGGAAAACGGCAGGTGCCGTGACAAGAAGAATATGAGTAGATATGGTCCTAGGACCCAGGCAACCTACAATTTGTTGAGACACAGACCGATTCTTCTCCAATCCCATTGAAGGCAGGAGGCCTTAAATGGAAATGCCAAGTTCATAGGCATATAGAAAAAGAAGAGGTGACAGGAAAGGCTTTAGGGAGGGCTACTGAACTTACCAGCTATGTCTTCACTGTTTCCACGTCTTACTGTAAAGTAGGCTGAGCACCTGGAAGGCATAGCTGCTTTTACAGAGTGTATCTTCCCACACTCCTGTGCTTGGTGTGGTGTCTGAATACATTAAGGAGATGAAAAAATGTTTGCCGAGTTAACAAAGGGACGGATAAATGAACAGACAGAGTGGAGGTGGAAAAAAAAAATCATTCTGGACAAAGGAAAGCTGGGGGCAAGATTTATAGAAGATCTCAGATGGTAGGCTCTGAGGCTTCAATTTATTTCTTTCGTCAGTGTAGTTTTTGAGCCAAGGTGTGAGTTTGTGTTTGTGTTTTTTGGAAAGAGAATTCTGCCACCAGCATTAAGAGGGCCCGGGAAGAAGGAAGGCTTTTTGGCAGCAAAACCAATTAAGGAAAGGGAAGCTTCGCCTCTCCAGATTGAAATGAGGTATTTTAGAAATGTGTAAGGTCAGATGGTAACTTTTGCAGAACTGCCTTCTTGGCCTGAAGTTTTCCCAGGTTGGGAATGATGCAATGGTGTTAGCTCAAGGCCACTGCATGACTGCCAGAGCTCAATTAGGAAATGGTCCCTGTGGAGTAAGCTACATTTTCCATCCTTTTCCGGGCTGGAAACTTTGCCAGATGGTCCGTGTCAGGGGAACCTGTCATGTTTTGCAAGGCTGTCTTGTACCATCAAATGAGAAGGTAATCTCTTCCAGGCGTGGAAGAGAGCAGACACGTCCCTGGGACTGACCGACATGCAAGGGGCAAATGCCGAGGTGGTTCGGGCCACCGGAGAATAAGATTAAGTGCCACTGTGCCTCTCACACAGCCTAGATGCTTAATTGACGCTGACTCTTAGTTACATTCGAAGGGATCATTCAGACCTTATTTCCTGTTTCTTGGGCTGTGGTGGGGAAGAGGTTGGGCTCTGCAGGCTGAAGTTTGAGCTAAGACTGTCACTTGTCTCCTAGGGTCTCTCCTGCAGTGACCCTCCCCTGAATCCATACCCACAATCCTCTCGGTGTCACCAACTTCCCATGCTTTCCCTGGGATGACTCCTGAGAGCGCTAAGAGCAATGGAGAAGATGTGGCCAAAGGGACCAGGGACGGTGTCCCCAGCTCTGGTTAATCCTGTTGAGGAAGATGTAACCGCCACAGCGTCAGTGGCCAGGCAGGCGTGAGCAGGCCATTGATACCACGTCCTGACCACATCAGCCCGACGTGGCCCCGGGGAATGGCAGCTTCAGCTTCCAGCTCCTAGTGGTGACTCAGCTGAGCAGCCCAAAGGAGCCAGAGGGTCTCTCCGTGGATGCCAGAACCTGGGAATCTTCGGTCTCCATCCCAGGGCACCCGTCAAGCCTTCCATCCACCAAAGGAGAGGTGACAACAGATAGGTGAGGAGTTTACTTAGAAAAATGCTCATTGAGCTGGGGCCTCACTCAGGGTGTCTTAGGGTACTCTCACAGTACAACCTTCAAGAGAGTCTTGGGGCACCTGGGTGGCTCAGTCGTTAAGCGTCTGCCTTCGGCTCAGGGCGTGATCCCGGCGTTCTGGGATCGAGCCCCACATCAGGCTCCTCCGCTATGAGCCTGCTTCTTCCTCTCCCACTCCCCCTGCTTGTGTTCCCTCTCTCGCTGGCTGTCTCTATCTCTGTCGAATAAATAAATAAAATCTTAAAAAAAAAGAGAGAGAGAGTCTGAGGAAGAGAGCAGGGATGCTGTTGCAGACGAGGGAGGCCACATCGTGTCATCCCCACCAGTGTTTCGAGGACCCCCAGTCCTGCCTTTTGCTCCGCTTGTTACGCACACACACATCGCACCGACGAGGTGTCGTTCAGGGAGGGTTTGATCCTCTTTGCCCTTTCCTCCTACCTGCTGGCTGGGGGTCGAGCTGACGTTGAGATAAGGGGGTAGCAGCAAGACAGAAGGAACCCATGGCCCTGATGATTAGAGATGAGACGACCTGAATCCTCATAGCTTAACTGTCAGGACTCCTGTGTCAACATGACTGACCATTTATCTAGAGAATTCTTGCCTGGGGAAGATAAGACTATAAACCAATAAAAACCTTCACTGTTTGCTTCAGGATACTCATGAAAAATAATGTCTTCTAACAAAAGATGGCTCATCTTGGCAAACAAGCCCCTCTCAGGAGGACAGATTGCTCACCTGGCCAAACAGCTTGTTTATCAGACAACTGTTAACTTATCAAGACTAGAGTCTTCAAGAACTTCGGATTGTTGTGTCCACCAGGCCTCAACAACTACATCACAAATTGGCCTGGTCCTTCCTGGGCCTCAGCTTTGAGAGACCTGCCTTGAACACTTAAGCTGAGACCTGTACACCCTGAAATGTCCCCCTGACTTCCCCAGCTGACGCA
Organism: Ailuropoda melanoleuca; assembly: GCF_002007445.2. Taxonomy (NCBI): domain Eukaryota; kingdom Metazoa; phylum Chordata; class Mammalia; order Carnivora; family Ursidae; genus Ailuropoda; species Ailuropoda melanoleuca. The sequence goes on from NC_048230.1 coordinate 41,191,869, forward strand.
ACAAGAGTGTCTCCAGGCTGACTCTGGTCCGGGTGGAGCTCTCCTCTGCTGTCGTTGCTTTGATCACCTTAGCCTTGGTTCATCAGCACATTATTCTGATGGTCCTTTGGGGAAGCTGGCAATTGATGTTGGTGATGGACGTGCCATACCAGCCGTCAACCTTGTTCATGGGTGAGGGACATACACTTCAGTTTTGTCATGACACTTTGACTTTGGGGTTCTGGTCACTGGCTGCCAAACCTGATCCCCTTTCTTCTCTGCCTTCCCCTCTACACCGTACTCATCTTTATGCCTCACACGGGGTCTGCCATATAGTCAGAGCTCCGCATACATGTGCTAACAGGACAGAGACTGCTTCTTCTTATTTAACTCTGTAGTATGTCGCTCAGGAGAGTTTCTTGTAGGTGTTGGACACTTGTGCAATAAAACTGATTAAAAAAAATCAAACAGTACCATAATTTATACATGTAAACAAGTGTTGTTTCCTTCAAGTTAGATTCCTTGGGAGTCTGTTCTTGTATCTCAATGATACTACTATTGCTTGAGATGTTTTCAAATACCTCTTTTGTAAGTATGTCTTGATCTGACAGCCTCAGTGGTGACAGATCATCTTTTTTTCTCTGAAAAATGTTTTATTATTGGTAATTACAAACATATACAAAAGTGGACACAATCATACAATGAACAATTATCAACTTAGGACCAGTCTTATTTCATCTAAGTCCTTACTCCCCCTTCTCCCCACCTGGCTTATTTTGAAGGTAATCCTAGACATCACATCATTTCACTCCAAAATATTTCAGTGTGTTCCTAAAAGACAGGGCTTCTTTGAAAAAATGTTAGCCATAATACCATATCCCGCTTTAAAGAATTAGTAATTTTTAGTATTATTGTATGTTTAAAGTGTTTAAGCTCCCTGGTTTCATAACACTTTATTTTATTTGCGAAAATCAGGATGGGATAAGTTCATATACTGCAATTGGTCGATGTCTCAGGTCTGTTCTTCCCTGAAAAGTTTCAATTGAAGTGTTCTATATACAGACAAAAGTTCAGGAGTCCTCAGTGTATGGCTCAGTGATTTCCCAACTTCTTTTAGGCCTTCCCCCCTTTTTTCCTTTGGAATTTATCTGATAAAGAATGTGTTTGTCATGCAGGGTTTCCCACAGCTGATGCTTGGGCAATTGTTTCCCCATGGTATCATTTGGCATGTTCCTCTATTCTCTGTCCCCTGTAAATGGGTGGTTATACCTACAGGCTTATCAGATCAGGTCAGTTTTCACCAAGACCGTTTCAGAGGTGCTGCTGTTTACTCCTACCAGGAGGCTCATCATTCCTGGGATGTCTCTTTTTGAAAGCATCTTTCGAAGGTGGGTGTGATTTTTACGAACAGGCAAAAGCCAGTCGGAGCTGAGTGTAGTGAGCAGTGTGGGTGCTCAAGTTGGAAAATGATGGTCTGCGAAAAACAAGGTGTGATCAAGTTATCAATGATGTTCTTGTGCGGCTGCTGAACTGGCCCTGAAGGAAATTCCAAAGCAGTTCCGGAAATGGGCTGTGCGATGGCAGAGCTTCCAATGTGCAGCCACCCAGATGACTAATGCAAAGGGCACAGCAGTGACACCGCCGGAGAAATCGCCTGTGGGCTGTAAAGCCAGCCTCGCTGTGTGGGTGGTCGTGCGCGATGGCCTTCTCCAGTCCTTCACCCCCCTTAAAGACCCTTGTCTCAGCGTGCATCACACTCGTGCTTCAGAGCTGACGCTGGAACCGCGCTGTCCCGCTGGAACGCAGCCCTCCTGGTCTCGAGGGGCTGACCTGGCCCCACGTCAGTTGCACCGCGGGGCCCGGACGTGTTGACAAGATGATGCTAGGTTCCACCCAGCCCCTCCCAAGCCCTGGCACTCAGCCGCATTACTCGGCGAGAATGTGGTCAGGGCACTGCAGGGGGAGGCCTACCGCTCCTGAGCAGTGCGCAAAAAATGAGGAGGCACTGGAACTCCGGCGCCGGTCAGACCTCGGGGCAGCGCCCTAGCTCCGGCCCCGGGCAGCCGCAAAACCAGAAGGCCGGGCGAGGACCCGCCAGCTCCCAATCAGCGGAACTCCCCGCCAGACTCGCGGCCCCCTTTGGCGTCTCGCTCCGCCCCCGTCATAGCCCCGCCCCGTGACGCAAACAGGGCGGAGCCAGCGGCCTCCGTGAGACCGGCTCGCGCGTCAGGGCCGGCGCCAGCTCCGAGCTCCTCCCACGCCTGCCGGCTCCCGAGATGGCGCCTGCGCAGCGCGGCTCCGCCCGGGTTGTGTCCCCTCCCCCTCCCCTAGCAACGGTCGTCGCGCCCGCCTCCGTCCTTCGGCCGCGCTCGCGCACGCGCGCTCCTTCCGGCCGCCGGGCCCCGCCCTCCCCGTCACCCGTAACAACCACTCGAGCCTCGCCGCGCCCCTCCCGCTCCCGCCCCCCCGTCCACTCCCCGGAACCGGCGGCGGAGCTGCGGCCGCCGGCAGTGGAACGGCGACGGCACCACGGAGCCGCCGGGATGAGCGTCCCCCCCCATTCCGCGTCCCGGGCCCGGCCTTTCTGACAAGAGGTAGGCGCGCGTTGCCGCGGCGGGCTCCGAGCGCGCCCGCGGCCCGGCCCCTCCCAGCGCCGCGGGGCTCTTCGCGGCCCCTCAGCTTCCTTGGCCCCGGCGGGAGCGAGCCCCG
>NC_048230.1:41194561-41258122 GCF_002007445.2 Ailuropoda melanoleuca
CGGACCGGCCCGAGGGCCCGGCCGCCCCTCCGCCTGCGCGCCGTGGACTCCCTAGGTCTGGCCATTGGCTAATTTTTAAGCACCAATTGTCGTGCAATAGAGGCTACCCTGGTCCAGGATGCCACCTGGCCGTTGTTAACTCCAAATTCCCACGTAGGACGTTTCTCTGGACCTGAGCATCCGAAGCTGGGCAGTGGCAGGAGTCAGAAGCTCGTGAATTAGCAGGTTCCCAGCGTAGTCACTCTGGGTTCTTCCAGGCAGTGGAATCCTGAATGGGTTAGAGTATCTTCACCGAGCATTCTGCTTTTTAAGTCTCCCACAACCCCCGCATCCCTTTTTATACCCTGTAACCAGCCTCTCCGTCTCTGGGAGATGCTCTAAAGTTAATTTCCCAATTTAAAAATTGTGCACCAGCATTGTCAGGTTTGCAGAACGAAATAGAACGCGGTCCCCGCGCATCAGGACCTGCGGGTCCCAGAATCAATATTAATGCCGGCTTCCAGGGCAGTGAGGTAGGAGGACTCGGGAGTTTGGCTCTGAGTGTCATGATTTCAGAGTTGGAAGTCCTTCGAGATTATCTCACCCAAAACCTCATTTCACAGAGGTGAAACTGAGTCCGAGGGAAGTCAAATGACTGGTTTGAGGTCACGGGGAGTAATTCTGTAGCAGCTTTCAGACTGCCAGTGCTGTTGTCCAACATAACCTGTTCTTACAGAGAGATATGCTAAACAAACATACCAGAGAGAGTTCCAGACCTGGTGAAATGTAATAATATAGATAGGAATCCTCTGAAATAAAATATATCTCCATATATATATATTTTTTATTACAGCTAAACTTTGGGCTCCTTGAGGATATTCCATTTTGTACATTTGGATATCCTCTGACCATATTCAGCATGAAGTAACATTCTTAATGATTATTCTCAGCAGGACAGGTAGGCTCTTTGGATTTATTTTTCTTCCTCACTTTTAAATAGGGAAGTACAGTCACGCAGAGGACTCCAAAAAAAAAATGTGTTTTTCAGAAAAATGCGTGTAGGTTGGCACCGGAGTGGGAGTAGGTACCTTGCAGGAGGATTCCTTCCTCTGGGAAGTAGGGTCCAGCATTTAGTGGATTATTGACAGATGTCACAGCTGTTTGAGCCTGGAGGTTCCACCCAGCCAGAGTGTGTGGTGTCGCTGCCATTCGGAAACAGGTCTCTGCAATTGTAGTCTACGCAGTTAGAAAACCTAGACTGACAGGTTTACTTTGAAGCTAGCTTTTGAGGAGTATTCCATAATTTGAGATACAATAGTATTTTTTTTCCGTTTGAATTTTTGTGTGTTTCCAGACTTAGGTGCCATCATTTTTATTTGGCTTCTTGTAGAAGTTGTGGAAGAGAAAATGATTCAAGAACTAATAATTAGATCATAACATTTCAGTGCTGGGAAGAACTGGGATCCTGTACCCAGCCCAGCCCCTGGAGAGGCCCCAGGAGGCAGAGCAGAGCTGTTTCCCTCATGACACTTGGACTTCCTTCACCTTTTCTTACTGTCTTATTACCTCCTCTTTCCTTGTATAGTCCAAATGTCATCTTTGGGTTTTTGTGTGTAGAGAATTACGTGACCTATTGAGGTCCTTTCTACAGTTAGACTGTGGTATGATGAGTGAATGCAGACTTAATTTCTTCCAGGCTTAATCATGGGTTTTTTTTTTTTTAAATCATATATATTTGTGTTTTGCAGGTGTGAGAGGGTTGCTATTGTGTTACAATCATGGTGCAGAAGTACCAGTCACCAGTGCGGGTGTATAAACACCCCTTTGAATTAATTATGGCTGTAAGTACTTTCCATTTTAATTTAGTCTTTGGCTTTTTTTTTAAGTATTCAAATTTGATGATCTGTAAACGGATGTTTATTTTATAATTTTGTCTCTGTTGCTCCGTTTTTACTTATTCTGTTTTTATGCTTATGATCTGGATTTAGAGTTCGTGAAATGTTTTTAAACCGTAAATCTCTCAAAATCAAAAGCTGCATGTTTGTTTTTTAAATATGCACCTCAGGTTATTATGTGAATTTGAGTTAATTCTCTCTTTGAAAACGCAGAAGTGGGATTCTGACTAAATACTTCTGGATTTTGCTCTTTTTGTTTGTTGAAGTCGAAAAGGGATGTGGAGAGTGTTTTTTTCCCCTCTCCTGCTGCTTTGGAAGCGCAGTCCGGTAGTCCATGGATTCACTTACATAGCAATGAGCACTACGGAATGGAGTTTGATTTAGATTATTCTAAGGACTCTGCCGAATGAGTTTTTTCCCCGTGACATCAAGTTCATGAGGCATAGTAGAATTCCACCAATGGGGTAACCAAAGTCTTAATTTTCTTTGTTATTTATCTGAAGAGTTTGGCTGAAAATAAGCATTTCATTAGATTGTAAAACAAATCTTTCCTAATCACTTTGAGAATATTCTTGGGTATTCCTTCTTTTCCTTTCTTTTCTGTGTTACTGTTAAGGTATAGTAGAAGCTATGTACAGGAAATGCTTTTGCGTGAACATAACGATGAAATTGCCAAACTGGACCAAGATCAAGATCCAAAACATACCAGCCCAGCAAGAAATCCCACTTGCCCCCTCCCTCCCTCCCTCCCACCTCAGAGTTGGCCGCTGCTCTGACTTCGAACACTATTGATGAGTGTTGGCTGTTTCTGTTCTATATTTAACTAGAAACTCAGGTGTTTTTGCATCTGGCTGCTTCTGCGCAGCCTTGTTTGTGAGATTTATCTAGAGCAATATAGTTTTGAAAAATAACCGTTTTAGATTTAAATATTGAGCTGTGATTGACGCGCAGCGAACTGGTCACGTTAGGTGTGCAGTTTGATCAGTGTTGATGAAAGAGTGACCCGGATCTCTGTCAGGATGCAGAGCCTTTCCATCCAGTACTCAGAAAGTTCCCTTTTGCCTCTTCTCGGTCAGTGTGAGGTTTTGCGGGTTTTCCTTTTGGCATGGGGGTGGTGTTTTTAGTTCTGTATTTCCCTTTTTTTTTTTTTGGAGGATTTTAAGTATTCTGTACACCCTGTGTGGGGCTTGAACTTCCAACCCCTAGCTCAAGAGTTGTGTGTTTGACCGATGGAGCCAGCCAGGCACCCCCGTGTTTCCCTTAAATACTAAGACTGTTTGTTAATGGTGTATCAGAAAGGCTTGTTTCCTGTTTGCATGTTATGCGCGCTGCTTTGGCTTTTTGGTCTGTGCAGCAGAGAGCCACTCCAGAGAGCTTGAGAAGGGGTATTGTTCGTGGGAGCACATGTGGTGTGCTGGGGTGATGTGAATCGCACAGAAACGCCGGAATGCGAGCTGCCTGGGCTGAGCTCCAAGAACCTGGCATTGGAAGGTGGTTCCCGGCAGCTCTGGGGAACCTCGGCTGCCCTGTCCCTGGAGCTTCACCCCGTGGGACTCTGCCTCACTCCGTAGGGGGGATCCTCTCTTCCCCTTCTCCTGCTAGTCGGCTGCTTTGCTCACTCCTGGTTTTCCCTCCCCTGTGGCTTCAGCTCTTGTGCGGTTTTAGCTATTCAAAGCCCCTCCAGCCCTAGTTCAACTTTGTGGCGTTTCTTGTTGAATTCTTTCAGTTTCTAAGTGACCGAGTCTTGTCACGTTTCCCAGTTCAGATTCTAGAGAGACTTGATCTGGGCATCTCTCCCCTGGAGTGAGGATGTAGGTTATTGGCCCCTGTGGATTATTTGCCCAGGGTTGGTGGCCTAACCCTTTCAGTTGGCAGAGGCTGGTGGGGTTGGGGGAGAGGTGTGGGGAGCAGTGGAGCCCAGTGGCCTCCAGTGTCCACCTGTGAGGCTGAGAACTGCCCCAGAGGCTGGGCCAGGCTGGGTCAGCTCGGCTCGGGAGTACAGGAGCCAGGAGAGGTGCGTTGTTTTCTAAAACATTAAGTTCGATCTTAAAAGCTCAGTGCAGCCCTGATTGTGTGAGGCAGAGGTTTTTTGGTCTCTTCTGCGGACACTAGATTAATAAAGAGGAGTTTTAATTGTCTAATGATCAGCTGCCTTATATTTCTTACTTGACTGTTTTCAAAATGGTGAAGTTTGTCCTGCCCATTTTATGTGTGGATTTCCAGGAGAATTTGAGATTCAAGTTCTGAACCCCCCCCCCCGCTTTTAAAATTAACTGTTTTAAATTGCTTTTGTTTTGAGGCAAGTAGTCATTTTCTTTTGGGTTGTGGAAAATATTTTTTAATCTGAAAATGAAATATGTTCTCCTTCCAGAATCAGATAGAAGCTAGAATGTTTTAAGTCCTTAGTGATTTTTGTGTGGTGTCATTGGCCACTTTTCAGACTGAAATTGTACATCATGAAATTCCCTTTATTTACCTTGCTTTATTATTATTTTTTTCATTGAGGAGAAACAGTAGTATAATAGACTTAGGCTGGAAATATTCTTTGCAGTTCTTCAGAGTGAGGAGAGACAGTTAAAACAGGAACAGAACTATAGCTTCAAGGGGATTTTTTTTTTTTTTTAAGATTTTAAGTGAGCTCCACACTCAGTTTGGGGCTCAAACCCACATGGATCCAAGAGTCCCATGCCCTATGGACTGAGCCAGCCAGGTGCCCCTCAAGGGAAAGGGTTTTGGGAGAACACCACAGTGAGGGCTGGGTAGTGGTGGGAGTGCTGGGTGGGTGGTCCGCCTGGGGAATGGGCATGAGGCTCCAAGTCCTGCTTCACAGGAGTGGGGGGGGGGGAAGGGTCCTAGGGGGAGGAGACTGTTGGGGGAAATGCCATTCAGTGAACACATGCCCTTGTCTGTCAACCAGGCGTGTGACTGAGTTTAGTATGGCCAGAGAATGGCTTAGGTGGAAAATGCCTAGTTAAATAGCGACATCACAGTGGGCATCAAATTTGTTAATTGCACTTGATCGATTTAGTGAAAATTTATCATTTGTTTTGGGATCAGTATTCCCGTAGCATGAAGAAATCACGTCGATGTTCTCATTGACTCATTTGAGTTAAATGGCACACGAGCAAGATGGAGGTGGAGTTTTCCAGCAGGCCCTTGTGGCATTTTAAGGGCTTGCTTTTGTGAGACGTTTGCCCAGAAACAGCATGTTGGAGCTTCGGCGAAGTGGAGAAACGGCCTGAAAGCCCCTCTCTCACCTTGGAGGGTGAGGAGCCCGAGGTGCACTTAGTGGCAGAGATCTGCTTCCCCAGTCCTTCCTCACGCCCTGCAGGGGCTTCCAAAGGTTCTTATTTCCCAGGACGCCTCTGCCTTGTCCAGTCTCTGCACGTTGGGAGGGGTAGTGAATCCCTGCAGGACACTTAAAAGATCTGGGGTCTTGCCCGGGCGGAGCGAGGGGATCCCACAAAGCAGGAGCTTGGCATGGGAGGGAGGACTCTGTCGTGCTTGCGGGAGAGTGTTTCATGTTGACATTTCTGGGAGAAAACACAGTTTTAAAAGACGAAACATTTTCAAGCACAGCTTTCCCCCTTCTGACCTCACAGGCCTCTTAGTACCAGCCTGAGGAGGGGCGAAGGGGCTAGTGAGCAGGTGGAAGAGATGTGCAGCAGGGCGCCCGGGAGAGGGTCTGGTACCTCCGGGTGCGGGGAGGGGGCCGCCCGCCGTCCTCTGTGGCCCAGAGAGCTCAGCGCCAGCGCGCACAAGTGGGGCAAGGACTGGCCTCTCCTCCCTTTCGTCCCCAGGACAGCTGTCGTTTTGACCCACTGGAGCACGTGATGGGAGAGGCCCTGCCGTGTGCCCTGCTGCCCCCCAGCCGCCCCCCGTGCTAGCACCATGTGCCTGGGCTCTGCTCTCAGGAGCACCGGCCTCCTTCCAGGGCTCCCGCCTCCCCCGCCATCTGCGGCCCAGCAGACAGAGATTGTGCCCTTGGGTCCGCATTTCTGATCCTTTCTGTCCTGGCACTCCCCGAGTGAGTTGTTTTCTTGTTTGGTCTTTTACGCCTTCAGGTCATCCCGCGTTCTGCTGCCAGACACTCTGTCCACTTGGCAGTCCTGTTTGAGTGACCTCTATATCTGTGTCACCCGCTGTAAACTCCCGTGCTCTTCCTCGAGGCTCTTCCTGTCCTCCCCTCTCTGTTTAACCTTACTTCACAAACATGAATTTTTAAATCTATTCCGTGCTGTTCTGCCACACAGTGTTTTTCCGGCCCTTCTACCCTTTTGACACTTCCTTCCTCACCGTGGCTGCTTGCTTTTCCCCGTCTGTTTCTTTGAATCTCGGTCCTGCAGACCTAGCCCACTTCCCCAGGCCTCTGCGGGACCGCTCGCGTCTCTTTCCCTTCCCTCCGACTCCTTTTCGTCAGGGTCAGGGTCAGGGTCAGCTACTTCCGCTGCTCACCAGAGTTCCTTGGATTCTCAGGGCTCCGTACAGTAGTGCGACTGTTCCTCGGGGCAGTGACTTTGCTTTCCCCGTTCCCTCAAGTGTTGCTGCTGAACACGGAATAGGCTCTCGGATTGCACTTGGTCCGCTGACGTCTGTGCGCAGGAGCTTTGCGTGTGAGGACTTGGGAAGTGGGTCTGATGGAAACTCAGATCTAAAATGTAACTCTGTGGTCTGTTTTCAGACAAGAGATTTACGTTTTCTCCATGAAAAAGAAGTAACGCACTGTGATTCTTCAGTTAACGAATACTTCCCTTAGGAGCAGAGCCCTTTCGTGATGAATTTGACTTTTTTTTTTTTTTTTTTACATCTTCCTAAATCACACGAAGGTCTGTTGACAGGCACCTGCCTGGCGGTTGAGGCAGTGTGCTTTCAGAGGCTGACCAAACGCAGAAGCTATTTGCCACTGTACAGTTGTTGGTTAAATGGCCCACCGCCGCGAAATTTGCTTTTGCTCTTCTCTCTCTTATTTTTGTTTGTTTCATTCTTTGTGTTTTTAGCCCCTTTTCCGTTTCCTCAGGTGTCTCCTGGCTTCCCGCAAGACCAGATGATGAAGGCAGGAGGGAGAGATTTGCTGTGAGTCGGGTACACATCTAGTCTCTGCCACAAACTGCTGGGTGACCCAGTGACTAGGCCAGTTACCTAGGAGTAAGGCCATGGTGAGGAGGTGCTGGAATTAGCCTGCAGATAGGAAAGTAGGGAGGACAGGGCCTAGCGATGTCCGCGCCCTCCTCTCTTCCTTCTTTACATCCAGCCCTTTGCCTACCTCCAAATACTAGGTGAAATGAATCAGTAAGTAAATGACTTCTCTGAATGTGTGTATTTCTTTTATTTTTAAGATTTCTTTTAGGTTAAACAGGCATTTGTACTTCTATTTAGGCTTTATTCCATCTATTCAAATTTCCTCTATCAAAACAGGAGGGGACACCTTTGGGGACCCCAGGTAGACTTGTATGTGTGACTGCAGTGTGAGAAGAACCCCACGTTGAGTTGAACCGAGCCTGGTCTTCCTGGGGTGAGAGCGAGGTGTGCAGAAATCCGAGAAATAGAGTGCTTTCTGAGGAGGAGGCCTGGCACACAAGCCACCCCACTTCCAGATTTTTCCTCAGGTTGGTTGGGGCGGAGGAGCATAAGTCCTGCTGGAACCCGGACTTGCTTTGTCCTTGTTCACTCTTTCTGGTAACTGGCTGCCTCCTCCCGAAGAAATTTTGAGCCCCCTGTCCCACTTTCACTGTTTTCCCCTCTGACCCAAGTCGCGTGCATGTTGGGTTTTGAGCAGCGTTTTGGTTTGAAGTGTTGTCATCCTGTCTCTCATCGTTCTTCTCGAAGCACGTCTTCTTCCTCTCATCCTAGATTCTGTCCCTGGGCCTTTTGGCATCCCCGACTCTGGTTTCTTAGTTTCTCATGGTGATATTGAAATACATCCTCTTGTTGATCAAGGTGGCATTAGATCTTCAGGCAGCTTAATACGCAGTAAGATTTGTTTTTACTCAGAGGGGAATAAGCAGTGTTCATGTGTTTTGGGTAGCTGACTTTAAACAATTTATTCAAGTCTAGGAAAGGAGGGAAATGATCCAATTTCTCTGATGGGATATTAAGATCCTGGTCAATTTTCAGTGGGGTGACATTGTAGTCTCCTTTATGGAGTGTTTGACTGCCATAGCGTGAGTCCTGTTGCATTTCATACAAGCTGGGGTGTAATTAGGCTTACTTGGTTTTGGAAATGGACAATTATAGTACACTTTCATTACATGCTACTTTGTATAGAACTAGGCATTTTCCCTTCTTTTACACCCACTTGCCAACACATTATGCATTCTGAATTATTTTTAACGTGCTAGGGTGAAGACAGTTGTGGTGCTGTAGGAAATATTCAGAGGAGAAATAAAGCAGGATCTGACTCAGCTCCTTGCCTCTTTGATTTACCTGTTTTTGTGTAAACAGAAAATACCAGACAAAAACCCCAAAGCCTTGTATTATGGACATTTTCAAGCGTAGAGAGGATGAAGTGTCCAGTCAATGCCACAGGCCTATCACCCTGCTCCGGCAGGAACAGCGCTTACCACTAACTATTGTGTCATCTATCCCACACACACACACACACACTTTTTTCTCTTCCTGGTGTATTTAGAGCAGCTTTCAGGCATCTTGTGAACTCATCCATAACCCCTTCAGCATGTCTCTCTAACCAGTAAACACGATTGCCATGTCATCATCACATTTCATGAAAACACTGTGTTCAGACTTCCCTCGACTGTCTAGAACGATGTCTTTTCAGAAGTTGTTTGGTTCCCGCTCCGGATCAGCCATTGCTCTTGGTTTTTGTGTCTTTAGTCTCCACGCTTCTCCCGCAGTCTCCCTTCCCTTTGTTTCCTTTCATGCCCTCACTTTGTTAGAGAAACTGGGTCATCGTCCAGCCCCGTCCCCTTAACCTTTGGCTGACTTAATTGTTCACAGTAGCAGATAGGAGCAGATGCAGCCTCGAATCAGTTCAGCGACTCGTGGCAGCTCTGTTGAGATGCTTGGTGATGGAGACGGGCTTTATTTATTCAGTGGCCAAAACCTGCTGCTCCTCTCTGGTCCCAGGGACCCTCTTCAAGAATGTTGAATTGCAAGTAAGATGCAGAATGTTCTTTCCCAAATTAAACCGGGTCTATTTACAGTTACTTTTTAACCCACTTCATTGGTCCTAATGTTTTACACAGAAAGCGGGTGAAAGGAGTTCACGTTTTACACAGAAAGCGGGTGAAAGGAGTTCACGTTGGCAGGTCTGATCGAGAGGTTTCGGGTGCAGAGTGAGCAGCAGTGCTGCTGGAGGCCGGGCTGGGGGCTAGTCGGGGGGCAGTGGTCTGGGGGGTCTTCATCCTTTTGAGCCCTGGGTAGGGATATCAGGCTGGTTGGAGAAGCGTCCACAGAAAAGTTCACTGAAGAGAGGACTTGGCTTGCCTGATGTCGTAACTGATTCTTCTTTCTTGATTTTAACCTATACAAGAGGGAAACAGTTTTGTGTATTTCTAGGGAGTGCTTTTACATGTTGAAACAGAGATCATATACTGCGTTCAGATTTTTTTGCAAGGTACAATTTGATGTTAGGAGAGCTAGCCTTTTTTTTTTTTGAAAAGTTTATGTACATATGGTTATCACTCTGTATAAGGTAACTGCGTTATGTGTCTTGCTGTGTGCTGAATCCTTTTTCCATTCGGAAGTCTTGCCGTCTGTCCGGCTCCTGCACGTTTTCACACTAGAGTACTGGGGGCACACTTGGCGTTATGGATAAGCGTCCAGTGCGTGAGCGTCTTGCATGTTTGATTAGAGATTAGAGGCGGCATGTGGAACTCTCCAGCCTGCCCTTCTGACCGACCTTGTCTCTCTCTCCCCACTTCCATGCCTTCTGGGGGCAGATGGACTCCTCCTTCTCCTCTAACGATACTTGTTTTGCTATTTTGGGACCGCCGGTTGTATATGTTGTGTTTTCTGGTCTCATAAACATCGTGGTGTTTTAACTGGTAGTTAATGCTAGTTTAGAACTATCCAGTTCTCTCTCACTTGACATCTTTTCCTGGGCAGCCTCATTTAAACCCATGGCTTCAACTGTTACTTTATAAACAGAAGATGTCAAAGTTTATCTTCAGCCTAGACTCCCACCCAGGAGCTTCCAGATTCCTAGCCAGCTGCCTGCTAGGACATCTCCACTTGACTGCATACAAATTTAGCATCATTGAAACAGAATCCGCTCCCTCCTCCTGTCCGCGCCAAGAACACAGCCTAACAGAAAACAAATACACAAAAAACAAATCAAAAAAACCCCAATAAAGTGCCGCTCTGAAGCTCTGCCTTTTCCGGTGATCTGCTGCTTCTGACAAGTGCCACCGTCATGTGGCCTGCCCTGCCCTCAGACCAGAGCCCTTGGCGTCCCTGGCTGCCTTCCCTGCTCACCCCTCATGCTCAGTGATGACCAGACCCTCCCCTGTCCAGAATGTCTCCCGAACCATTCCGTTTCCCTCCCTCCCTCCCTCCCTCCTTCCTGCCTTCCTTCCTCCCTCTCTCCCCCCCCCCTCTCCATCTCCCTCCCTCCCTCTCTCTCTCTCTCTTTCTTTCTTTCTTTCTTCTTTTTTTAAGTTTTACGTATTTAAGTCATCTCTACACCCCATGCGGGGCTTGAACTCAGCACCCTGAGGTCAAGAGTCTCGCACATGCTCCTCCGACCGAGCCATCCAGGCACCCCACTCGAGCTGTTTCTGAATCTCCGATTGTGTTGGCTTCTCTCCAATGACAGGTCCTGGCGTCCTGTTCCAGGCCTCTGGACTCGGACTCCTGACCCCATCTCACCACCTGCTGTTCTCTGGGCTGCTGCCAAGGGCTCTGATTGTAAATCGGAACGCGCACCGTGTTGGAGTTCTTAGGTGTCTGCCCCGCACCTTCAAAGTGAGGCTCGAGTTGGTACCCAGCTTGGTACCCGGGGCCCTTCCCCATCTCCTCCTGCCTCTCTCCCCAGCCTCGTCTCCCCACGCGAGCCCCCCAGGTTTGCTGCGCGTCCAGTTATGTTGGACCAGTTGGAGTTTCATCAGTCTGCTGTTATTTCCCATGGCCTCCGTGCCTTTGTGCAGACTGCCTGGAATGCCTCCCCCCCTCCTTCCCACCTGGCTGACTCTGCCTGGTCAGACTCACTTCTTCTAGGTGGGATTCTCGCTCTGTGCTTCCATGGCCCACTGTCATCTCACTGGTCTCTCCACCTTCAGCTTGTAACTTGAGCCTAGAGTAAGCTCTCAGAAATAGATTTGTCTAAAGAATAAGTCAGTCTTGGAATACGTGCTTGTGTTGCTGCGACACTCCTGCTTCTGGTAATGCAGATTTTGACAGAAGGTCACATTGGATCATATTCTTTTGGTTGGAGGTATTTACTACTTATACTTGAATGATACTTTGAAGGAACCTGACTCAAATCATGTTTTGTGGTTAAAACAGAGTCCATATTCAGTGAACTGAAGTTTATAATCACTCTAGTTGTCTAAAAAATGTGTTCTGGTTTATGTGTCATTTGGTGTTTTGGGTGGCTTTTCTCCCATAGTAATGAATACCAAGTATAAAAGAATCTCATTTCCGTGGTTCCCGTATGGAGCGTAAAATTCATTTAAAAATTATTGACTCTGGTAATATGGTATTCTAATTTTTTTTTGAGATATCTTCAGGTTTAAACCTGAAAGGTCGATTATTATATGACTCTTTTTTTTTCCTTAATGATTAAGTTATTCTGTAACGTTGGGTTGTCCTCATCATAAATGTGTGTTTCTCTTTCTTTTTCCTAACTTAATCCCCATGTATGTCTTAAAAACCAGGCCCAGAACTAAAAGCTGTAAGGTACAGATTTTAAGAAGTAAATCCATTGATGAGATCATTGGTTGTGTTGCAGGATTTATGCTATTAATATTTAGAACTCTTCCACAAACACCTGTTACCTTCATTTTACTTTTTTTTTTTTTAAACTTTTTTTTTTTTTTAAGATTTTATTTATTTATTTGACAGAGATAGAGACAGCCAGTGAGAAAGGGAACACAAGCAGGGGGAGTGGGAGAGGAAGAAGCAGGCTTATAGCAGAGGAGCCTGATGTGGGGCGATCCCATAACGCCGGGATCACGCCCTGAGCCGAAGGCAGACGCTTAACCGCTGTGCCACCCAGGCACCCCTCATTTTACTTTTAACACCAAGTTGGTTTAGAATGCAAATTCTAGCAATTCTAAGTTGTGATTCTCTCCCGACTGGGGAGTTTCTGAGAGTGGGCTCCGCGGCGTGGCGTCACAGCCCTGCAGGTGCTTCTTACAGGCTCGGGCTTGAGGACTGCTGGTGTAGCTCGGCTTCAGCAGCGTTTATAGCAAAGGGAATAGGAGGAAGGGAAGTTGTTTTCAGTTATAACTTTGAAATTTTTTGAAAGGACTAGGTGCTTGAGCAGGCTGTCGTAGAGACTCTTACTACATGGTGTGCTCTTTCGAAGGCTCTAGCGTGCCGATGGGGAGACCATTGATTTGCTTTATAGGCTTCCTCAGACCGTGCTGCAGTTCATTTAGTGGTAGCAAAGGTACGAGCATGTGTTTCTTTGAATGTATCTTAATTTAATTATTTGTATGACTTTGCTCATTTTCAGGTAGAGTTGATTTGTACTATATTTTATTGTGGTGAAATATGCAGTAATATCAGATCTACCATTTTAACCCTTTCCAAGTATACAATTCAGTGTGCTAAGTTGTTCGCGTTGTGGTGCGACCCATCACTGCTGTCCCTCCCCAGAACTTTTTTACCTTCCCACACAGGAACTTTGTACCCATTAAATACCAGCTCCCCATCCCCCATCCCCTGGCAAACACCCTGCCCCTTTTTACTTTCTGTTTCCGACTAGAACTATGACTGTTCCTTACATGAGTGGGATCCTACGACATTTGTCCTTTTGTGATCTGTTTATTCTCCTTAGCATCATGTCTTCACAGGTCGTCCATGTTGTAGCAGGTGTCAGAATTTCTTTCCTTTTTAAGGCTGAATAATCTATTGGATGTATATACCGCGTTTTGTTTCTCTGTTCATCCATCAGTGAACACTTGGGTTGCTTCCACTTTTTGGCTATTGTGTTTACTGTACACTCTTAAGATCTAGTTTTTGACTATAATATCAACCAAAAAAACACATATCTCTCTAGGTTTCTTTTTTTGTCCTTTATATTGTTGGATTCTAGATCCAAAAGACAACTTCCTCGAAGAATTCTACCACTGAATTTGGTTCCGTCTATTCAAAGTGTATCTGTAATTTACATCTCATGGTTGCTGTTGCTGTTGGTTTCTGAAGGAAGAACAGCATCTAACAGCAGGTGTAGAGCCACTGGAATACAACGGTGGGCTCCTGCCATAGGGGCAGAGAAGCAGCAGAGAGAATAGGGGAGCAGGCGCTGGAAGGTCTAGGAGGTGCGACCTGTAGCACAGGCCTCTGATAAATAGTGCACGACAGTTATGTTCCTGATGGACTGAAACAGCTCCTACTTTCAGCCTACTGATGATGGAGTTTTTATTCTGGTTCATGAAACCGGATAATATTTCCATAGCTCATTACATTCTTTTATGTGGGCAAACACATGGCATCTTTCAAAGCTGACAGCTGCAATTCCCTGGAACACCAGATGCTTTTCTGAAGTCCATGGATTTATTTTTTACACTCTGGAAAGTAAAACAGTACTCTGCCAAATCCAACTTGAACAGGAATATGCAAAACTGCTATTTTTGTTGCCACCTATACTCTGTTTGCTGTTTATTAGACAAAACAGCTTATGGATTAGGAATGGTTTTGGTAAGTCATGGTGTATCCTGGATGCCATTGGATCACGCAGGGATCCGTCACGTGATTGCACATGAAAACCTGAAAGAAGAGAAACCTTCATAGCACTCCAGACACTCTTGTTTGCCTGGGGCTTGAGTAATTGCGGCCTGTGAAACATTTGACCTTCAAGATTTATTGACAGAGATATCTTAAGTATAAAAATCTACTTAAAAGATGTGAATACCTCTGTTTTTTCTAACCACAATTGACCCTTGAACACGGGTTAGGGGCACAGACCCCACCCACCCACCACCACGATGCAGTTAAAAAGCTGCATATAACTTGATCGTCCAAAAACTTAACTACTAATAGCCCACTGTTGACCGAAGCCTTACTGATCACATATGCAGTTGATTAATGTAGATTTTGTATATGTATCATATACCATATTCCTACAATCAAATAAGGTAAAGAAAAAATGTTAAGAAAGTCATGAGAAAAATACATTTACCATACTATACTGTATTTATTGAAAAAGATCTGTGTACATATGGACCTGCACAGTTCCAACTTGTGTTCAAGGGTCAACTGTAGTGTCCTTTAATTCTCTAATAGGGATTGGTTAATGTTGTGCTTTTTATTTTGACAGTCAAAAAAAAAAAAAACACCACACTGAGATCATCTCGTTGCCTGACATAGCTAAGTGCTATCGAACAGTACAGGGTTTGCTTTTATGTTTATTTGGGAGTGCCAGATAATACTGTTTTAATGGTTGAAAGCAAATAGAAAAAGAATCGAGGTGGAATTAATATGTAAAAGATGTCTTTGAGCCAAGTATAGGCTAAGGTACCTTGCAGACGGGGGGCTGTACAAATACAGGTTTGATAAAGAAAGCAGTGGGCATGGTGGGTCACCCACAGCATCTCCCAGCAGGCCTTCAGGTCTGAAAACGCTGTGCCCTGGCCACCAGTTTGTGTCTACGCTGAAGGAAAAATGGGCTCCAACAAGTTGTCACCCTTCCTGGTAAACGTATGTCATGGGTTTTATAATTGTATGAGCTTTTACCTAGTTTGTACGTATTTAAGTAACATAATCTGTTACTTATATACATATGACATATATATAGTATATATAGATACTATACTAATGTATATTATATGTATATATAGTATTTTAGTGTATATTATATATATTCTTAAATATATACTTATAATATACTTAATACGTAACTGGTCAACACCAAAGGTCCAAAGAAACTTTTCTCTCTTATTAAAAGGGGTTTGTACATTATTCAAGCTCTGTACCCAGTTACTTGGAGTTAGATTTTGCTATACTTGCATGAATCTGTATCAGCCAAGTCCTTAAGGTGAGTTTTGTTGGAAACCCAAACTGAGGTTGAAAACAACCAGAGGTTGTGGGGAAGGGGTGCTTTGCTTGATGGCTCATTGGCCCAATTGTTTTATTATTTTATTATTTTTTTTGAAGATTTTATTTATTTATTTGACAGAGAGAGACAGCCAGCGAGAGAGGGAGCACAGGCAGGGGGAGTGGGAGAGGAAGAAGCAGGCTCCCAGCGGAGAAACCCGATGTGGGGCTTGATCCCAGAACGCTGGGATCACGCCCTGGGCCAAAGGCAGACGCTTAAGGACTGAGCCACCCAGGCGCCCCTGGCCCAGTTGTTTTAAATAACAGTGGGCAGCCCGTCTACACAATGAACCCATAGTGGTAATTTGTTTGACTGTCCTTTGAGTTCTGATTGGTGAGACTGAGAATGGAAAAGATGGACGGTCCTGCTCTCCACTTCTGGGTCTGAGTTAGAGCTGTGGAAATTCACACAGTGTACACATTTTGATTGTGTCACCTTACAGTGGGAAGTGTGTGTGTGTGGATCCTTTTATATTTATGATTCTTAAAATCATGTTTCTTTTTCATGAAAGGAATTTTTGAGTGTTTCGTAAATGGTCCTCAAATGCAACTGTGTCATATTTTTAACTTTAAAAGTTTAAAACTTTGGGGCATCTGACTGGCTCAGTTGGAAGGGCATGTGACTCTTGATCTTGGGGTTGTAAGTTCAAGCCCCACAGTGAGTATAGAGATTACTTAAAAATAAAATCTTAAAAAATAATGTATACACTGTTAATTTCCACGGATGTAAGTTAAACCCAGAAGAAGTTGAGGATGCTGCCAATATCTCATGTTGCTTACACTTACTTTGTGGGGAGGGCCCCCACCAGCTTTGTTTGGATATAATTGACATTTAACATTGTATTAGTTTAAGGTACATGACAAGGCTTTGATATATGTACATATTTGTGAAATGATGATCAGAATAAGTTTATTTAACATCCATCACCTCACATAGTTGCACATTTTTTCTTGTGGTAATTTTTAAGATGTACTCTTAGTAACTTTCAAATATGCAGTACAGCGTTATTAATTATAATCACTGTGCTGGACATTACATCCCCAGGACTTATCTGTTTTTTTTCTTTTTAAAGATTTATTTATTTATTTGAGAGAGAACGCACGTGCCCTTGAGCAGGGGGTAGGGCAGAGGGGGAGAGAGAGAGAGAGAGAATCCCCAAGCAGACTCCCCACTGAGCAAGGAGCCAGCTTCGGGCTTGATCTCATGACCCTGAGATACTGACCTGGACACTTAACCGACTGACTGACTGAGCCACCAAGGGGCCCGCCCCCCTTTAAGTAAACTCTATATCCTACGTGGGACTTTAACTCATGGCCCTGAGGTCAGGGGTCACACGTTCCACCAACTGACTTATACCTGAAGTGTGTACTTTTTGGAGTAGGTTTTCTCTTATTCTACTGTACAAATGAGAAAACAGAGGTGGAGATTGCTAGTCCAGTGGTAGTCCTTGACCTGGCCGTCTTGCCCGGTGACCTTGGTGCCGCCTGTAGTTCAGAGCTGGCCAGCAGGTAGGGGTGGACTGCGGGCAGCTGGCTCACCTCCAGATGAACCCGGATCTCACCGGCCAGCCGCTGACCCTCGGCCCTTGCCTCTCCTGATTCTGGGCAGGACCAGTTTGTGGCCTTTGCTTCAAAATTCCTCTCCCTTTCTCCTCCTGGTTCTCCCTCTGATCTGTCTGTGTCTGACGTGGTTTCCTGCGGGGCAATAAAACTTCTCCCTCCAGTGTCCTATCTCCCAGTCTTTTCTCTTTTCTTTAACAGAAGCCTCTTGTTCTCGTAGGTGGGCACCGCTGGCTTTCAGATCAAGGCCTGTTGACTCCAGAGCCAAAGCTCCGCATGGGGTCTGTGGTTTGCCTGCCTGGTTTGTGTCTTAGTCGCGAGGGGACAGTGCTGCAGGAGTGGAGGGCAAGGACACTGTGGGGTAGCCGAGTCCAATACCTGGTAATTGGCGGGGTCGGGGCTCGGGGTGGATCGAAAGTTGCTAGCACTCTGCATTTAAAATAGTCCATTTGAAAAATAAAAAGTGAATAAAATAAAACCGTCCATCTGAGGCCGTAAGTGCTGGTGCAGCATCGTGTCTTCGGTCAGCAGTCGTGCAATATGAGCGGGGGCAGCCCTTGGCTGGCGCCCGGTGGACGGTTCTCGGCTCTCGGAGATGGAGACGGTGGGAGCGGCAGGTTCATGTTTTTGTTTCCTCAGGTCACAGTGGGAGCGGAGCGATTGTTTCCTGATGTGAGTTCTTTCCCTTCCAGGTATATTGTATTTCCTCATTCTGTGGAAAATGTTAATACCGTTAACATTAGGCCTGATTCAGGGCTGCCAGTAACCGAAACCTCTTCAGAGAACACCTTGTTCCCCGGCACCTTCCCGCCAGCCCCCATGCATTTTATGAAAGTTCTCTTCCCAGCTCCGGTTCTGTTTATCTTCAGGGCCATATTTTCTGCTTCCAGTAACTGAGTATTGTATATGTAGCGAATTAATCAATTATTTCACTAGCTAAATCCATTTATTTCTTGTATTTATTTCATATTACAGCGGGAATATTTTATCTGCAATGCCTAAATTGAAATAAAGATGATTTCTATCTTCTGTTTGCGTTTCCTTTTCCTTATAGAAAGAGGGAGACCTATATGATAGTATTTACACCAAGTTTTTTGTTTTAATTGACTATTTATAAACTTAACATAGTTTGTTTCCACCACAGACTTGTGAGATTTGCATCTTGTGTTTCTAGGGCCATTGGGGACATAATTATCATTTTAGTCTGGTGAACACATGGATTTTTTGAGAGGTGCATTTTCGAAGTATAGTAGGTTTGCATTAGAAAGGTGTCCTTCCTCTTTTTGTGCATCGCAGAGTTGGCTCCTTGGGACTGTTGGGTGGCCGTGTCCTTAGCCACGGTTCGTCACTCTCTTCCTCTTTGGGAAGATCACGTGCAGCAGGGAACGGTAACCGCGTGTTTTGACTGTGGGACTTATTCTGTGTCAGGATCTACTAAACGTTTTCTTTTTGAATCTTCCACAGTTCTGTACGTTAAAGAAGACGAGGAAATGTAGTCACCTCCCAAGGCCGTGTTCCGGCTGAGGGTGGAGCTGGGATTTGAAGCCCGTCTTTTCTCCCAGGGTCTGTGCTCAGAGATACAAAGGCCATCTGCACCAGGAGTGGCGCAGACCTGGGTTCAAATCCTGGGACATTTGCTCCTCTCAGCCTCCCATTTCCTCCTCTCAGCCTCCCATTTCCTCCTCTCAGCCTCCCATTTCCTCATTTCAGAGTAGAGAGAAACATTTCATAGAAAGACTCTGCTTAGTAAACACATTAATCTCTGTGAACTGATGGTGCACACGTAGGGTTCAGGGAGTTGGCTCTGGTTTGGGGGTCTGTTCTCAGGCTCATTTCCCCCACAGTGAGTGGTCTTCGCACACGGACCTTGCCTTCTGTTCATGCCCCCTCAGCACTGGCCCCACAGCGCCCGTCATGAGGAAGGGAGTGTTTGTTGAGTAAATGATATTCTGAATTTCTCAAAGTTCTTCTGAAGAGAAGTTTGTCCTTTTGTTTTCTTACAGAACAGTTATTAGATTTTTGCCCCTTTTTGTCGTATTTAACAGGTTCTTTTTTTAAAGATAGTTTTAGGTTTACAGAAAGTTGAGCAGACAGTACAGAGTTTCTTTATATCCCTTTATAATGTCCCCATTTATTTATTTATTTGAGAGAGAGAGAGCAGGCGCGCACACGTGTGAGCAGGGAGAACGACAGAGGGAGAGACAGAATACCAAGCAGACTCCACACTGAGCATGGAGCCCGATGCTGGGCTTGATCTCATAACCCTGAGATCAGGACCCGAGCTGAAATCAAGAGTTTGATGCTTAACCCACTGAGCCACTCAGGCACCTTTCCCCTATTACTGACATCCCGTGTGGTGTGTTTGTTTTGCTGATGAACCAGTATTAATACATTATTATTAACGGAAGTCCGTAACTTACATTAGGATTCACTCTGTGTTGTACAGTCTGTGGGTGTGGACACGTGTAGAATGTCACGTGTCCAATGTCACGTGTCCACATTACAGTATCATACGGAGCCACTGAGCTTTCGGCTGTGTCCATAGTTGTCCTTTACCAGAGTGTCATGTGGTTGGAATCATATGGGACGTGGCCTTTTCACACAGGCTCCTTTCATTAAACAATAGTCATTGAAGTCTCTTCCATATATTTTTGTGGGTTGAAAGCTGATCTGTCTTTATTGCTGAGTAATATTCCGTTGTATGGTTGTGCCCCAGTCTGTTTATCCATCTTTTGTGGGACATCTCGGCTGCTTCCAATGCTTGACGATTAGGAACAAAGCCTTCCATGCTGCGTTCCTTTCCAGACGCCCTTGACCCACGTCTGCTCCGCACTGGATGATGGCGCGTTGGGTTCCTTTATCAGGAAATCCTGGTCGCCGCTGGAAGTGCTTCCCTAAGTTGGCTTGTCAGTTAAACCTCTATGTACTTGTGTTTTTATTTTTTTAGCTTTACTGAGGTAAAATGATGAGTAATAAACTGTGTTTTAAAGATGTGTAGTTGGATAAGTTTTGTCATGTGTGTATACCTTCGAAACCATCACTTAATTAAGATGGTGAACATATCCATCCCCCCAGAAGTTCTTTATGCCCCATGGTAATTTCTCCTTTTCCTACCACTGATTTGCTTTCTGTTAGTAAAACTTGGTTTGCATTTCCTAGAATTTCACAGAAATAGACTCACACGTACTTTTTTTGTCTGTTTTGATTCATCATAATTATTTTGGATTCATTCATGTGTACATAAATAAATAGTCCGTTACATTGTATTACTGAAGAGTGTTTCCTTGGGTGGGTATACCACAATTTATTTATATATATTGCAGCATTAAAAAAGAGAACACCGTTTGATTCTGTAGGGCTTCTCTAAGATTTTTGGATCTGTTAGAATCAAGAGTAGAACCTGTAATTTATTGGATTTTATTTTTTTATTTTTCCTATAATTTATTTTAAAACTCTGGGTTTAATATTTGTAAACTAGAAAACAAAAGGGATACTTTGCAGGCTGTCAGCAAAAAGAAAAAAGAAAAGCAGGTACTAAAGTTACGTTCTAGGCAGAAAACAAAACTATATCTAAGAATCTTGGGACCTAGAGAGGGAAGGAATACCAGGGATCCAGTTGGGGGAGGGTGAAATGGAAGGGGGTGCACGGGGAGTGGGGGGAGCAGCCTCAGAGGGGCTGAAGAGAGCTTTGAGCTGCCTTCAAGCTGTCCTTGAAGGAATTAACTGATGTTTACCCTTAAGGTAGCTTTGTGATCCGTGTGTGAGTTCAGAGGTTGCCTGTTTTCTAAAAATTTCCCTCTGATGGCAGAAGTTTTTAAATAGGGGATACAGCCTTCTTTCTGCACCTGGACAAAAGGCTTTAAGTAACAAAGCCTAATTAACAAAACAGATTTGAAACTCAGACTAAAATAATTAGCTTATCAATAAGTATGGCCGACTCTCTGGATTTTGTGGAGAGAAGAAATTTATCATAAGACGTGATTTGGGGCATCTGCCGGCACAGCCTTGCAGACATTCTACGGACGTTAACTGGGACAAAGGTGTGGAGTTGTCAGGTTAAAATGTTTGTTACAGGTTTCAGTTATTTATCGTAAGTCAGCCAAGAGTATCAGAGCAACTTCTTGAACTTGAATTGTGGCTTGTGAGAACGAGGAACTGAATGCTAATGTTACTTGCTTTTTTAAATAGCCACGTGTGGTTAGTGGCTGCTGGTTCACGGGAGGGTTCTGGAGTCCTCTGTTCCGTGAGTGGAATGATGGGTGTTTTCCTCACTATTCAAAATCATTCCCTCTTCTCCCCTGCTCCCCACTTGTTTTTTGGGTGAAATGTATGTAGTCAAATTTGTGTATGTAAGTTAGATGCCTATTTGTTGGAATTCTTCTGTGGAATGGAGAACGATTTAGGTAAATATAAATGCAGATGTGATAAGTGGCAATCCATTGGCTTTACAGTTCTTTCTATCTTAAAGTTTTTTTGTCCTTCACAGTTTTGACTGGCATTTTAAATAACTCTTGAATTTTTGTGAGAAAATACTTGAATGGAACCTGTTGCAGTTAATCTCTTAGATCAGGAAGGGGCAAAGGATGTCCTGCTGCCTGTTTTCATATGCAAGCTAAAAATAGTTTTTATGTTTTTTAATGGTTAGGGAAAATCCCAAAGAATAACACTTCCTGACCTGTGAAAAGCGTGTAAGATTCATTTCTCGGTGTCTGTAAGTCGAGGCTCATCGGCGCACAGCTGTGCCCGTTTGTTCACGTGTTGGCAGCAGCAGCCCTGACTATTTGCGACAGACCCTGTCCGGCCCATAAAGCTTAACATGTTTGTTATTTGGCCCTTTACTTAAGGAAAGGTTTGCTCGCCCCTCTCTTCGATTTCTCTCTGCAGACATTGGAAACTTACTAGGACACTGGACCCTTCGGTTTTGATAGAAAGCTTGATGGTGGAGGGTGATCAATTGGATTGGGGCTCGTTTGTTTAGATTTTGAATACTGCCTCTTTATGTGGGCCGGAGGACTTGTGAACGAGTGACTACGATGTAAAGCACTTGGAGCCACAGTTCCCTCATTGTTCCGAGGCCCCTAGAGCGCCACAGTGCTGTAGGGTGTTTTAATTTTTGAGGAAGCACAGTGATAGTCGTCGTTTCTTGGACACTGTGCAAACTCCCAGCCCACAGTAGCTCACATTTTAAGATTAGATCACATTTTAAGATTAGATCACACTGTCTTTCTTTCTTTCTTTTTTTTTTTTTTAAGATTTTATTTATTTGAGATAGATCGCGCGTGCACACAATTGGGGGGACGGGCAAGAGGGAGAGGGAGAAGCAGACTCCCCACTGAGTTGGGAGCCCACCGTGGGGCTCTATCCCCGGGATCATGACCTGAGCCGAAGGCAGCCGCCCAGCCGACTGAGCTGCCCAGGCGCCCTTGCATTTTTTAATGGTGAATGGTGTCGCATCTTTGTGGAGCCGGGTTTTCGCTGGTAGCTACGCTGAAAAGCCATTGCCACGTGAGAATCAGTGAGCCACAGGAAACCAGGGTAGGAGTGTCCACTGTGATTCCAAGCCTCCGTAGTACCCAAGCACACATGCTCACAAGTAATCCTGGGTATTTAGGAGGGAAACAAAAACATGTTTTCCCTCAACTTAGATGTATTATTGTTTCAGATGGTTACCAAGTTATTAGGACGCAAATGCTTTTTAGGTTGTTCGGACCTAATAATAAATGGTATTTCTTTTGGCTTTGGGGCACCGGGGCACCGTGGAAAAGTTACTGAGTATCAAGGGTGCTGTGAAGGGAAATTTGGAAGAACCTCTGACGTAGAGCTCCCTGTGACCATGCCTAAGGACGAATGGTCAGAAATGTCATCAGTGATTATCTTTAAGACAGTAAACAAACTGAAATCACCCCCAGGCTGTTGCATGAGATGTCAGTCTTGAGCTCCTCTCAGAAATCGGGCACAGTTGAACCAGTGCAGCCCTCGCTTTCTAATCCAGGCTAAAAAGCAGAGGATGCAGTTAGTCAAGCATCCTAGATCTACTTGGAATTTTATTTGAAAGCTCAGGAGCTCTGTATCAGTCTATTAAATTGTGTTAACAAACGTTTCCAGGTAGTCTTTTTTTTTTTTTTTAAGATTTTATTTATTATTTGACAGAGACAGCCAGCAAGAGAGGGAACACAAGTAGGGGGAGTGGGAGAGGGAGAAGCAGGCTCCTAGTGGAGAAGCCTGATGTGGGGCTCAATCTCAGAACACTGGGATCATGCCCTGAGCCGAAGGCAGACGCTTAACGATTGAGCCACCCAGGCGCCCCAGAAGTTTCCAGGTAGTCTTGACCAGAAATTCTTAAAAGGAATACGTTACAAGTACTGTAAGAGTATTCTAGAAGATCTTACTAAATCAAGGCTTTAGCTGGACCGTTGGCTGCCTACCTCAAGGAGAGAAGGAAATGATTTGATGTTTGTCTTTAACCAGGAACAACTGAAACGATCCTGCTGTTATGAGTTGGTAGCCTTGCACCAGCCAAATGTAAATATGCTATTTTTTTTTTTAAGATTTTATTTATTTCTTAGAGAGAGCACGTGCACGAGCTGGGGAAGGGGCAGAGGGAGCAGGAAAAGCGGACTTCCCACTGAGCAGGTGCCTGCCTGCTTGATCCCAGGACTCCAGGATCATGACCTGAGCCGAAGGCAGTCACTTAACCGACTGAGCCACCCAGATGCCCCTCTGTTGTTGTTTTTTTTTTTTTAATTACGTAAGCTCTACATTGAACGTGGAGCTTAACTCATGACCCTGAGATCAAGAGTCACACGCTCTACCGACTGAGCCAGCCAGGCGCCCCAAACAGGCTAAGTTTTTATAGAGTTAGATGATTATTTTTCTTCTAGGGACAGTTCTTTGTTTTCCTGCTTGTTTTGTTCTTATAGCAATGGTTCAGATACTGAGAAGTCCAGGGACTCTGCTGCCTGTTGTGTAACAGTGACTTACAGTCACTCCTCTGCTGTGAACCAGGAACGGTTTGGTAGGGGGACTGTACTGCCATATGTGCAGGATAAAATTCAGCCTCAGGCTTGCGGGCCTTTGTGGGGAGGGGGCAGGGCAGGGGCACTTGGTGGGGGTACCCGGCTCTTTTGCTGGGGTTTGCCTGCTGCTCCTTGTTCCTGCTCCTTGCTCCTTTGCTTTTTTTTTTTTTTTTTTTTTTTTGGTCACGTACTAGAGTTTATTTCTAGGACCCACAGTGTTAGGAAAATTTGTGGTAGAAAATCTTAAAGTGGGTAGAACTTCATGTGGTGCTAATTCGTGTTGCTCTTCCGGAGAGACCTTTGCCAGGCACGTGGGTTGAGGGCCCTCCCATCCCACCTTGCGTTCAGGTCTGTGAGAACACTGCCTTTTGGAGTAGAGTCCAGCACGGTTTGGGTCTCACTGGCCCCAATTATTTTAAGACAACAGAAAATACCCTACTATTAGGTGTTTTTTGGGGACACTATTTAAAATTATCGTAGTATGGGTAAATAAAATTAACAATTTCTCTGGAACGAAAACTTCTTACATGTGAAGTCTTTTAATAACGTGGGTAATTCTTACCTGGTCACGTAGAATTGTGCTGCTGTTGCTGGCTGCTAGTCGTCGGAAGGCCAGTGAAAGGCCAGGCGGTAGAGGAGTCCGGTGTAGGCTGAGGGTAGGGGACACAGACGGCCACTGCGTTCAGTGACACCGCTATGATGGAGGCCCGGCACACCCAGTGGCCCCATATCCTGCGTCCGTGTGCTGTTTTCTAACTGCAAATATGTGGATTTTAGAAGAAATTCTGAAGGTTTTCTGTCCTTTCACAAAACTGTTTCCTGTTGAGAACTCTTGGAGCGCAGGAGTGGACATGTGAGTGAGGGGAGCAGGGACACTCATGTGCACGTCCTCCCAGTATTTGCGCACTCCCTCTCCAAGCGCCGAGTGGCGCCTACGTTATCACAGTAAATATGGCCCATTTCCGTCACGGTGTGGTGGGCGGCTGTTGGAGAGAGGCGTGGCACACAGAAGGTGCTCCCGGTGCACACTGCCTCCAGTGTTTGCAGATGGCAGCGTGTCGCCGTGTGGCGTGTGTGGCGTGTGAGCGGCGCTTCTGCCATCTGCTCTTCCACAGCGTGCGCACTCCTGCTCCAAAGGGGAGGCCCTAGGAGAGACCCCGAGCTCTTTCCCTGGATTACCGTGGCGTCATGCACCCCGCCCTCCTTGTCCTTAGAGCTCACAGCACCGGAGGCTGAAGTCACACCTTCTCCACACTAGATAGTACCTGGAAAGAGTGTGTGGTCAGAACCAGGGGTTTAAGGTTTTCCAAGATGAAATTCATAATTGAAACTTCAAATGTGTTTGATCTCAGAGGGAGATGGCTTGGGATCGATCAGGTTTTTACAGATTTCTTTTTAGCTTTAGTAGAGCCATTGTATGTTCTTGTTTGAACTTCCCAGTGGGTGTTCCAGTCTGCTGTGGCTTGATACATGGGTCTCACTGAGGACACTGATGGAGGACCAGGACTTGGCTGTGTACGCAGCACTGCCCTCGCATGGTGGTGCGCACCGCGCTCCCCCACGCCTTTGCTCATGCCCTTGCGCTCCTTTGAAGATCGCTCATCTCATCGGGTTGTCATGAAGTATTTGGATGAAGGAAGTATAATGTAACTAACTGGATTATGACTTGTCTTTAAAAGGGCTCACATTTTCAAGAATTTAAGTTTATAAATATCTTGTTAAGTGTGAACGCGTGCATTCCCAAGTAGCCTGTAACTCGGAACCCCTTACCAGTGGACGAAACAGAAGGCACAGTGGAGGTAGGATTCAGGAGCCCACAAAGGACTGACTTGTGAGTAAGCGCGGGGCAGAGCCCCAGGTTCCTGGGTGGTTGACCCTGTTAATATCTACAGTTAGCTGCGCTGTTTATGTGCTTTTGAAGTTCAGCAGCAGAGCAGGGGCCCGGAGCTCTTCACGGAGCGACCTGGGGTCGAGGCAGCTTCTGCGGGGCCGCCGTGGTGTAAGCAGGTCTGAAAGGCTGCCCTGGGGTTCGTCCGCGCTTTGCCCCCTTTTGGTTTCGCTCCGGTTCCTCCTGCCAGGAATGTTCCCTTCTGCAGATGCACTTCGGGTTAAGCCTTTCCCCACCCAGCCTGAAGCCCTTTCCCCTTGACTCTCTCAAGCACTTTTAGTGCCAATACGGTTGCTGGACGCTTGTCACCTCCCTGTCTGCTTTTCTATTGCTGTGTGCAGTGCGTGTTTTCATGTCTTGCCTCTACAGAAGCCCCATCCCTGTGTCTTCACTGTTGTGTTCCCTGGCGTCTTAACATAATGCCTTCTCTGGTAGGCCCTCCGTATGTCCCTGTCACTTTGATAGTCTGTGAATTATGGAATCCTAACTCGGAAGGACTTTGGTCAGTTTGCCTTATTGTCTTGATCGGTTTTATGTTTGCTTCCTTGAGCACTGGCCACTTCTGAGACACACCTAAGCCATGTTTAGTTTTTTCACTGACGGATTCTTTCTGGGGTAAAACCGGATCTGTGTCTAAGTGAGTTTGATGGTCACGTCCAGTGCCATAGAATATCCAGGTCGTTATACGGAAAGCAGCTGGGTTAGTTCGTTGGCTAAGTTGTGTATGAACATAGTTCAATTTAAAGGTAGATTCTTTAAATGGAGTTTCTTTTCAATGGTTTTTCCTGGCAGAATGCACTGTTAAGCTCATTAATTCTCAAGTTGAAATATCTTCACTAAAATACGGCTTTCCTTAGCGCAGTACGAGTTTCTGACGTCTCAAAATTGCACTCAAAGGTTGGTTAAAAACTGGAAGTACTGTTGCCAGGCTCCCGAATTGCAGGCTCAAAAATCCCTTTTGAAAGAGGAAGAGTGGGAGTAGGAAGGTAGGAGAAAGCTAAGTTACCCAGAAGGCAGCTTTCTTCCCGGGGCGAATGGATCAGGCCCTGGTTTTGTTTTTATTATTGAAACAATTGCTATGTTAAACAAAAAGATGAGCAAATGATTATAAAGTTATTTTTCTTGCGAAAGCAACTTTTCCTTTTAAGAAACATTGAAGAACATTTCTCTCTCTCTGGAGAAGTTCCTTCTGGAAAAGTTAATTTTATTCGGCCTTTCTTGATTATTTAACACGGACAGAATGATATTATTTAATGTATGATGCATGGTCACATTTCCTTAAATATTCTGTATAGTTATTTTTATTCTAATCAAAGTGCCAGTGCATTCGATGGTCCTGTCTCTTTAATTGGCTTTATTCTAGATCATTCTCTGCTTTTTCTGTTCATCTTTCAAAAGGCACTAGCGTTTTTCATTTATTTTTAAGAGTCCAGGCTGCTAGTTTTGTACAGTGTTCTGTACCTTGGACCAGTTTCCTCACCGTGAGCTTCAGGCTCACATTTTGTTGTGAGGATTGTGTGGGTTGTGTTGCTTCCATTGTGTCCCATGAGCTTGTCAGGCTGTCCCGTTGTTGGTCGTGATTGAATCGTTTGGTCTGGGTGGTGTCTACTAGATCCTTCCATCGTAAAGGCACCTTTGTCCCCTTGTAACTGGTAAGCTGCAGGATGATAGTGTGAGACTGTGATGCCTCACCCCACAGCCCCCCTCAGCAGTGTGTCCTCTGGTGGAACCTGTCTGAACCCGTGACAGGATTGCTGCTGGCACAACTGGGATTCTCTAATTGTGTTGGTTGCTTTTGTGGTTATTACATGACATTTTCCTGTAAGATTTCCTCCCCTGTCCATTTTTCTTGAATATCACTCTATGGCTTATAAAACTTTACTGTTTTTTCTCTTTCTAGTACTCAAATGAACCCAGAGTTGGGGAGGGGAACCCCTTTGGGCTGGTTTCTGTGTCCTTTTGACATGTCCCCATCAGTCACTGAGCACATCCTTGATTTCTGATAAGTACTTCAAATTCACCTTGACCTTTCCTTCTTCCAGACCTGTCATCAGCCACTTCTTCACGGTGCGTGCATTCCTTTGTGGTAGGGAGTGGTATTTAGAAACCAAGATCTAGACACCAAGTTTCTTGTGACTGCTGAGATGTCATTGCTTCCAGGCCCTTCCTGTGGATAAACTAGACATGTATTAATGTTTTTAATTAAATTGGAATGCCTGAAAGGCTGTAGCAACTTTATAGATTGTCGTTTGTGCTGAAAACCTGGCATCTGGTATCTGTGAGCAATTTCAGAGACTAAGGCTTTCTGCAGTCTTCCTTTTCCACAACCCTCTAGAAAGTTAGGATTTTCTGTGCCAACAGCATGCAGAATTCATTAACCATACATATCTCTGAAAGATTGGTCCAGTAAGTGACACAGAAACAAAAAGCTGGACTCGTTGGTTTATTTAGTAAGGCTTTATTCCATAATTCAAAAAGTGTTTATCGAACAGTGACATTGTTTTAGGCAATGCAAAAGAAATGGGACTTGGTGTCTGCGCTGTGGCTGAGTAACACGTCTGGGGCAGGGTGACGGATGCGGACCAGCGCACAGAGGGAGGAAGGTAGCTAGATGCTTCCTAGCCTGGGTACCTGAAGTGCCGCCTGGCTGAGGTACGAGTGAATGTCTGTGCACAGGCGTCTACACGGCTGGATGACTTTACGGGGAGTGAAAGTTTGTACTGGGTTTTGAATTAAAGGCTAGGCTCTGTGGGAAATGCCCAATGCTGACCATTCTATTTCCAAAGTCAAGTCTAAAAGATGTTATGGGTATTTTCAAAATGACCTAATAGGTCCTTTGATAGGAGAGACCCTAGCTTACGTTGTTTCTTGGTGAGTGCTTTCTTTACTCTTTATGTAACCTAAAAAGAATTGTTTTGTTTGAAGCCCTAGTGTTCTCAGTTTTTTGGTACGTCATAGTGCTGGAATGTACAAGTTTTGTTTTTTTGGTTTTTTTAAAATGTATTACAATTTAAAAGTCAGTTTAGATGGTTTTCAGTTTGGAACAAATGTTAGCAAATTTTTTCCTAGAATTGTTCATGTGTGTAGTGCTTAATACAAATTTTAGGGCCTCCTTGAGACTTACCTATGGTATTGTCTGAGCAGTTGGATAAACTTCTTAAATGTTTATTTAAAACACATTAAAACACAAATACTGTGTGATTTATCAAGATTATAGCAGTAATGGGATTCAGAATATACTTGAATGGAGGAGGGGAGTAGGTAAATATGAAGAATATGTTTTCGGTTCCCAAAGTAAAAACATTTAAAAAAGCAAATATAACTGGTAGCCACATAAATTTTGCCTCCTTTCCAGACTGCCCCATGCAAGACTGTCATTAATTTCTGAAAAGGCAACTCTGGTCACACGGTAGAGTTCCCTCCTTCTCCATCCCCTGTGGAGGAGGTCAGCCCCAGGGCTGCCACCGTGCCCCCAGGGCCTGGTCATGTGGTCAGTGCTCAGTAGAGACCTGCCTTGTCATAGTGCCACTGCAGCCCACTGTTCCCTCCTCTGTCAGCTTTGGGAGCCTGTTTGCACCCTAACGTTCCCTTGAGGCTGCACTGCTGGGTTCTCTTTCCTGGAAATCTGTCTCCTCCTTGCAGACCATAAACAGACCTTCCCACACATTGAGGCCCAGTGTCAATGCTTCCTCTTCCACGAAGCCTTCCCAAACCACCAACTCTCCAAAGCTGAGGGTGTTCTCTTTCTCCTCAAGCCTTTATATACTTGCTTATTCTTAGGACATGCTTTTATATTACTGATTCCCTTTCCTGAACTGTCTACTTCGTTTTCCCCTCCCTCCCATTGCCTAGCATGGGATCTTGTAAATATGTAGATGGCAGGGGCACAGCCCGAAGTTTTCAGATTGGTGTGACCGTGCGATGTTATGGAGAGGAGGTGAGATGTGTATGGAGAATGGAGGATCACTTGGAGTGGGATTGGTGAAAACCAGGTGGAGAGTTTAATAGGTGGCTCTGGTGCTTTAGGGGTTTTCAGTGCAGCTCTTGTGATCTGAGTATTACTTCTGTTCAGACTTCACAGCCTGTTCACAGGGAACATCAGGAAACTTCTTCGCGAAAGGCAGCGTTTTTAGTATGGTGGTGCCCCCGAACCCCTAGCACCCTGCTAGAGGTCAAATCAGAGCAGTCTGCACTGCTTTCAGATTTCCGTTAATCTTTTTAACACCATACATTTCTTTTTAAATCTGTGCTTGGTTGTGATTAAGGCAGGAAGTCAGCCCCCCCCACCCCGTTTTTAGGACAACCTGAGGGAGGAATGATGTCCCTCGCTTTATTAGGAGCATCAGCTCACTGAAGTGCTGAGCCCAGCCCTGGGCTTCTTTTTATGCTCCTCCTTACAGCCCAGCACTTGTCATCCCGAGTCCCATGGTTTCCTGCTCCCGCACCCCTGTGAGCTGCTAGGTAGCTTCGGGTTTTAGTGTGAATGTAGCAAGGTCTGCAGCGAAGCTGTCTTCACAGATCACCACACACGACACAGCAGACTCAGTCAGGTGCCTGAGTGCAGTTCTAAACGTTTGGATGAATTATATAGCAAGTGCAACTTTGTTTTTTTAATTAAGTTTTTTATTTTGAGGTAATTGAAGATTCATGATATATTAGTAAGACATTATTCACAAGGAATAATATGGAGAGATGCCATGTGTTCTTTAACCATTTTTCCCCAGTGGTAGCATTTTGGGAAACGGTAGTACATCATCTGAACCAGGGTATTGATGTCGATGCGGTAAAGATACAGAACATTTTCCAAGTATCTTTCTGTGTCCCCCGTTACAGTCACACCCACATCTCCCTGCCCTTACCCCACAGCAACCGCTCATCTGTTCTGCCTTTCTATAGTGGTGTCATTTTTTTCTTTTTTTTTAATTAAGAGTTTATTCATTGATTTTAGCAGGGGGAGGAGTAGAGGGAGAGAGAGAAAGAGAATCTCAAGCAGAACCACTGCTGAGCATGGAACCCAACACGGGCCTCAATCCCATGACCCTGAGATCATGACCTGAGCTGAAACCAAGAGCTGGACGCTCAACCAACTGAGCCCCCCAGGCGCCCCTATAGTGGTGTCCTTTCAAGAAGGTTGCAGAAATGGTTAAGTCCTTGATTCTTGTTAATTTTTATATAAGGCATGTGGTTCAGGTCGAGGTCCATTTTTTTTTTTTTCCTGTTGGCATGCAGTTCTCCAGTAATATTTATTGGGAAAAAAAAAAAAGGCTATACTTCTTTCATTGAATTGCTTTTGCACCTTTGTCAAAAATCAGTTGGGCATATATGTGTGGGTCAATTTACGGCTCTCTGTCCATTGATCTCTGTGTCTGTCCCTCATGCCAGTACCAGTAGCCTGGATCACTGCAGCTGTGTAGTCAGCGCCAGTGCCATACCGTGTAGAGTGATCCCTCCCAGTTTAGTCTCCTTTCTCATAATTGTAGCTATTTTAGTTCTTCTGCCTTTCCATATCAATTTTAAAACAATCTTGTCTGTAGCTTTAAAAAAATAAACCTGGGGCGCCTGGGTGGCACAGCGGTTAAGCGTCTGCCTTCGGCTCAGGGCATGATCCCGGCGTTATGGGATCGAGCCCCACATCAGGCTCTTCCTCTATGAGCCTGCTTCTTCCTCTCCCACTCCCCCTGCTTGTGTTCCCTCTCTCCCTCTCTCGCTGGCTGTCTCTATCTCTGTCGAATAAATAAATTTAAAAAAATAAAAAAATAAAAAAAATAAACCTTGCTGGAATTTTGTAGGAATTATGTTGAACCTCTATATCCATATGGGAAGAGTTGACATCATTACTTTGTTGAGTCTTCCAATCCGTGAACATAGGATGTCTTTTTCTTTTTATTGAAAGCTTATGATGTAAAGAGAAAGATGACTGATGTAACATGTTGACATGTATTAAGAGATGCTTTTTTCCCAGGGACACTATCAATGACAAACTGGCAGATTGCATCTTTGTTCAATTTCTTTTTAAAAAAAATTTTTTGTAGGCCTATGAAAGGAGGTTTCCTACATGTCCTTTGATTCCAATGTTTGTGGACAGTGACACTGTGAGTGAGTTCAAGAGTGAAGACGGGGCTATTCACGTTATAGAAAGGCGCTGTAAGCTGGACATAGATGCACCAAGGCTGCTGAAAAAGGTACCTCCGGGGACAGCTTAGAAAGGCCGTCCCCAAACTAGATGAACGTACGTTCACAGCTTCTGTTGCATTTGGTGTTATTAATAAGCCCTTTTTCTCTTTATTTTGTTTTCTAAAGATTGCAGGAGTTGATTATGTTTATTTTGTCCAGAAAAACTCACTGAATTCTCGGGAACGTACTTTGCACATTGAGGCCCACAATGAGACCTTTTCTAATCGGGTCATCATCAATGAGCACTGCTGCTACACCGTGAGTAACCAGCATTTGGGGGAAGACGCGAGTGGGGGCCGCCGTGTCGCGTTGGGGAGTTGCTTGGCCACCGCTTTACGCAGTCCACTGCCTTGTCTCAGAGGGCAGCTCTTCAGAGGTCACTCATTTCTCATTGGTGGGATCGGCAAGGTGGCAGGTGTGGTTTACTGCAGAATGGATTACATTGTTGTAGCAGTTAAGGGAGCCTAGTGATGCCTTGATTTGTCTTTAAATGTTACCTTAATATGTCTCTTCCTCTCTGGTGCTGCTCTAACACTTTAGAAGTATATATGGAGGGACCCGAGTTACAGTTTTCCTCTGCTATCTGAAAGTAGAGCGTTCCGTGAACTCTTTCGTATGCTGAAATGGGGCAAAGCAAAACAGCAAATTAGTATGAATTTATATGGAAAATTTTTTTAGTGTTCTTAGACTCAAAAAATAACCTCTTTAGGCTTTTCTGAGACCTTAGGACACATCTTGCTAACAGATGCACAATATAAATGCAGATAAAGCCCAGATGCGCACAGACACAGTTCTAGGCTCCGGAGCCCTGACCCTGAGATGTTGAGTGTGGCTCTCTGGGAGGGGGCTTGGTGCCACTGTCACGGCTTGGGCTTGGGGTATGAGCTGCCTCTGTAATGGCTTTTCCAAAACGTGGTGAATGCTGTTTTTGCTTTCTGCCCTTTTTCCTAAAAGCGGAAATCCTCTCTGGATTTCTTTTGGTTATCAAAACCAGGTACAAATGTGGATCTTTCATGAAAGCAAAGTGGTGTAACGTAGACTTTGGGAAAGGGAGGGTATACATGTAACGCATCCCTTTAAGACCAGGCTGAGTGCTTTTACCTGCTGCACCATCTTCAGTAACTTCTGTTACCAGATTCTTAGAAGAATCTAATAGGGTCTGTCTTCTTCTCCCTTACCTTCCTACAACACATCCTCGGTGCCGAATCCGAAATGATCCTTTTAAAGTCTATCAGATTGTGTCACACTTTGCACAGTGTTCCTGCATTTCACTCAGAGGAGGTGCCCAGAGGCCTTCCAGTGGCTTACAAGGCTCTGCATTTTCTCTCTCTCTTTTTTTTTAATTATATTATGTTAGTCACCATACAGTACATCCCCGGATTCCGATGCAAAGTTCGATGCTTCATTAGTTGCGTATAATACCCAGTGCACCATGCAATACGTGCCCTCCTTACTACCCATCACCAATCTGTCCCATTCCTCCACCCCCCTCCCCTCTGAAATCTTCAGTTTGTTTCTCATAGGATGATCGGTAGGGGAAGAAAGGGATAAAGAAAGGGGGGGTAATCAGAAGGGGGAATGAAACATGCATTTTCTCTTAATCACACATCTGCTGTCCTACCCTCCTCGCGCACAAGCCTATGCGCCTTCTTGCTGTTCCTGATCGCGTAGGCGTGCTTCCCCTGAAGGACCTTTGCTCCAAGCGCGCCCGCTGCCGGGAACACTCTGCCCCCCGATCTCTGCTTGACTCCCGCCCTCACCTCCTTCAGTCTGTGCTCACATCTGCCTTTCGGGATGAAGCTGGTCTGAACACCCTATTTAATTCTGCTGCCTGCCCCCTCCCCAACACACACACACACACACACACACACACACACACACACACACACACGTCCTTTTAACCTGCTTCACCATTCCTTTCTCCTTTGGCACTTGTCTTCCAACAATGACAGAATTTCTTACCTCGTATGTTTGTGGCTTAATTGCCGTTCTCCCCCTCCAGACTGTATGCTCCATGAGGCAGGGGTCTTCCTTTTGTTTATGATGGAGAACACTGCTCAGTAAATGTGGTGAATGAATGAACCAAGAATGAAAATGAAGCTCTCCTTTTAACAGTCATTTTAGAATTTTTTTTGGAGTATTTTAGAAATATTATTTAGGTCTTTGCATGATTTTGAACCCCCCTGTGTAATTTTTCCATCTGGTGCTTTCATGATAATAACATCATTACTCAAATAAAATGTTTTCTTTTGGTGATCAGTTGGTTGAGGAGGAGACAAGTGACCTTGTCAGTTGTCAGCATAGTTAATGGGAATGATTTCTCGTTTATCCGCAGGTTCACCCTGAAAATGAAGATTGGACTTGTTTTGAACAGTCTGCAAGTTTAGATATTAAATCTTTCTTTGGTTTCGAAAGTACAGTGGAAAAAATTGCAATGAAACAATATACCAGCAACATTAAAAAAGTGAGTCCAGCTTGGGAGTTTATGGAAAAGGGGAGGCAGGAGCCTCTGAGCTGCTCCGAGCCGGCAGTGTTTTCAGAAGGGTAGCAGTGGCTACTCAGGGATCCCAGCCATTTCAAGACAAGGCAGTACTTTGGCTTTTCCCCAAGCCTTGTGTTCCAGGGTGGCGTAGGGTTGGATGGGGTTCAGATGGTCCTGGTGGCCGGTGGAGGTAGGGAGGAGCGCGTAGCCACCGGCCATGGCACCCTCCACTTGAATCACTGGGAGATTGGGGTGGGGGGGGTGAGGTGGGAGCATCTGGCTTACAGCACCCCCGCTGCCACCTAGGGTCTGTGGGCAGGAGATGCTGCATGAGGAGACACTTGCTGGGAGTCTCTCAGGCGTCTCCAGGCTTTGGATTATTAGGTTTGTCTTCCTGGAAAAGCTTTCCTTCTCATTTTTTTTTTAAAGATTTATTTATTTGAGAGGGATGGGGGGGAGAGAGAGCAAGCACGGTGCGAAGATGCAGAGGGAGAAGGAGAGAGACTCTCAAGCAGATTCCCTGCTGAGTGTGAAGCCTAATGTGGGGCTCGATCTCACAACGCTGAGATCGTGACTTGAGCTAAAATCAAGAGTCAGACGCTTAACCGACTGAGCCACCCAGGCGCCCCCCCTTCCTTCCCATTTTTATGCTGCTGCTCAGTGTTGGTGTAGAATATGGTTGTGAAGTGTATCCGTGTGGGGTTCTGAGTGCTTTTTGAAGGCTTGTTTTCTTTTTTTTTTTTTTTAAAGATTTTTATTTATTTATTTGACAGAGATAGAGACAGCCAGTGAGAGAGGGAAACACAAGCAGGGGGAGTGGGAGAGGAAGAAGCAGGCTCATAGCAGCGGAGCCTGATGTGGGGCTCGATCCCATAACGCCGGGATCACGCCCTGAGCCGAAGGCAGACGCTTAACCGCTGTGCCACCCAGGCGCCCCTGAAGGCTTGTTTTCTATTCAGGGTGTTAGAAAGAATTCGGATTGAGGCACAAAGCATGTATCGAGTACAAGTGTGGTAAATCGGTGCTTGTAATTAGTCATAAAAAGAAAAATCTGTCTCTTTAGATATTATTTCCTAGACCTTTGGAGAAGAGGAAGTAAAATAATTATGAAAAACAAAAACACAAAGACATTTCACTTTTGTTTTTACAGATTTATTCTGTAGCAATTCAGGTTTTATTGGTGTTTTAAAAACCTGAGGGAGATGAATTATTTGAATGTTGAATATATTCTAACCTTAAAATTGCTTTTGTTTTAAAGGGAAAAGAAATAATTGAGTACTATCTTCGTCAGCTGGAAGAAGAAGGCATAACGTTCGTGCCCCGCTGGACTCCACCTTCCATCGCTCCCTCCTCAGAGACCTCCTCATCGTGCAAGAAACAGGCCATGTCCTTGGCTGTCGTGGTTCCAGACGCTGCCCAGGCAGAGGGGCTGGGCAGTGAGGCCCTCAGCAGCCCCAGCGGGCCACCGGAGCCCGTGGCGGGGACCCCTGATGGTGGGTTGGAAAGAGGGTTGTCCCGCCAGCAAGGCTAGGGGGCTCCGTGGTGTCCTTTCCCTCCGCTTCCTCCACCCATTCTTTTTTCCGGGAACATGTGGAGATAATATTGTTACTGTCCCTTTTCCACATTTTTTTGCTTAGAATGAAGAAACATTTAATTTTTTTAATGGGCAGGAAAGATTATATCAAGTTATTCTTTTCTGGAAACCAGGAAATGTGTTTCATTTATTTTGATTGAAGGCATCTTTAGTGAGTGAAAGGTAGCAGCTCACCCTTTTTAACCCAGTTGTGTCACCATCAGACACGTTGTGCTCACTCTGTGCTGGGCCCTGTTACGAGCACTTGATGAATATTTACGCACGTAACAGGGGTTCCTTTTTGGTACGAAGTGCTTGTTACCCACACTTTATGTATGAGTGAACTGAGGCCCAGAGGAACTGAGTAACTTGCGTGGAGTCACACAGCCGGCCCGTGGCAGTGCTGGGACTGAGCGGGGGTGGCTGGTTCCAGGGTCTGCACATAACCGCTATGCTGTGCTGCCTTTCATGTGTGTTAAACACACATGCGCACACACGTGCGCACACACGTGCACACACACACACATGCACCTCTTTTTTATTTCTCCGAGTGATGCCCATTGTAAAACCATGCAAGAAAATTCTACCACTTGTAAGTTTTGTTCAGGTATTGCTGCTTCTCTCCCCATGCTTGCTTCTCTGCAGCTAACCTGTGCCATTTGTTTGCCATTCAGTAGGTAGCAGGTGGCAGACACTTTAATTGGTCTGGGGACACGTTTGGTTTTTCCACCTCTTGAGTGTTGGCTGTATTCATGGTCCCCGATCGTGGAGATTTCTTGTATTCCTGAGTACAGCGGCTCTGTTCAGAATAGGGTTAAGTCCACGTACTTGTTTCAATTCACTGTTTAATGTCATGTGGGTCCTCTTTATATAAAGTTTGAATTAAAAGAGTCACTCAGTGTCTGTTACAGATTTTCTTCTGTCGGAAATACTAGTGAGATTTTTGCAAATAGAGGTGACCACAGGGTGATCAGGGAATATCATTGAATCAGTAGCCTGACCTGGGGCTTGGTCAGTGATTTCATCTTACAGACTATCACTGAGGGTCTCTTAGCTCTGCTGTCCCTGGGGCGTCTTTGAGTTCTACAACTTGGGGACCACACTTAACTGAGCAGGATGACTTTGGAAACCTTCATGTTCCAGTGTTCTTTGTGTAAATATCATCCTGTAACTTCTGTTCCAGACAAACTAGATGCGGACTACATCAAGAGATACCTGGGTGACTTGACCCCGCTGCAGGAGAGCTGCCTGATCCGGCTTCGCCAGTGGCTCCAGGAAACCCACAAGGGCAAAGTGAGAACCCGCACCCCCTGTACTGTGGTGCTGTCTGTGGCCTCTGACCCCGGTCCTGCTCGTACTTACTCAGAGCAGATGTTCCCGATTGCCATAGCTGGGGGCATCCCTGTCGGTCCCAGCGTCATTGGTCTGTGTTTCTGGGTGTGGCATCGGAGTCCCTCATGGCGAATCGCGATCCCCGTCTACGGACGATCAGCTGTGCTTTTCTAGGTTTCCCAGAGGAGGGTCCCTTAAAAACAACTACAGGTTAAGTTACAAAGCAATATTCTATTCCAAGAATTCAGACTTTTTTTTTAAGATTTTTTTTTTTAGAGAGCAGGGGAAGGGGTAGAGGGAGAAAAAGAGGGAGAAGATATCCAGCAGACTCCTGCTGAGCGAGGAGCCTGACATGGGGCTCGGACCCATGACCCCGAGATCACAATCTGAGCCAACTGAGCCATACAGGCGCCCCCAAGTATTCAGACATTTTAATTTTCAGAAGCTGTGGAAAGAGTTCACAGGTTATTCCGAGACCAGAAGTGTTTGAGCTTTCATGTTGAGGTTTTTGGTAGAATTTTAGCCTTGTTAAGGAGTCGGGTTATTCTGATAAGCCTCATAGTAATGGGGGGCTGGTAGTGAGCACAGGCAGCGTCCAGCTGGTTGCTGGCGTCACCTCGTAGAGGGAAGCTGGGATTGTATGGAGTCGGCCCGCTCTCGAATTCTGTCAGCCAGGTTACTGCGACCACATCCTGAGGACTGTTGAGTGTCCCTTGTCGAGGGCACAACCCCTGTAGTAACGCTGTCGTTTGTTGTGCTCTCACCACGTGCTGGACGCTCTTAGGAGCTTTGTGAGGTCCTCCCAGCAGCCTTCTGAGGTGGTGATGTTTCTATCCTATGAGGGAACTGAGGCACAGAGCAGTGAAGTCACTTGCCTGAGGCCTTCCAGTGAGCGAGCGCTGGGCTGAGGGTTTGAAGCCAGGGTTTGGTTCCAGCACCCGCGTCCTTTCTGAGCGGCAGCAACGCCATCTCAGTGCCTTGAGTTGCTCTCCCAGCAGTGGGGTCGTTGGCAGGCTCCCCTCCCACTGCCCTCCTGCCCCCCTGTGCATCGGCGAGCCCATGGCCGCAGACAAAGACGACGACGACCAGGCCGGATGAGACTCAGATGTGGTTTTGGTCTTTTTCACTCAGAGAAGTTGACTTACCCTTTTAGAGGAAGCGTGTGTTAGGAACACCACCACCCCTACCCAAACCAACAAGACTCTGTGTTCTGGTGTGGTGTAAATATAGAGCAGTGCGCCCAGACCACAGTCCTAAATCAGCCCAGTGAATTGGAGCATCTGATGTTTAACAAATTATTTATGCCTTTGCTCTACTTGGCTGGAACTGAAATGGAATACTATGAAGGTTATTCAGATTAATGATACCAATTTTCTAAAGCATCGAGGAAGGTTTTTTTTTTTTTTTTTTTAGTAACAGCTAATTTTAGATAGCGCAGTAATGCAGCTCCCTCTGGATGAGAAGTGACAGTTTTAGAGTTTTTTCCCTTAGAACTTTCAACATTGCTTAGAAACATCTTCTCTTAATAGATCCCGAAAGATGAGCATATTCTGCGGTTCTTACGCGCCCGGGACTTCAATATCGACAAAGCCAGAGAGATCATGTGTCAGTCTTTGACTTGGCGAAAGCAGCACCAGGTGGACTACATTCTTGAGACCTGGAGTCCTCCCCAGGTCCTTCAGGACTACTACGCGGGAGGCTGGCACCATCATGACAAAGGTGGGCTGGGCATCCTGGGTGTGCTTCGAGGCCACATTGCACAGAGTCGAAGGGGGCCGTGAATGCCTGAGCCCTCCTTCTCCCGGCCTGGACAGTGGTGCCCCTTCATCACGGCCGGCCCCACACCGCTCCACCCGCTCGGAAGCCCTCTGATAGTCCCCCGTAGAGCAGCAGGTGCGGGCTGTCTGCTCCTTCCCTCGGCGCACAGCCCTTTGGCCGCCAAATTTCTTCACCTCTCTTAGTCACAAAGACTTTGTTTCAAAAAACCCACAAGTTTGAGGGCAGTGTTTTCAGGAGCACAATGCTAGTGAAGGAACTTTTAATAACTTAAATCCCTACAAGATCTATAAAAATATACAGCCAGGTTTTCTACATCAAAACAGTGAAGAACTTCAGCTCTGTTTTGGACAGGAAGCAAAACATAAGCCAAGGAAGTGACACCCCTAAAACGAAGGGTAAGTTAAGTGAGCACAGTTCTCTTGGATCGCTTTCCATAGCACGCCTTGCAGGAAAGCCAGCATTGCCAGAGGCATGCTCACTATTTCCTGATTCGGAGTGGGACAGTGGACAGAACGGAATCGCGGACGTGGAGCGGCACAGGGATGGCCCCGCAACTCCCTCCCCCTCTAAGCAGATTCCTCCAAAACGGAACAGCTCAGATTTGTCCGTTCCGGACTTCATCTTTCATACTTTTCCAGATTAATTGTAGCTCTGTTCTTTTTTACTAGCAACATACATTTGTTCTGCTTTCCCACCCTTCAAATATTAGAGTTTGGTAGTGAAACATTAACCAACGTATGTTATACATGTTGGGAGACACTTCTTATAAATCTTCTTTCAATAAGATTTGGGAGTACAAAGACCTTTTTATTTTAAGTAGAACAGAGCTCGACCCAGACCGGGTGAGAAATACAAGGAAAATTGGGACGTCTGTCAAGGTGACAGTGCTGACCCTGCATTAACAAAAGCCAAGTCTTAGTTGCTGGTCAGCAGCAGGTCCGTTCTTATCCTTTCTGCCACTCCCGTGTGGCACCAGGTGTCAGGAGTCCAGAATCTAGAGAATCTGTTGACTCAAGGGGACACTGTGGCCACCGAGCTCTTTTCCCCCTATGTAGCTGGCCCGTGACGACAGAGCATTTGTATAGTGGGTGAGGTTCCTCTCGGGTCCCATCCATCAGAACTTTGGGCTGTAAACGAGAGCCAGCATGTGCTGGATGGTATGGAAATTTCCTGAAAGTCCTCATTTATCCTGATCTTTGGATGGGAATCAAGGGAAGCTGGCTTTTAAAAAAATCTAGATACTCACTTTTTAATAACTCATGAAATGAAAGAAAATGTTTTCCCTAAGAAAGAAAATTTTAAAATACTCCATATTCACGGAAAAAAGTGTCTCTGGATCTTCTGAGGTCCCCCCCACCCCCCGGCTGTTGAAAGTCAGTTCTGCTCAACCCCCTGGTGGTTTAAGGGAGGGTCCGAGCCTAGTGATGGCCCCAGTCAGTACCCGTGGTTGGAGCCAGATGAGAGGTTGAATGGTGCCTGGGGCCTCTCCTCCTGGGCTGAGGGGCAGCGGCTGGAGGTCTCCTGCAACACACGGCCAGCTGCGGCTTCTAAGTGGGAAAGCACGCTCCTTGTTAAGGTTCCTAGAGTTGTACTGTCAGCTGCTCATCAGGAACGGTGCTGACCATACCTTTCCTTCCCCTCCTGCAGACGGGCGGCCACTGTACGTGCTCAGGCTGGGACAGATGGACACCAAGGGCTTGGTGAGAGCCCTCGGGGAGGAGGCTCTGCTGCGATATGTAAGTGTGTCCTTTGCCAGCAGGATGGTGGCCTTACAGCTGGTACAGCAAGCAGGGAGTGCTTTTGTCATTGGGAAGGC
This sequence comes from Ailuropoda melanoleuca, assembly GCF_002007445.2. Taxonomy (NCBI): domain Eukaryota; kingdom Metazoa; phylum Chordata; class Mammalia; order Carnivora; family Ursidae; genus Ailuropoda; species Ailuropoda melanoleuca. Next base: position 41,235,274 of record NC_048230.1, read on the forward strand.
CACTCTAGTAATACATATTTAAAATTTCAAAAGAGGGCACGGAAGTTATAAAAATGTCTTTCACAGGGAAGTATCAGCAAAAAATCTGTATAGCCACTCAAATGACGTCGTGGGGACTGATTTTGGGTCGTCTTGTTCCATTGGCTTGGTCCCAGCCCCCCTCTCCCTTTGAGCCACGTCTAGGATCAGACCTCTTCCTAGTGTTCTTTGCCCGACACTTGCTTACCTGCAGGTCCTCACAGCTCTTACCTGGATAGTTATAAATGCTCCCTTCCTGCCCCCCGCACTCCAGGCTCCCCATCCACTTCAGCCTCCACAGTGTGGACAGTTAGGAAGAGAAGAGTGTGCATAAATTATAAACCAAACAGGCGTCGGAGGGGCTCATTCAGTGAAGCATCTGCCTTTGGCTCAGGTCGTGGTCCCAGGGTCCTGGGATCGAGTCCCGCATCAGACTCCCTGCTCAGAGGGCTGTATCATTGTCACTTTGGTTCATAGCTTGACACAGTGGTGTTACTTAGACTAATCATGGGCTTTTTATATGGCCATTTTACACATAGGTTCTCTCCGTAAATGAAGAAGGGCTGAGACGGTGTGAAGAAAATACAAAGGTCTTCGGTCGACCTATCAGGTAGATGTTGATTTTGTTTTTCCTTCCAGCTTATTGAGAATGTGAGGTAAATATTTCTAGTTGACTTTTAGGACCAAAATCTGGTTTGATTTTTAGGCTTTGAGATTTCGAGAACCAAATCTAAATCTCTTCCCATTTTCTGCAGTGTTCCAGAAGGCAGAAGATAGATAACTATGTAATTCGGTCAGTTGGGAGGGATAGGTGCTGGATTTTGGTATTTCTAACCCCGAGTGAGACATTGCTGTCACCTCAGTCTTAGTGGGTCGGCCTGTCTGGTTAGTCCGCACGGTCCTTGGGAGCCCAGGGTCACAGGTTGGTGTGCTTGGTTGGGTTTAGTTGCAGGGGCACAAGGAAATTGTTCTCTATTTCTCAGCCATACTTGTAGTTATGGTAAGCTATTTGGAAAACGTGCTGTGGTTTGGAGGTGGGCACTAGAAAGGCACAGCAGGTTAACGGGGACGGAAGTTCCTCCATGACAGGAAGGGGTTGCGAGGCTTTTCCTTCCCTGCTGTATTGTCGGCTCCTGAGACACTGCTGGCTTCAGTAGGTATTTGTGGAAGAAGAGCTTCTTGCAGTCGGTCACACTGTGTGTTAAAAAGCCAGATTTGTGCCCTGCCGGGTCACAAACGTGTCCAAATGAGGTTGTTATTGTCAATTAGCCATTGAGGTTTTGCTATTTCAGGTATTGGTCCCACCACACTGATCCCGTATGTGTCATACAAGTAGATAAAAATATGGTTCATAACACTTTAATTTTTAGAAACTGGTCTTTTTTTGGAAACGGATATGAATGACTGTTTCGTAGTATCAAGAAGAAGATAGCTTAGGACCTGGTTTGCACGCATGCTGTCTCTAGTGAGTAGCTCACACGTCTGCACCCCTGCAGTTCGTGGACCTGCCTGGTGGACCTGGAGGGACTGAATATGCGCCACCTATGGAGACCCGGCGTCAAGGCCCTGCTGCGCATCATAGAGGTGGTGGAGGCCAACTACCCCGAGACGCTCGGCCGCCTCCTCATCCTCCGCGCTCCCCGCGTGTTCCCTGTCCTCTGGACACTGGTGGGTTCGGGGGCCATGCTGTAGAGACAGTCATGGAGAAGGCGGATAGGCGTGCATTCGTATCCCTGTTTCTGTTTGTCTTAACTAATCAGGAAATCACAAATGTGGAAAGATACACACTTTCTCAAATCGTTTAAAGGAAGAAAGAATTCATGAGAATCCTTTTGTCATGAAAATAGACTTTATGGAAAAAGTGTATCAGACTCCCTGGCCCTACCCGCCCCCACCCACTCATACTGTCACACTGTAATTTTAATCTTTGGAAATCAGACAGCAAAGCAAAATGACTACAGGGTCTTTTCTCATTACTTACAGGTTAGTCCATTCATTGATGACAACACCAGAAGGAAATTCCTGATTTATGCAGGAAATGACTACCAGGGTCCTGGAGGCCTGCTGGACTACATTGATAAAGAGATTATTCCAGATTTCCTGAGCGGGGAGTGCGTGGTATGTATTTAGGCAAGCAGCTATACATTTGGCTGCTTTTTACAGGGGTGGCTAGGAAAGGTGGGTGTTGGTTGGTACAAATGATTTTCAGAAATTTTAGTTTGGATTATTGTGTTTTTTAATTTTTCTTTATTTGGCTGACATCTCTGAACCGGGTTAAATTACAGAGAACCTGTTTAGGTAATTGTTGACAATATGCACATTTCTTCATTGTTAGATACTAACAAGAATTTGTTTCAAGCCTAATATAATTGTAGCTTGCTTTATTCACTCAGTTTTGTGCAGATCAGATTTCTTATAACTGTTTTGAGGAGCTGTGCATTTTATAGAAATACTTTATTTTTTTTTTCAAGATTTTATTTATTTATTTGACAGAGATAGAGACAGCTAGCAAGAGAGGGAACACAAGCAGGGGGAGTGGGAGAGGAAGAAGCAGGCTCCTAGCGGAGGAGCCTGATGTGGGGCTCGATCCCATAACGCTGGGTTCACGCCCTGAGCTGAAGGCAGACGCTTAACCGCTGCGCCCCCCAGGCGCCCCTATAGAAGTACTTTAAAACTCAAAATGATTCTGCAAGATCTCCCCCTTGACAACAAGTAAGGGTAACATTTTGAAGGGGACACATTAAGGGAACTACTTCTGCAATCTGGGGTTTTGTGTACATGGCGTTGCTAGGTTATCAGGCAGCCACGTCCACTTCTGTGCCCTGAACTGTGATGAGGGTCCTTGAGGACATTATAGCCCCTGGGGTGTGCCCGGCGGACGAGCGCGGGGAAGACCGAAGGCTGCAGAGCCCAGGTGGCTTCCTGAAGAAACAGCTGAAGCCAGAGGGGAGTCTGGTTCTCTTTAGAGAAAGGACCTGTATCCTCCTCACAGAAAGTAAAGTCCCTTTGAGATGTGTACACGCTGGATTTGATGCACGTATTTAGCTAACGAACTGGGTTTTCAGGGGAGTTGTTGGGGTTGGTTAGTGGAGTTGAACAGCACCCAGATTCAGCTTTCAGGGCCTCGGTCCTACTGTCAGGAATTGCAGGCGTCAGCACGGTGCGGAGCGGGGGGCAGGGGAGTCCCGGGACCCTCCCTTACCGAGGGCCGTGAGATTAAACTGGGAGGGCGGCCATGTAGCGGCTCACAGACCGCTCACGTTAAGAACGGTCCCAAGTGGCTGGTTCTTCTGATTGTGAGCTGGAGCAGAGGGAGACCTGACTCACGGCACACCGGACCGACCACGGTTCGTCCCCCACGGTGAGAGTCCTCTTTCATCCATGGGTCCAGGCTCTGGCGCCGAGGCTCTCGTCTCTCCTGCGCTCCCTGCTTCCCTGCGCCGGGTCCGTCTGAGGTCTTCTGACGGGGCCTCCGCGTGTGCTCCCGGGGTCATCGCTTCCCAGGGCCGCTGGTGCAGGACGTGCTGGGATTCTGTGAACTTCAGTGTTGAGTCACTAGGTCAAGGTCAACTAGGAAATGCGTAAGGTATATGGATTCTAATTCAACCTCGCCTGTTTCAAGCGGATTCAGAAGGGGCTCTCCTTAATTATTTTTTGTCTGGTGTTGTGGACTAATCTTCCGACTCGGGTTAGATAACGCAGCTTTCATCGTTGGTTATTTATATATTAACTGTCACAGCTTATAATAAAACCTGCCTGTAGTTGCTGAGAATAAAACTTTACTTAATATCGTGTTTTCTCTTTACAGTGCAGTGTAACTGCTTATAATTCTTCCATGAACCGGTGTTAGTAATGGAGTCCCGTACCTCATACTAGTAGTGTAAATTCTGTGGTAAATTAGCTTCAGCGTGTTCTCATGTAGTAAACAGTAAGACATGTATATTTAAGAGGTTTTAACAATTTATGTTACTGGGGCGCCTGGGTGTCAGAGCGGTTAAGCGTCTGCCTTCGGCTCAGGGCGTGATCCCGGCGTTATGGGATCGAGCCCCACGTCAGGCTCCTCCGCTGGGAGCCTGCTTCTTCCTCTCCCACTGCCCCTGCTTGTGTTCCCTCTCTCGCTGGCTGTCTCTATCTCTGTCTTATAAATAAATAAAAAATCTTAAAAAAAAAAAAAAAAAGACAATTTATGTTACTAAGTCCTGCAGAAGGTGTTACGACATTGCCAGTGTGTTCCATTCCCCAAGCGGCCGGGGACATCGCGCCAGCCGGGGCCTGGCCCTTGACGGAGTCTTGGTTTTCAGAGCGTCCCTTCCACGGGCACAGCTTTTACTGCTGTGTTTGTGTTTCCAGTGTGAGGTGCCCGAGGGCGGACTGGTCCCCAAGTCCCTGTACAGGACTGCGGAGGAGCTGGAGAACGAAGACCTCCGGCTCTGGACCGAGACCATCTACCAGTCTGCAAGCGTCTTCAAAGGAGCCCCGCACGAGGTGCGCCGTCCGCGCCGAGGGCCCGGGGTGGCGGGGCCCCTTCTCCCCGCAGAGCCCTTCTTCAGCCGGTCTTCCCAATAAGATTTACTTTAGAAGAACCAAATCCTTTTTCTGGTCTTTGTCTTTAGATTTTTTTTTTTTTTTAACTTTTAGTTGAAGTTGAAAGTCTGCGTTGAAGGACAGGCATCTCTCAAGGATCTGCGCCCTGAAGGAGATTAGGCCTCCCGACCTCTGCTTTACCAGAGAGCCCTGAGCACAGGGAGGAGTGGCATGTGGAAGGGCTTTCCTGTGGGAGATTGTTGACTCTTAAATTTAGTTTATCCAACAATTCTGTAGGGCTGGTTTCATTTTCTGTTTTTTTTGTGACCGGGCTTCGGTTATTTATAATTGTTAAGGAATTTGCCCATTTTTGTAAGTCAGATGGAGTGAGGAGAAAGCAGCACATCTCTGTTTTCCTTTCTCGCTGTCACATTTGGTGTGGAAGCAAGAGCATTCCTGTGTTTTGCAAACACTGTATGTCCTGTGACATGGTGAGTGGTCCGAGCTGTGAGGGCTCACGACCAAGTCACCTTTCCTGAGCTCTGCACAGCTTTGTTTGTGCCTCGGGGTGGTTGCTGAGGACGGTGGCACTGGGCGCCGAGCCAGCGTTCAGTGCACAGGGCTGTGGGCTCAGGCCCATGGCGGTGGCCGGGAGCCAACCCCTTACTGCCATCCGCTGCTCGTCCTCGCCGGTGTGTGTGCTAGCGTGGCCGGCCCGCCACGTGTGGCGCAGGTGGGTGCTGTCGCTGTGTGAACAGATAGAGGCAGGCTTGGTCTGCCTCGCTCGTACATTCTGTAGGGAAGTCTCAGATTTTCACGACTGTGCCTTGAGGATTATTTATATTAATTCCTTATTTGGAGACCAGGCTTGAGGAGGTGGAGTCCCTGTTTCTCATGGGGGAATGCGCTCCTGTCTGTGGTAGAGGATTCCGTGGCACAGGACGTTTCTCGTGCTCCCAGGGTATCTGTGAAATGTGGGTTTCCTACATCAGGACGCTAACCTTGCTTTGGGGATTCAGTAAAACACAAATCAAGGACATGAGACCCTTGAAATAAAGGCTGAATTCAGTGTCCCCACGGTGAGTGCGGGAAGGAGGTGCTTGTCAGCAGAGGGGGCTGCGTCTCTGCGGAGCTTTGCCCCTGGGGAGCCACTTTGCCGCAGAAGGACTGTCGCCGTTCCCAGACAGGACTGTTGTGCTCTGTGGGATCTGCTCTTTAGGGAGATTCCGAGGCGGTATTTGTGCAGTGAGAAGCCGCAGTGGGGACCTGAGGATGGGCGCAGCGCCGAAGAGCAAGCAGACGGGTGTCACAGGGAGGAGGGGGCGCGGCTGGCCTCAGCTGACATCTCACAGCTGGGTTCCCATCTCATGTCCCTCCCACAGTAATGTTTGAAGCCCTATGACTTTGATCGTTCCCTGCTGGGAACCTTTCTAGGGCGCCGCTTGGAAGTTGGGGTTTTAGGTTGGCGCTCAGTCCCCGCAGCCCCTTCCCCTGCCCCATGCCACGTAGCTCTTTTCTCCCCACCCTGCCCCAGCTGCCTCTGTTCCTTCGGAGTCTCTGTCCCTTCCCCCTCCCTGGATCCCTTCCTTCTGTTCCTCCTTGTGCCCTTTATTTAGCTCCCACCTTCTCTGGGACTGTCCTTGTGCTCACCAGCCTGGAACAATCCATGGAACCACTTCTGTACCATCTTGAGTCACTTCTGCTCTGTGTCGTTAAGGCATTTTCACGGCTAGGAGTCTGTGTGTCAGAGTGCTGAGGCTCGTGCAGTGGGAAATCCGGGCGGCAGGTGTAGCCCAGGGAGAGCCTGGAGCTTGGCACGTGACACGGAGCAGGAAGGTTGGGACGTGGGAGAGCAGGAGAAGCTGGGTGCACGTGAAGCGACGGCTGACAGGACAGGTCTCCCTCCCTCACACAACACACACGGCTGGGCCCAGAAGCTCGCCCAGGGACGAAGCTGCCACGGTGTCAGCACAGGGCCCCGGGGGCTCGTGCTTACCTTGGTTGCTTAATGCAGTCTCTTTCTCCAGATCCTCATTCAGATTGTGGACGCCTCTTCAGTGATCACTTGGGATTTTGACGTGTGCAAAGGGGACATCGTCTTCAACATCTACCACTCCAAAAGGTCACCGCAGCCTCCCAAAAAGGACTCCCTGGGGGCGCACAGCATCACCTCCCCAGGAGGGAACAACGTGCAGCTAATAGACAGAGTCTGGCAGCTGGGCCGTGACTACAGCATGGTGGAGTCACCGCTGGTCTGCAGAGAAGGGGAAAGCGTGCAGGTAGAGCCGTCTGTGCCTCGCCGCAGCTCGGGTGTTTTGTCTTCAAAAGGAACGTCTTCTGCTTTGTTGCTGTCCTGCGTGGCTGGCACCGTCTGTCTGCGGGGGAGCCCGCAGGCGTGTCCCATGTTAGTTACGGGTCAGAAAGACCCACGAAGCCCGTGAGACTCCGAAGGGAAGGAACTCAGACCTGAGCAGGGGTTTTGGAATGAGTCTGTGACTTTTATCTAAAGTGCGTGAGTTTTCTTCAGAAGTTAGTTCCACAAAAGCGACGTGGAAGGAAGGGAAAGGCATTCTGTGCACGTGGACAGCTGGGATCCAGACTTCCACCGAGAGGACAGTCACCCTGAATAGCACGGAGACAAGCATGTGCTGGGGGAACTATTAACCGTCATTACTGAGCATTCTCACTCATTGAAAGATGCTCTGTCAGTTCATTTTTTAAAGTTTGGCCGGTTATTTTGAGTGCTTGTACTCAGAACGGTGGTTCTTGGGTGCTTCTGGCCCGCGTAATAGATGCATAATTTTGCTGCCTTTACAGTTTTCAGGGAAGAGTCTGTCAGTGTTTGATGGTCTGAGAAGTAGAATAAGCCAGAGTATTTTATTTAATTTTAAAAGTAATGAATGGCTCAAGCTCCAGAATAAATGGAGAAGATAATTTTCATAGTTTGACATTCTACCTTAGATTGCCATCCCTTTCACCAGAATGCTCTAGGAAGATCACTGGAAGCAGGTCCAAGAGGGTACTGCCTGGTCACGTGATCATCTTTGGCCCCCTTAAGGCTGAATGAAGAGCCCCCTGAGCTCTCTCACCCCCCACCCCACCAGGAGCCCGCTTCTGTTGTGGCCTTTCTGCCCCAAGGCCTGCGCAGCACCTGGGAGGGGCCGTGCTGCAGGGCCGGCGGGCCGGGGAGGTGCCATGGGCCTGGCCCCGGAGCAGGTAGTCGACTGGTCCTGCAGCCCCTGAGACGGCCGGCCGTCGCTGCTGGGTCCGCGTGGGCTCGGGGAAGGTGCGGGCGCTGCCCGCCGGGGCCGGGGAGGGGCAGCACTTGGAAGTAGGCCCTCATCGGCGGTGCCTGGCTCGTTCCAGGGCTCCCACGTGACGAGGTGGCCGGGCTTCTACATTCTGCAGTGGCGGTTCCACAGCATGCCTGCGTGCGCCGCCACCAGCCTGCCCCGCGTGGACGACGTGCTGGCCTCCCTGCAGGTGTCGTCCCACAAGTGCAAAGTGATGTACTACACCGAAGTGATCGGCTCCGAGGATTTCCGGTACGGGCTCCCTGCCCCCCGGCCCGCAGCACCACGGGTGGCGGGGGGGAGGGGGGCTCTGCAAGTCCCACGGGGCTCGGGCGGGTGGCACAGCCTCTGGGCCCTTCGTTGTGGCCGGTTGATGACGTCATCCGCGGGCCGGGCCAGCAGGGAGCCGCGGTTCTGGGGGAGCCTGCTTTGTGGGTGTGGTGGGGTCTGAGTGGGCCCTCGGTGGGGTCCTCACGCCTTGCCCCTCCCTGTGCTGTTCGCAGAGGCTCTATGACCAGCCTGGAGTCCAGCCACAGCGGGTTCTCCCAGCTGAGCGCCGCCACCACCTCGTCCAGCCAGTCTCAGTCCAGCTCCATGATTTCCAGGTAGTGCCGCAGCGCCCGTGCCCAGGGCGCAGAGGGGACAGCGCGCCTCCTCGGACAGCCCGCCGCGCTCCGCCACCCGCCCGGCGGCCACACTGTGCAGACTCCTCACCCTCTAGGTAGCAGATAGCTGTCCAGACGGCAAATGTAGTCCTTGATCCCAGACTATCTCGACAGGTAGTTTTAACTCTGAACTCCATAGCCATAGATTTTGTATACAGCGTGCACAAAATCAACCCAGAGCACAAGGGCTCTTGTGAAAGAAAAGTAGTTTATATACAATTAAGAGGTTGACTTCGTCTCAAATGTTGATGCAAAAAATGTTTCCAGCAACCTCCACACCCTGTCCATTAGCGGATGAATTCCTACACAGCCCTTCAGAGGTGACCCACCTTCCTACACGGAGCAGGAACTGCCAGCTCGTCCCCACACCATGTCACAGTGTCACCCTCTGCTGTTTGCCGGCACGGCCCACGGATTGAGGGGCTGCCCTCTAGGCACCTGTCCTCCGGGCAGCGCTGCATCCGTGGGGAGCAGGTGATCCGCTGTCCCGCAGCGGGTGCGATTAGGCCCAGGGGCTCTCGGGGTCCCCCCACGGCACCAGGAGAGCACCGCCACCATTAAACACAGCTTCTCTTTCCTCCTTTCCACATCTTTTTGGTACTTTCAGAGCAGGGTTTTTCTGTATGTGAACTTGCGCGGAAGGGATTCTTTCCCTTTTCCTTCTGGTGTGGTGTTCTTACCTGCGAATGCTAGTTTTGAACTCACTCTGGACTTACGTCCCCTGTGCCTCCTCTTAGCTTGATAGCGTCAGAGCCCACGTGGTCTTTCCAGTCACTAGAAGGCTATTGTGAAGACTCAGTCACATTTGCCATTCTGAAGTTGTGCAGTGTTCCTTTGCGTTGATGAGCGTTCTTGCCGTGTGGCCGCTCCAGGAGAGCGTGTGGTTTACAGGGGCCCCGCTGCTGCATAGCAGGAACTTGCGGACGTGTGGGGCTGTGTTTGCGTGTGCACACATGCGGGGTGGGTGTGGCAGTGGTGGGGTGCGCGTGTGAGTGTGGCAGTGCGTTTGTGTGTGCGCGAGTGTGGCAGTGGGGCGCACATGTGTGGGGGGTGTGCTTGTGCGTGTGAGTGTAGCCGTGGGGGGCACATGCATGTGAGTGAGGCAGTGCATGGGGTGGGTGTTTGGAATGGGTGGCAATGCGTGGGGGGCACACGTGGGTGAGTGTGGCAGTGTGTGGGGGTGGGGGTGTTGTGGGGTGGGCGTCAGTGTGGCGTTGGTGAGGAACGAGGCAAGTAGAAAGTGAGATCAAGTTACAAGGGATTCTTCTTAGAAGCAAATCAGAGTATGAGCTTGGTTTGCCTTTTGTGTTTTGTTTTTGATTCCCGATTAGAAAGCGTGGCGTTCTTGTGTTGGCCCATGTTGTTTTCAGCTTTTTATGGGAAAAGCAGGTCATTTGCGAATCTGTCTGGATGTTGCGTTGGGTTAGCGTTTGTGGGAAGGATGTGATGTGTGGTGTCGTGTGTTGGAAGAGGCTGTGTTTTTAAGCTTTTAAGATTTGTGCCAAAACTCACGTGGCCGTGAGGGGCACGGAAGCCCTGGGCCGCGTTGCTTCCCGTCTGCTCTCGAGGCCCGAGGTGGGTGGCCGCGGAGTGGGTGAGTGTGTGGAGGGCGTGTGTGCTCCGCGGGCGAGCCCTAGGGGACTTGCGGGAGCGCCCGGGCGCCCAGTCAGTGAGGCCCCCGAGGCGGCCCGCGCACCCACGACTGCGCTTCTCCGCGGTTGCCGGCCTTCCCGGAGTGTGTTTCCTTTGAAGAAATACGTTCACCATTGGCACCTAAAGCCTTGTTTCTAGAAAGCACCGCAGGGTTAGATAGTGCACCTGTGCTGCTCCGATCAGTGCTTCCTGCTTCTAAATTATAAGGACCTGAAGGTGGTCCCTTCCTTCTCTTTCTTTCTCTCTTTCTCTGTGTCTCAGATGGCGATTTTGCTGACAGCTGCCAAGAAAACGCTTCCCTCCACAGTCCTCCTCAGCCCAGGGATGTTTGTAGAACTGTTTGAGTTGCAGCCATCCCCCCCTTCCCCAGTCCGAAGACGTGTTCGTTTTAAGTTGACTCAGAAGTGGCACTGTCTTGTCCCCAGAGAGCCGAACGGGCTCTGTGTTCAAAGCACATCACTGCGCAGACGCCTGCAGGGTTGCTCTTGAGCGACACGCGCCTGCTTCTCCCTGGAGGGGCCGCGGGCGCGCAGACCGGACTGCGTGTCTGCTTCCAGTGCCCTCACTTCCCACACTCCACCTTTTTCGGCACTAAGGGTTCTTTTGGTTTCCCCTCTATTACTAGTGTCTTAACTCACTTTTTTTCTTAAATTCATTATTTGCATATCAAATTCTGTAAATGTTTTGTAAACATATTACCTCACTCTTGGTAATACAATACTGATAGTCTTTAAAAGATTTTTTTACTGTTATCAATAATAAATGTGAACTGTTTAAAGAAGAGAATGTCTCTTTCTTCCTATGAGCGGCAGCCTCCCTTGGAGAGGGTGACATTCTTAGGAGATTTTAGAGGTTGCGGACGGAATCTGAAGCCAGGGCTCTGGGATTCTAGAAGTTCCAGAGCAGAGCGTCGCTTGCGCGGGACCGTTTTGCAGGAGCGTGGGCGATCCTGCAGGCAGATCGCAGCTCTGAGCGGCTGACCCACAGAGGACACCCAGCGCTCACAGTTCGCTCACTGCCACAGGAAGTGTTCCTTGGACCCCGTGAGGCCGAACACGGCTCGTGGCATATGCTGCCTGAGACACTTTCTTCAGGAATAAAACGGATCCTTGAATCACGTGGCTTCAGAAAAAAAGAAAATGGGCAGGTGTAGACCTTCAGAAACTTGGGCCACCTCGTCGCCGGCTGCCTGCCAGTGGTGTGCAGGGGTGGCAGGGCCCAGGAGGGCAGAGCAGGCCAGGACAGACTCACCGCCTGCTTGCCTCTGGCCAGGAGCTGTTTGCTTTCCTGGTCAGGGTCTGTGGGAGCTGGCTGAGGGGGCGGACCAGGATGTGGGGTGGCGGGAAGGTGCGTGAATGTCCGCACATCCGTAGCCCCGTCTGAGTTTTGAGCTTGTTAGCAGTCAAGGGAGGTAGCGCGTCATTCCCACCTCAGCACCAGCTGCATGCCTTCCAGATGCCTTAGCGTGTTGCTGGAGGAAGGGCAGGGCTTATGCCAGTTCCCTTCCTGCTCTGAGTTCTCTGCCAGCCCTCGAGTCAGGCCTGCTTTTACCAAGCTGTTGGTTTAGCATTGGCTTCTCACGGTGACAGCGGGAGAAACAGGTGAGCAGCTGTTGACCGCTGTCCGTCAGCCGTCTCAAAGTGCGGCAACAACGTGGGTTGTCCCAAACCACAGTCACACCGTTCTGTCGGCCCGCCAGACCTTGACTGTGTATTTCTCCTTAAACATGTCACTTCATTTCATACCTGAACACAAGCGTAGGGCACCTGTCAGTTCTCTGGTCAAGGCAGAGGTGTTCTCATGAAATGTCATGACAAACCAATGAATGAGTTTTTGTTTTTTAAGATTTTATTTATTTGAGAGACAGAGAGCAAGTGAGAGAGCACAAGCAGGGGCAGCAGCAGAGGGAGAGGGAGAAGCAGACCCCCAGCTCAGCAGGGAGCCCAACATGGGGCACTATTCCAGGACCCCGGGGTCATGACCTGAGCCGAAGGCAGACGCGCAACTGACCGAGCCCCCCAGGCGCCCCCCAGTGAATCAGTTTTGTTTGAAACGGCCTTGGAAAGCAGGTTAGCAGCATCCCATGTAAAAATAGCAGCTAGACTGCAAAGCCTTAAACCTGTGGCCATCTGAATTGTGGGCTTAAAAAGAGTTAAAATGGCAACGTTTGTTATTTATTTTCTACCATGATGAAAACCCATATGGACCACATTCGCAGCCAAACTAGGTGATGAGGTATCTGCACAAAGCCCGAACAGAGGCCCAGAGCGGCAACGGTCATAAGCCCCAGGGTTCAACAGTGTTCAGTCTCACGGACAGGAGCAGGGCCCCAGGGAAGCCCTCCTGATGGCGGGGAGGGGTGTGTGGGGCGGTCGGGTCGGCCCTTGGAGCTGCCAGCACGGCCTGACGGGGCTCCCTGCTAGGAGGGGTCCCACTCTGAGGGAAGCCTCCAGGAGTGGAATGAAAACTAAGCAGGACGGGGCCTGGGGAAGGAGAGAAGGCTGAGGCAGGGCTGGGGCCGGGAAAGCTCTGGAAGCAAAAGGACACATCTGTTAAACTTCCCAAAAACAGAAGAGGGAGCTCTGTAGAATTAGAAATGCTTTCTTGAAGCCCCTTTCATCTGAACGTTTAGGACATCCTTTCATATAAAAATAAGCATCAGGAAAGCATCCAAGTCAAGTCCATATGAAGCTGAGAACAAGGAGAGCATCCTACAGACGAGGAAAGGCGGAAAGATGCGCCTTCAAAACCCGCAGTGTAAACGGTTTCTTTTTTTAATTGAAGTGTAGTGAACGCACAATGTGGTATTAGTTTCGGGGTACAGCTACGGATTCAATGGTTCTGTGCGTGGCTCTGTGCTCGCCACGACCAGTGTGGCTGCCGCCTGTCGCGGTGTCGTTGACATCCCTGCGCCCAGCCTCTCATCTCCGTGGCCGACCGGTTTTATGACTGGAAGCTTATGCCTCGTCCTCCCCGGCCCCCTCGTGACCACCAGCCCTCTGGGTGTGAGAGTCTGTGTTTTGGGTTTTTTTAAGAGAGTAGACATGACATGAGGAACGCATGAGAAAAGTTCAGAAACGAAGTGACAAGAATTAGAAATGAATGAAATCACTTGAGAAATTGAGATGGAATTAGAAGGACACAAAGTGACAAATGCCACAGTTAGGGTTCTAAGAGAAGAGCACGAAGGGGGAAAATCGTACAAATCAGGAAGGACAGGCGAAGAGAAGGACACGGCCTGAAGGCGAGCAAAGTGGGAGTGCTCCCAGAGGCCAGTACCGAGAAGTACTTTGTTGAGACGGGCATCCGGGGGGAGATCAGGTTTTCCAAAGACTGAGCTTTATGGGGGAAGAAATGGAATCATCGAGATTTTCAAGGAAAGAAAGAGGGAGCCCGGGAATTTCTATCCAGCAACACTACATGCGGTGTCCACGCAGCACGTCAAGGGCGGGTGGCCACACGCCTTCCTGCCAAGTCCGGGGAGGCCGAGCCTCAGGGTGCAGGGGGACACCGAGGACGGGGGGCTTTCGGGCTGTGTCGTCTGTAGCCCGAGGCCAGCGAGGCCGCAGTCGGGGAGAGGGTGGTACATGTTGGCTACTGGTCTATGTCAGACGACTTTTTAAAAACGAGGTGGGGAACAGGGACAGCGAACGCAAAAGGTTCTGTTTTGTAATCATACGAGTGGCAGCGTTCGCCTGGTTAATCTGAGGCTTGGTCTGTGATACGGATGTGTCTGTGCGGGACCAGCCCCGTGGTGGTCTTGACCTGCCGTCGTCACGAGAAGCCCCGTGGGCGTGGGGGACCCCGGCAGCTCCGGAGCATGAGTCATTGGTTGGACTCGTGCGCTTTTCTGGATCGGTGTTTTATTTTATAACACAGAGGTCTGTGGGGGGTGGTGTTTTTCGTTAGGGCTTCAGACACGTAGTTTGCCTGTGTAACATGACTCTCTTGCTGGGACCCGGCCTGCGCTCTGACCTTGCCTATGGGTTTAGGAACCCGGTCTCCGGGACCCGTGTTGACACGTGTTGACCCACTGAGAGACAATCAAGAGCCCTCGGATATGCAAATACTGAGCCCGCGTGCCCCAGCCCCGCCGCTCTGCGTCCTGGGACCCAGGAAGGAGAGAGCCGTCTGCTGCCTGCCCTCTGGGCTATTTCTGGGAACCAGCAAGGGCCAAGCGGCTGGCCGCAGGGAGGAGAACGCTCCCAGCATCCTCTGTAGAGCAGTGTGGGTGTCGGTGGAGTTGCACCGAGTCCACACCCGCAGTCTGACAGTCCTGGCGCTCCAGCCAGAGTGAAACCCAGGCTCAGCCCCCAGGGGAGCCTTGCCGTCCTGCTGAAGCCGAAGGTAGTCTCGGCTCTGGCCAGGGAAGGCCCTCCCCTGGCGCCACCTTGTGGCCACATGGGAGACACGCATCCCCCGTCCCCAGCTGGAGTGGTGATGCCGTCCTTTCTCCAGCTCCGCCCTGCAAGTCAGAGCCCCGGGTGGACATTCTCCTGAAATCTCTCAGAAGGGGTGCCCTAGTTAATGTGTCCGTTTGGCTGGGCCTCGCGGTCCCCAGAGACTTGGTCAAACATATCCTGGGTGTTTCTGTGGAGGTGCTTTTTTGGATGAGATGAACAGTCAGATGGGCAGCCTGAGTGAAGCAGATCGGTCTCCCTAATGCAGGTGGGCCTTGTCCAATCACTTGAAGGCCTGACTAGACCAAAAGGCTGCCCTCCCCAAAGGAAGAGAGGAGTTCTCCTGCCTAGTGGTCTTCAAACTGGGATATCAGCTTTTTCTTGCCTTTGGACCACAAAGTCGTCTCCTTCTGGGTCTCAAACCTGCTGGCCTTTGGACCAGAAAATACCATCCAGCCCTCCAGAGTCTGCAGCTTGCCAGCTGCAGATCTTGGGACCTGTCAGCCTCCATAATCATGCGAGCTTATTCCCTACATCAGCTCTCCTTCTGTATATGTGTTCTCTTGATTCCAACTCCCTGGAGAACCCTGACTAATACATAATACAGGAAGTGTGCTCCAGGACCCCGGAATTGCAAAGCCTTTGACTTTTACCAAAAAACCTGGTTAATCTGGAATCGTCTTTCTCTGGTTTCTGTGTATGTGTTTTGGTTNTTTTTTTTTTCCTTTTTTTTTTTTTAAGATTTTATTTATTTATTCGACAGAGATAGAGACAGCCAGCGAGAGAGGGAACACAAGCAGGGGGAGTGGGAGAGNGAAAATACCATCCAGCCCTCCAGAGTCTGCAGCTTGCCAGCTGCAGATCTTGGGACCTGTCAGCCTCCATAATCATGCGAGCTTATTCCCTACATCAGCTCTCCTTCTGTATATGTGTTCTCTTGATTCCAACTCCCTGGAGAACCCTGACTAATACATAATACAGGAAGTGTGCTCCAGGACCCCGGAATTGCAAAGCCTTTGACTTTTACCAAAAAACCTGGTTAATCTGGAATCGTCTTTCTCTGGTTTCTGTGTATGTGTTTTGGTTTGGGTTTTTTTTCCATCAGTAGGTTTATTTTTCTGAATGTAGAATAATATTATGGACTGTTAAAGCTGAGTTGGGAAAGTCTAGAATGGTCTAGTTGCGGCTCTTATGGCTTGAGGATGGTCAAGCCCAGAGCGGGGGAGGGGGCTGTACATGAGCAGGTGGCTGTGAGTCCAGCAGGCTGGGGGACGTTGGGCAAGCCACTTGGCCTCCCCGAGCCCCGCTTCTCCCTGTGAAGGCCAAGTCGGGAGACCTCCAAAGTCCCTTCCGTCTTGTCGCCGTCGCTGATCATGAAATGGGAAGAGGCAGGTCATCTCGCTGGGGTCATTGTCGGGATACAACCCGCAAATGACGATTAGCCTGTGTTGTTCACTTCCAAGTGCTCTGCAAACGTGAGGCATTCCGTACAGTTGTGGTCTTGCCTAGGGCATGGGAGCAGAGTGCTGTGCCCGGGCCGAGGACACACCAGTGCCTGCCATGCCTACAGGGCTCCTCTGGGAAGAGAACACGCTGGACATCGGATGGAGGACACGCCACTAAAAGAGAGGCCAGAAAGAACAGCTTGAAGTTAGAAGCAAAACAAGGAAGCTTAACGACACACTCTCCTCCCTCTTCCTGAGAGGGAGTGAGATGGCCACAGGGCTGCAGGGGGTCGTGGGGGTAACACGGCACCCGACCGCCCCTCCACCCCAGTGCCCGCGGAATGGGACAGATAGCTTGTTGGATTGGACACCTGTTGGAGCCGGGGGCCGTGGAGGGGGCCAGTGGGCCCTGGAGAGCTGTACCCAGTCTCTCTGGCACTTCCTCTCTTCCCCACGCATCACCCTCTGTGGGGGGGGGAGGGCTTGACCAGCCGGAAGACAAGGGGGGGCACAGCTCCGCGGGGTCATGAGGTGAGGTGTTCGCTGTGCTCATGCCTCTGTCCCCGTCAGGGCCTCGGACAGTGCCTGGCACGGGGCACACCCCCCAGAGCATCCGTGGAGTGAACGTGAGCTGAGTTCTTGTAGGTTCTGGTCTTGCGGACACTGGCCCCGCAGGCCCTTGCACCTTTGCCTCATTTCACGAAAAAATGTTGACGAGTATACTTCACGAGCGGGTTGGTATAAAGATGGGTGTCATCCAGCCTGAGTCCATTATATACTGAGCGTTAAGATACTCATTTTTTTCTCCTTATTTTATTATTATTTTTAAAGACTATTTATTTATTATTTGCCAGAAAGAGATAGTGAGAGAGCACAAGGAGGGAGAACAGCAGACAGAAGGAGTGGGAGAAACAGATTCCGCACTAAGCAGGGAGCCCGATGCAGGGCTCGATCCCAGGACCCCCGGGTCATGACCGGTGCCGAAGGCAGACGCTTCACCCACTGAGCCATCAAGTGCCCCGGGGGTCACTGTTTCTAAATCACACGCTGTGTGTCCGTAGAGTGTGTCCATTCTCATGGAAGGATTTCCGCAGGACGATGTCACCCCTCGCAACTACAGACACCGGGTATGTTCAGGGGGCAAGTGGCCCGGCTGGAGACGGGACTTAAAGCCTGGACACGAGAAGGATGCTTGAAGTGACTGAACCTGTCGGCCCTGCGGAGGACAGCCTCTGCGATGACAGAGCTGCTTCCAGATAGCCCGTCCTCTGCAGTGGGCCTGGAGAGACACCAGACGACAGCCAGCGGGGTGAGCGCCGCAGGGTTCTCGGCCCGTGGAGTCGAAGAGCGAAACCTGGGGACACAGGAAGGGGGAGTGATAGTTTAGGAAGTGAAGGCGAGAACATATAGAAAGCTCTCTGGAGTGAGAGGGGGCCCGAATGGGTTGCCCTTTCTCTTCTCATTTTAAAAGAAATTAAAGCATTTTTATGGACCCCTCAAAAAATCGTGGCCCTGAGCCCTGCTCCCAGAGGCTGGACTGCCACTGAGAACCCGCCCTACCCCACCCTAGAAGGGGGCAGGGGGCAGGGGGCAGGGGGAGGGACCCTCCCCACTGCGCTAATCCTTGAGCCCTGCCGGGGGTGCCCTGGGAGCTGTGCCCGCGAGCTCTTCCTGCAGGGATGTCACTGCCCTCCTGCGCCCCCGGTGTTGGTGTTGGTGTCCGCGTGGCAGTGTGCTGGGTCTGTGCTGACCCTCTGCGCACCAGGACAGGTGTAAAGCTCAGCACCCTTCGGTGGTTTGTGGAAGGGATGTCCCTGTCCGGACTCCCTGCTTCATGCGGGAGCTCCTGCTTCCTGGGGCCTGGGGGCTCTGGCCAGTCTGCGGGGTGCTTGCCCCTCAGATCACACTCGCTGTCTGAGGTGCCAGCCCTCAGCTCAGCCCGAGCTTCAGAGGAGCACGGTGCGCTCTGCTTTCAGAACGCTGCATGGCTCTGTGGGGAGAGGCCCCTGGAGGTCTTTAGTGAGTCAGAGTCTGTTCCCAGCCCTTCAACGTGCCTGCCTTGGCTTAACCCGCTGAGCTAGGAGCTGGGGGCTGTCAGGCATTGTGACAGCCCCTGCTTGGCCGGCCCACACCCTCTGCCCCGGGGAAGCATCTGGCAGAGGGGTCCCTGTGCTGATGCGAGGGAGGTGCCCAGGGATTGTGCTCAGGCCGTACTGTTCCCGGGCTGCCCCGCTGTCCTTTGGGGGGGTCTTCCTCTCCATACCGTTCTACCTCCGGTGAAGCTCTCCTCACCTTACCTTTCTGCCTCAGTAACACTCACCACGTGCCACAGAGTCTCTGGCTCAGCCCTCCCTGTGGCCCCCAGCCTGAGGAGGGCTTGGAGGGAGCGCCGAGAGGCTGGGCGAAAAGACCAGGCTGGCCCAGGGAAAGCAGGCTGATGATGGCGGCAGCCTCCCTGCCTGGTCCTGGGGGTGCAGAGGGCAGACCTACGGGCCAGACCCTCACTTGTTCCCTTTACTCATGGCCTCCGACTGGGCCCGGGAGCGTGAGTGTTCTCTGACGGAGCGGATGGATAAATTAATTTATTCTTTGTTGACTCTGAAAGTCCTGTCTAAAGCTCCCCAGCGGAATCCATGCGAATCCCTTTTCCCGGAGGCATGTTGTCAAAGGAGCTGAGCTGAGCCTGGACTGGCAGTGGACTTGGGCCTCCTTGGCCCCACACGGCTCCATTCTCCATGCCTGGCCCCCGGGCCTTTGTCCCTGCTGTTCCCGGCACCTGGAACCCTGACTCCCCCAGGAAGGAGACCCCAGAAAGCTCTCCGTGCTCCTATGAACCCTGCACGGACTCTGTGCAACCCCAAGACCTTCGTGGAACTGACTTGTTGTCCTGTTCTAGACTAGAAGCTTCTTCATGGGGTCAGGGTGGGGGTGGCTTGGTGGTGTGACCCTCAGACTGCACCCCCCCCAGGCCCCGCGGCTGCTCATGTGTCCCACTCTGTAGCCCCAGCTTCCAGAAACCCCACTGCTGCCGGCTGAGTGCCTTTCTTCTTCTAAACCTGAGTAGCCCGCTTCCTATATTAAATCTTTTTGTTCGGAACAGCTAAGATGATCTCCGTTCTCCTGACTGTTGTCCCACATGGTGACGTGTGCCTAGAGGAAAGTAAGTGTGGCGAGGGACAGGGTGATGGAGTGGACATGGGGGGTCGCAGTCTTCAACCGGGTGAGCAGGAAAGGCCTCACTTGAAGGAGGTGAGGGAGCCAGCCTTGCAGATTTCCGGGAGAACATTCTAGAAGGAGGGAGGCACTAACGCAGCGGCCATGGGACAGGCATCTGTTCAGCAGGAGGGCTGTGGCAGAGAAACCTCAGTTCACCAGGTACCTGGACCGCCTGTACCTCCCAGGGGCCCACATGCTCCGCTCTGGCCAATGGGTGATGTCACCTCTGGGGGTGTGGGAAGCACTTCCCCAGGGCGGCCTGGGTCGGTGTCGCCGCGTGGTGTGGCTGCTGCTTTGGAGAGCTCCCTGACCCTCACGGACCTTGTGCGAGTGGGAAGTAAATGCCTCTGTGACATCAGGGTTTGCTGTCGCCCCTGCGGAAAGGAGCTTATCCTGACAGAGGTGTGGAGGCCAGCGGTGGGGGGCGGGGCGGCCAGGCCCCAAAAGGCCTTGTGGCTCCTGCGAGGTCACCAGCTTGCGGCTCCAACTCTGAATGAGATGGGAGCAGCGGTCTTCTGTTCGTCATGTGGCTTTGGCTCTTTGTTTTTGAGTAGGAAATTTTAATCTTATGACATCAAATTTCTTTTCCTTTCCTTAAGAGCGTCTGGGTTTTACATCTTATTCAGAAGGGACTTCCCCCTGTGAAATTCTCCTGTTTTCTTCAGGTGCTTTCGTGGTTTATTTTTTTTACATGTACGTCGCTGATGCATCTGATGTTGGTTTTTGTGTAAAGAGTGACGTAATGACTTGATTAATCCTAAATGGTTCTCCAGGTTTGGTGGCTGTAGGACAAAACCCACTTCCAGCTCTTCAGAACCCTCTCGGGGGCGCCGGGCGGGCTCGGTCAGCGGAACACGTGACTCTTGATCTTGGGGTTGTGAGTTCGAGCCCCCTGTTGGGTATGGAGATGACTTAAAAATAAGATTTTAAAAAAGAGCACAAAAACCCGCTTGAGAAATGCGAAGGGACCAGCCGGTCGGGGCAGGAAGGCCGGGGTGGGCGGCCGCAGGTAGCCAGGAGGGGCAGGGCCAGCTGGGCAGCCATCTGTGGACAACGAGACAGTTGTAAGTGTTGAACTCATGCAGGAATAGATTGCAGCGTGAATGCCTGCGAGCCCAGGCGTCCTCCCTGGACACCTTTCACGATGGCCGAGGGTGCCCTCGTGGGGACCACGTCCGAGGCCGCCTGCCGTCTGTGCATGTGGCATGCAGCCCTGGGCCTGCCATCCGCGCTCCCGGTCAGCATTTACTCAGCAGAAACGCGCAGCCTAGGACCCAACAGGCTGTCTTCCGAGAACACTGATTTATTTTATTGCCTCAGTTTTAAACACTTGAGTGTGTCTCCCAAGAAGCTGTTTGGTTCTGTTTGGAGGAGACACAAACTGCAAGTGGGGCCACTTCTCTGCACTTGTCTGGACGCCAGCCTACTCTGCTGGGGACGGGCGTCAGGGCGTCGGGACGTGGCCATCCTTTGCCGGCTCTGGCTCCCAGTACACGTGTGAACGAGGCACCGGGTTGTCGTCAGAGGAAGGCGGGTCTCTCTGCGTCTGGGGATACGAAGTGAACATGGATCTCTGTCAAGGGTGTCGCGGTCGTCGCCTGCAGGGGCCCCGTCCTGTCAGGTAGCCTGGCCGGTCACCACTGTTAAGGAAATGAACAAACAGAGGCAGGATGGACTGGGCCGTGGTCGCCGACACTCTGAGGATCCCCAAATGGGACATTCTGCCCTCTTGGCCGTCAGCCCTCACCTGTTCTCTGCTCTTCCCAGAGCGCAGGAAGCTCCTGAGAGAGGTCACCAGGCTCTCTGGAAGGCCTCAAGGACCGTGGAGGAAGGGCAGCGAACCTTCTCCACTTTCCCAGTTTGCATCCTGCCCGGGAAGGCATGTCCTGTTCCATCGTCCCAAGAGCCCGGTCTTGACTTGGAATGGGCGGGGGTTTGTCTACTCCAGGGTCTCTCGACCTCAGCACCACTGACATTCTGGGCGGATAATCCTTTGCTGTGCGAGCTGTCTGGTTCACCGTAGGATGTCCAGTGGTATCCCTGGCCTCTCCCCTCTAGATGCCGGTGGCATCCCCTACTTGTGACACATGTCTCCAGACATTGCTCACTGCCCTCTGGGGGGGTAAGCCATCCCTGGTGAGAATCACAGTTCTAATCCAACACTCTTAGGCCTGGGAGGAAGAAACTGAGGCCCAGAGAGGTTAAGGCATTTGCTCAAAGTAACACAGCGAGTCCATGGTGGTGGAGCTGGGGCTTGACCTCTTGCCCTGGCTCCCAGATTGGTGGTCGGTCCATTGCACATGCAGCAGCAGATGTGACGAGCATGATTTTAACAAAAGGTGTAACTGGACTTCATCTAGGGTCCAGTTCTCCCCTGGAAATCACAGAGATCATGAAAGTGTAGGCAGGACAGAAAGCTAACCTCGTGGGGGTGCAGAGCGCCGAGAGCATTTGAATGCCAGGCCCCGACCCGGACCCTCTCCCGCCTGCTCTTGCACAGAGAACACAGCTTTCCAGTAGGGGAGCCTTGGACATTTGGACGACATCATGAATAGCTCCCCTCCCAGCAATGCCAGCGTTCATACTGGCTGTTTTGTTTAAGCTTCACGGTGGTGCCTTCGTCATCATCGTCATTGAGAAATACTGCAAACTCCAGGTGCATGACAATCCCCTCTTGTGACCCCGGTGGCCCACAGTCTGCTCAGTGAGCACCTTCCCAGGATATCGGAGCGTGTGTTCAGCTGGGTTCGGGGAAAGGCTGTTGAAAGGAACCCCCAGTAAGAATCCTTTCATGATGCCAGATTGTCCTGATTTTGGGTTTAATAAATGAAATTCAGCACGGTGTGGAATTAAAGCACCAACATGTTTATCTGGAGGTGGGGATAGAAGCGGGGTGTGTGTGTGTGTGTGTGTGTGTATGAGTGGGTGTGTGTGTGTGGTGTTTGGCAGGGAAGGGCCAGCACACCCTAAGGACTGAATTTGTCTGTATTAGAACAGAACACATAGATTCACTCACGCATTTGATTTTCCAGGCCTTGAGTTAGTGGCGCTGGCCCACAACATGCAAGTCGGAGGGATGTTACCCTCAAAGGAGCAAACACTGGTTCTATTTTCAGCCTGGTTTCCTGCCTCCCTTAGATGCCATCTGACAGAGCCACGTGGGCGGGGGGTGGTCTTGAATCTGTCCCAGCTCCTCCGGGAGCCCTGGGCTCTGCGGTGTAGGACCCGCCTCTTGACCGCAGGCTGACCGCACGCCGGGCTGCGCGTCTGGCAACCCAGATGCAGGCGGCCCCGGTGCAGCTGATTTTCCTGCCAGGAGCCAGCGAGTGCCTGGGGTCTCCAGTCCTCAGCTCTGGGGGGGCTCTCAGACCTAAAGCTAAGTCTCGGGAGGGTTATTCTCTGGGTGAATCGAGCTCGCATGCGTCGGGCCTGGCACGTCCGTGGAAGAGTTCTAGCACTGTCCGCCGCGGTGAGGACGCAGAGCACGACAGTGATGCCAGGCTGGCTGGGGGCCTTGCAGGCACACCCTCGGAGCTGATCACAGCTGGCTGGAAACTCCAGTGCGCTCGCTGCAGCTGGGACCCTGCGGCTGCTGCCCTGGCCCAGCCCCAGCCCCAGCCCCGCCGGGTGCGCTC
>NC_048230.1:41260312-41286132 GCF_002007445.2 Ailuropoda melanoleuca
ACTGACATTCTGGGCGGATAATCCTTTGCTGTGCGAGCTGTCTGGTTCACCGTAGGATGTCCAGTGGTATCCCTGGCCTCTCCCCTCTAGATGCCGGTGGCATCCCCTACTTGTGACACATGTCTCCAGACATTGCTCACTGCCCTCTGGGGGGGTAAGCCATCCCTGGTGAGAATCACAGTTCTAATCCAACACTCTTAGGCCTGGGAGGAAGAAACTGAGGCCCAGAGAGGTTAAGGCATTTGCTCAAAGTAACACAGCGAGTCCATGGTGGTGGAGCTGGGGCTTGACCTCTTGCCCTGGCTCCCAGATTGGTGGTCGGTCCATTGCACACGCAGCAGCAGATGTGACGAGCATGATTTTAACAAAAGGTGTAACTGGACTTCATCTAGGGTCCAGTTCTCCCCTGGAAATCACAGAGATCATGAAAGTGTAGGCAGGACAGAAAGCTAACCTCGTGGGGGTGCAGAGCGCCGAGAGCATTTGAATGCCAGGCCCCGACCCGGACCCTCTCCCGCCTGCTCTTGCACAGAGAACACAGCTTTCCAGTAGGGGAGCCTTGGACATTTGGACGACATCATGAATAGCTCCCCTCCCAGCAATGCCAGCGTTCATACTGGCTGTTTTGTTTAAGCTTCACGGTGGTGCCTTCGTCATCATCGTCATTGAGAAATACTGCAAACTCCAGGTGCATGACAATCCCCTCTTGTGACTTCGGTGGCCCACAGTCTGCTCAGTGAGCACCTTCCCAGGATATCAGAGCGTGTGTTCAGCTGGGTTCGGGGAAAGGCTGTTGAAAGGAACCCCCAGTAAGAATCCTTTCATGATGCCAGATTGTCCTGATTTTGGGTTTAATAAATGAAATTCAGCACGGTGTGGAATTAAAGCACCAACATGTTTATCTGGAGGTGGGGATAGAAGCGGGGTGTGTGTGTGTGTGTGTGTGTGTATGAGTGGGTGTGTGTGTGTGGTGTTTGGCAGGGAAGGGCCAGCACACCCTAAGGACTGAATTTGTCTGTATTAGAACAGAACACATAGATTCACTCACGCATTTGATTTTCCAGGCCTTGAGTTAGTGGCGCTGGCCCACAACATGCAAGTCGGAGGGATGTTACCCTCAAAGGAGCAAACACTGGTTCTATTTTCAGCCTGGTTTCCTGCCTCCCTTAGATGCCATCTGACAGAGCCACGTGGGCGGGGGGTGGTCTTGAATCTGTCCCAGCTCCTCCGGGAGCCCTGGGCTCTGCGGTGTAGGACCCGCCTCTTGACCGCAGGCTGACCGCACGCCGGGCTGCGCGTCTGGCAACCCAGATGCAGGCGGCCCCGGTGCAGCTGATTTTCCTGCCAGGAGCCAGCGAGTGCCTGGGGTCTCCAGTCCTCAGCTCTGGGGGGGCTCTCAGACCTAAAGCTAAGTCTCGGGAGGGTTATTCTCTGGGTGAATCGAGCTCGCATGCGTCGGGCCTGCCACGTCCGTGGAAGAGTTCTAGCACTGTCCGCCGCGGTGAGGACGCAGAGCACGACAGTGATGCCAGGCTGGCTGGGGGCCTTGCAGGCACACCCTCGGAGCTGATCACAGCTGGCTGGAAACTCCAGTGCGCTCGCTGCAGCTGGGACCCTGCGGCTGCTGCCCTGGCCCAGCCCCAGCCCCAGCCCCGCCGGGTGCGCTCGCGGGCTCTCTGTGGGGCCGTGCTGTCGGCCAGCATCCTTTCACAGCCAGTGGAGACGGGTTTGGTGTCAGGGGAAGACAGAGAGGTGGGGGAGCAAACCTCGGCCTGCCCATGCACCCAGTGAGAGCCGGTGGCCGGGGCTCCTCCTGACAAGGGGCTCAGGCTGCCTCGAGGGTCACCGGATATTTGAGAGACAAGCTAATGAACACAGGCGCCGTGTAGAAATCGGCCCTCCACGATGTCTATCGCTGAATTAGATCGGTAAAAATCAGTGACCCTGGCCCCGCAGACCAGCACTCCCTCCTGGAGACACAGCCCTTGACTGGGGATTTCGCGTTATGCCCTGGCCAGCGCCAGGCGTGCTCACCCCCCAGCACCTCTGGGCCTCCAGGTAGATGCACGGCCCCCGTGTTGAGGTTGGGCTAACAGTTGCACCCACGATCCTCTGTCCTTACGTCTGGTTTCAGGGATGGCTGTCTCGGGGACAGCTCACTGTGCCTCCTTTTGTGGACAAGGACGCCGCGGTGGCCAAGGAGGACCCACGGACCGAGCAGGCCGCTATGCTGGTCACCGTCACTGGGAACCTCCCAATCCAGTGACTTCTGTCAGAGGCAACAGCTTATCAACACTTCCTGGCAAGGCTCCCACACCTCCAGACCTTTGGGAACCGACTGAGAGGCTCTGCGACAGAAATGGCTCGGGGGGGAGCCCACACTGCATGGCACTGTGCCCCAGAAGACTCTGCCAGCCTTAAATCACAGCTTCCTTCCAGAAACAGAGAAAATCCTCCCCAGGAGACTGGAGGTGAGTCAGGGCCCAGGCCCGGTCTGCAGGAGCATGTGATTGAAGGAACGCCTCGAACTTGGCCGGAAGCCTCAGCAAGTGGACGGCAGCCTGGCCTTCCATCAGGTGCAGTAAAGGGATGAAGACAGCTGAGGTCCTGGGGTGGGGAGCTCTTGCCCAGGGACAGTGGCCTCCCCACAGTTTCAGAATCCTCTGGGCCGGTCCAGGGCCTGGGTCCTGTCTGTGTCATCCCAGGTCACCCCGGGAAGCTTCTGCGGTGGGACGCGTGCATCTGAGAGGGTGCCCCCCAGGGTCCTCAAGGGCTCTGTCCTCTGACGAGCACCCACATGGAATTTCTAAGCCAGCCACTCCCCTCCCCCCTGGGGGAGAGCCACAAATTTCTTTTTATTGTTGCTGTTGTGCATTTATTCTGGGCCCCACATCCTCTGCGTGATCCGTGCTTGGTTTTTATTAAGTTTGAAAACTATTATGTGAAATTTCAAACACAGGGAAAGGTACAGAGTAACATTATGAATGCCTCCATATTCATCACCTATATTTAACAATCACTAACACTCTGACATACTTGCTTCATTCTGGAAAAATCTAAATCATTTTAAAGTAAATTACTGTCTTTGTGACATTTCCACTTAAAGTATATCTTCAACACGGGGACGTTTTTCTACTTCATGTAAGGCCATTATCACAATCCACAAATCTAACCATGATTCCCTGATGTCATTTAACGCCCAGTCTATATTCGGGTCCGTCAGTTACCCCCAAAGGTCTCTCACAGCTGGCTGTTCAAACCAGGACCTGATGAAGGACAGGGCCTTGCCCTTGATCAAGCGTCTCCTGTCTCTTGTCGTCTGGAGCAAGAACACCCCCCTTTGGTTTTTATGACATGGACCTTCGAAGAGACTGGGCCGAGTGACTTGAGAGTGTCCCCCTTTGAGATTTGTCTGATCCTTTCTGCTTGCTGTCCCTTGCTTTGTCACTGTGTGTTGCCAGGAATAGGATGTTAGATTTGACCGAGGTGTGAATAGAAGACCTTTGGCGGGAGTGTCTGACGGCTGATGCGTCGCACGTTGGGAGGATTCCAGACCTCAGGCCAACCTGTTTACGATGTCCTATCAACTTGGTTCCTTAAGAACCCACTTCAGGCGTTTGTGTCCCTGGGGGTTTAACCTAATCAGAGCAGTGAGACTGGGCGGTGGCAGGGCAGGGAACCCAGCCAGACCATCAAGATCCAGCGTGGAGTGCTGGGGGCAAGGGGAGAGGCGGCACCCAGGAGGGAATGTGGAGGGCCCAAGGCCAGAGGGGTCTGTGCAAGGGAGGGACGGGCAGCTAAGCTCTGCAGAGTTCAGGGCAGGTGGGGAGGTGGGGGCTGAGACAGCACAACACAAGGAGGAAAACAAGGTTTTCCTCTCAGCCCATCCCAGGTCATGATTTTCTAGCTGTGAGGTCTTGGGGAGACAAATTTCTCGGAAGCTCATGCCCCTTCTCTGCAAAACGGAGACAACAGTACTCCCAGCCCGGCACTGAGGTGGGAGGTCACCCCTGCCGATGCCCAGTCTCTTGTACAAACTGGGCTTGCGAGCAGCGACACACACCCGCCCATCGGTTTAGTCTCCTTGAACGCCGCCTCTCCTGCCCCCCCACCCCCGCCAGAGCAAGTCAGGCTTGTCCCTGCCCCAGGGCCTTTGCACCTGCCACCTCCCCATCTGCGGTATTCTCTCCCAGGTCTTGACATTGCTGTCCCTTCTCTGACTACCTGATCTAAATGGTACCGCCCATCCAGGCACTTTGGCACTCTCCTCCTAAGTGACCCAGGTGTCTGTCCCCACCAAACTCATGCCGCATGAGAGCGGGAGCCTTATACGCTGTGTTCAGTGCTATGGCTCCAGAGTCCAGAAGAATGTCCGACAGGTGGGAGCAGCTAAATGAGGGAACGACTGCAGGTAGACGGTCGAGGTCCTTAGGTGAGTGAGAAGGCTGTGGGGGCAGGGGGCTGGGTCTTCAGGCCTTCCAGGGGTCTTGGGGCTGCAGACCGTGTGGTCCAGAGGGCTGGCTTGGGTAGGTGAGGTCAGAGTCCCAGCCCGCCGCCCGGCCGTGGGCCCCGAGTGAGCCTCTCACGGGCCCGTGAAGCCAAGCAGTGCAGGGCGTCTTGCTCTGAAGGTGAAGCCCGGAAGACACTTCAGCCGCAGGGGTGCACGCAGAGGGCAAGGCACGGCAGCCTCTGTGACCCCACCCGACCTGCCGTGCGCCCAGATAATGACCGATGCAGCATGTTTCCCATGGTGTTGACGTGCCAGCTCCTGCAATGAGCGGGGGTGCAGATCTGCTTCTGTCGCTGGGACCCCTGACAGAGGGCCGTGCTGGCCACGAGGAGAAGAGGCTTGGGGACCCCCAATCGGCTGGCTGCTCAGGCCGGGCCTGGGCCTCGGGCTCCCCCCCCCACCGCGCTTCTGTCACCAGCGCTCAGCAAGGCAGGGCGGGAAGGACATTTGGTGGGGGCAACGGCCAGTCAGGGGGCTGGGAGGTGACTCACCATGTGACATTGGAGCCTGTAGGACCGGTCACTGCAGGGTGTAGAAACGAAAAGCCCAGAAACAGCACATCTGGGTGGTGTCTAGAGAAAGGATACTTCTTCGAGGCCAGCGTCTGGAGTGTGAGGGCTTCCAGCTAAGCCCTGCACACCCTGGCCCCCAGGATGGCACGAGACGGTGTGTATGGAAGGGACACACGTGGAACCTCCGGGGGCCGCAGGTTCTCTGCGCCCATTCGAGCCATGAAGTGTAGACTGCGGGCCACCGGCACCGGTGGAGCCCTGGTGTGAGGAGCCGGCCTGGTGGCCCCTGGGGGCTGGGCCTCTCCTGGCACCTACTGCATTTGGGGGCGGCTATGGATGAATGAATGCCTCTCAGGGTCCAGTGAGATCCTGCAGGCAATGCTGCCCCTTAGGCATCATCGTCAGGGCTGGGACGTGGGGGGAGGAGGTGGTGAGAGCACCTGTGGTCCCAGGAGCCCAGAGACCACACTGCCCCGGGCTGTGCAGGACTGAGAACCTCCCGACCGCCAGCAAGGCTCTGGTCGGCGGGGCGCAGTGGCTGGCCCACGGCCCAGGCAGGACTGGAGGGTGGCCGGGGCGACTCACCTGTGGCTCCCTGTCTGCAGAGGCCAAGATTGCAGCCCCCAGGCCGAACCAGGGTGGAAGGGACCTCCCAGGGTGTCTGACTCTGTCCCAAGTTCCCCTCTCCAGCCCTGGTCTTAAGCTGCTCTCAGATGTAGGTACAGCACTCACCTCTCCGTGTGCACGGCACAGGAGCCAGCCAGCGTGCACTTGCACGCCCAGAGCCCTCGCTTCTCCTCCCCCGCCTTCCCTGCCGCCACCACCAGCCTTCAGGCTGGGGCGCATGTGTCTGTATGTGTGCACATGTATGCACGCGTGTGTGCATATGCACATCTGTGTGTGCATGTGTCTGTGCATGCGCGTGCACCCATGCGTCTAAACGTGTGTGCACATGTGCACGTGTCTGCATGTGTGTGGGTGCATGTGTGTCTCCACCCCCTGTCCCAGCCGCCTGAGTGTTCCAGCTCCACCCTCTGGGAGCTGCCCGACCAAGTTCCCATGGACCACAGCGCCACCTGGTGGAATGCAGGCAGTGGGCCGTCCAGACCTGTCCTGAGGGAGGGTGAGGGGCACCTGGTCCTTCCCCCTGGGCTTGTGACATCCCGGGAATCCCCGAAGGAGGGACTGAGGCCCGGAGACGGGGCAGCATGGGTAGGGGTCTAACACCTGGAGCTGGGCTTGGGATGTTCAGTGGATGCTCCCTCCAGGACCGGTCCTTACTGAGCCTCATTCCATCAGGTGGGGGGTTGCTGCCCTGCAGCCCTCACACAGTCAGGCAGCCAGGGCTGTTCCTTCTCTGGCTTAAAGATGGGAAACAGGCCCAGAGAAGTTGCAGCCGGTAAGTGGAGGGCCTGGCATTCTGGCCCAGGCTGGTTGTCTCCAGTCACCTGTGGCCATCTCTGCTTTGGCTAACCTGAGGATCTTCACTTAGACACCACCTCTTCCAGGAAGCCTTCCCTGACCCCTCCACATGAGGGTGGGTACTCCCGCTCCGTGCTCAGCCAGCAACCTGTACTACTCATTTTAGTTCTTGCCAGGTTGGTTACCTGGCTCGGGTTCCCCTCCCCCTTCCCCAGTCCGTGAGCTCCTTAAGGGGTCATTTGTGCCTTGTTCACCTGCCTTGTGTGATGACCTAAACCTTTAACTGCACAACTTTTAGTTATGACGGTCAGAGAGCTATGAAGAAGGGGTGAGGTCAAAGGGTGTACCAAAAGCCCATCTTGGCCCCGCCAGCCTGGATCCGATGCCACCTGTGCTCTCCCGGGACCCTGTCGCCACCCCCCATGTAAGCCCCAAACCGCGCTGTCGTCTTTATGTCACTGTTTCTGGGTCCATCCGGGCTGGATGGGGCAGGGAGGCCGTCACCATGGTCACCTCTGCTCCCCGCGCCATGTCCGCCCGCGTCTCTGCTTGGCGTGAGGCCGCCTCCTCCACGTTCGCGGGCGGTGGCGCGCGGTTCCCTCTGGACGCCCCACGCTTCAGCGCACTGTACGTTTATTTTCACTCGGCTCCATGCTTCCACTCCCGTCAAGCCTTCCTCTTTGACCCCAGATTATCTAGAAGTGTGTTGTTTAATTTCCAAGTGTTTAGAGATTTCCTCGTTGTCTCTCTGCTGTGGATTTTCAGTTTGATACTATTATGGTCAGAGAACGTGTTCTGCATGATTGCAGTGGTAAAAAACGTGTTGAGGTTTATTTGGGCGCCCAGGACAGGTGGATCTTGGTGAGTGTTCCTTGGGCACTTGATAAAAATGTGTCTTGGCTCCGTGGGTGAAGCGTCTGCCTTTGGCTCAGGTCATGATCTCCGGGTCCTGAGATCGAGCCCCGCCTGGGGCTCCCTGCTCAGTGGGGAGCCTGCTTCTCCCTCTCCCTCTGCTCCTGCTCTCTCTGTCTGTCAAATAGACAAATAAAATCTTTAGGAAAAAAATGTGTCTTCTCCTGTCGGTTGGAATCTTCTGGATCTGCAGGTGGGATCCCCGGGGGGATTGGGCCGTCAGACCCAACACAGCCTCGCTGATTTTCGGTCGATCCCTCCATCAGTTGCTGGGGGGTGTGTGTTGAGATCCCCAGATGGACCCGTGGGTCCGTTTCTCCTCTCAGCTCTGCTGTTTTCTGCTTCATGAATCTTGAGGCCATGCTGCGTGGTGCACACGCAGTCTTGGGATTACCGTGTCCCTGGTGAATTCATCTTTTTATCATCATGTAACGTCCCTCTTGGTCTCTGGTAATTTGCTCTGCTCTGAAGCCGACTTTATTTCATATGAATGTAGCCACTCATGCTTTAAAAAAAATCGTTGGCATGCATGTCTTTTTTCCATTCTTCTTACTTTCAGTCCTCCGGTGTCGCTGGGTTTGAGGTGAGGGTCATAAGCAGCGTCCGGCTGGGTCCCGTTTTTTTCCGCCCTGACAGTCCCTGCCTTTCGCGAGCGGCCGGGACCACATACTTGCATGTAAGGCTTACGGCGCCGTCTTAGTGCGTGAGGGGTTTTGGGTGTGTTTCCGGTGTGTCAGCTTCTCTTTCTCTGCTTCTCTTTCCTTGCGCACCGGTGGCAATATTTTTGGACCCATGTCGATGGTTTATGGTGTGTCTGAGAGTTTTGCGTGCGTTCCCATGCAAATCTGGGGATGGCCACACGCACCACGTATCACCAGTGCCCTAGTGTTTCAGGGGAACTTACGCACCTCCATCCATGGGGTCCCGCTCCCCTCCCCCCTTTCAAGTGTCCAGAGCGTCAGCCCTATAACTTTGGTGCCACCACACCCGATTCAGAAAACCCACGAGGAGGGAAGTCTGTTGCTCGTAGCGCGGTTCTGGTCTTTGCCTTCTTCCTGATTCCTTCCTGAGGCTCGAGATTCCTTCTTTTATTATTTCCCTTCTGTTTGAAGAACTTCCTCTAGCCGTTCTTTAAGGCTACGTCTGCTAATATTCCTTTCGTTTTCCTCCATCAGAGGATGTCTTGATTTCCCCGTCATTCCTGAAGGTGCTTCCGCCAGGTCGAAGGCTGCCAGTTCGCAGCTCTGTTTCCTTCAGCACCCTTGCAGGCCGCGCTCCCAGGCCCGGGCTGATCCAGAGCAGGCCAGGCGCTGCTGAGGGCGCCGAAGGCCCGGGGGCCTGGTGCCGCTCGGTGGGAGTGGACCTCTGGCTCGCGGGGGCAGAGAGCACCCCCTGGGCCCATGCATCGGTGGGGGGGCCTTCCCTTGGCTCTGGGTGTCTCTGGATGAGTAAGGGGAGCCCTTGCCTGGCCACTTCTTGTCGGGGGACCCCCAGTCCATCCCCCAGCTGGTTCTGTCTGGCAGGCCTGGTGTTTTGTGAGCCTCTCTTAGCAGAGAGGGGCAGGAAGAGACGCTTTGACACCATCTTTTCCAGACCTGAAGTCCCCAATTATGTGACTGAGTGACTGAGTGTCTGTTTGAAGGAAAGCAGTGAACACAGGGCCCTGCGAAAAGCAGGGTAAGTGCCTCACTCTGGAGCCGTGAGGTCTGGGCTGGACGACAGGGCCAGCCAGCTCCCATGACAGCCCCTCAGCCTAACAGCCCCACAGCCAGGGTGGTCAGGAGCGCGGTCGGGAGCGGCTGCCCCGGCCACCCCCCTTCCCACGGCGTCCACAGGGCCCACCGTGCATCTACCCTCCACTGAAAGGCATGGGCCGGGGGACCGACAGCCAACCGCTGCCCAGCTACGGGATGCCGTGAGACGGGGAGAGAGGAGAAGCCCCAGCGGAGACGCCTAGAAAACAGACCCCACGGTGGGACCGCTGCCACCCCCGCTGCCAGTCACCCCTGCGACTGGAGGGGTTTGTAGGGATGGATGTGCCAGCCCTTCGGAGTGGCCTCCTGAGACAAAAGGTCCTCCTTCTCTGCCCCAGACAACCATTCCCTGCTGCCCTGGGGCCGAGCCTGGTGACTGGGCAGCAAGTGGGGGCGGGGGCCGCACACATCCAGAGGGCTCTGTGGACATCCTGGGCCGCTGTCTTCCAGGCCATAGGCTGGAGGCCTAGGAAATTAGGAGCTCTGCGTGCTTCTCTGTTCCAGAGGAGAGGGCTGCTATCTTTCCGAATCCGTCAGGCCCCCCCCCCTCCTCTCCCCACCACTGATCCCTGTGTAAGCCCTTCTGTGGGGCAGCCGGGGAGGCTCACAGGGCAACTTTTGGGGGATGAGGGCAAGAAGAAAGGGAGACTGCAAGAGGCCCATTCTTTTCCTTTCTATTCCATCTATTTCCATAGAAAGTGCCTTTCTGCAGCTGCTCTGTGCTGCCAGGAAGGCGGGAGTGGGATGGGGGGCGCACAGGGGAGTCGGACCCGCTCAGCCCTTGAAGAGCTCCGCTGGCCCAGGACGAGGTGGGCCCGGCTTCTGGTCCTGCCCCAGGCAGCGGCTGCAGAAGGCTGGAAGGTTTCAGATGCTCGCCCAGGTCTCAGCACAGGGCCAGCCTCTCTCTGTCGGCACCTTCCCTGGGCCAGGAGGGCTGGTCCCACCCCCAGGCCTGTCAGCTGCCCCCTCCGGCATCTTTCCTGCTGGGGCCTGTCTGTGGCTCCCCAGGCAGAGGCCGTGTTCCCGCCCCAGGCCTCTGGCATTGTCGGAGGCTCTGCTCTGCTCCCCTTCCTTCAACATGGGCGGCCTTCCCCGCCAGGCACCCACCGTTCCACGGAAGCCTGTAATTTCCAAGGGCTGAGTCACCGCTGGCTGGCTAGACGGGTCAGCATGCCGCCGGCCCAGGGCACTGAAGTGAGCTACCCGGGCCTGTGCCCTGAGGTTAGGTGCCCAGGGACCGATTTCCAGGAAGCCTTGCCTGTGAATAAGTCTTAAAATGCAAAGGGCAAGGCGGAGAGTAACCACACCTTGATTCCCTCACCCCACCCATGTCAGGAGCCTCTGGGCTCCCTCTGACTAGGTTCCAGCATGTCCAACGGGCTCTCCCTGACGTTCTGGGGTTTTGGAGGAAGCCTGCACATTACAGAGAGGGTGCTGGACATACCCATGCAGAATAGTCCAGCAGAGGGCTACAGGAGAGCCAGAGAGAGGTGTGCTGCCTGGCATGGAGTTTAGGCTAACCCACTGAGCAGCTGTGTGACCTTGAACAGGTGGCTTCACCTCTCTGTGCTTACACTCCTCATCTGTGGATGGGACTGTGATGGGGCTTCAGTGAGTCAGTGCAGGGAAAGCACACGGGGCAGGCTGGAGAGGATGCTAGAATCTGGAAGTGGGGTTGGCGGGGGGCAAGGTTTCGGACCAGAGGTGGGGAGCGGGACGGGGAGGAGTGTGGACGGGAGCTTTGAATGGGGTGTGACACTGAAGTTTTGGTTTAGGTCAGTCTGGTTATTTTATTTTATTTTTTAAAGATTTTATTTATTTATTTGACAGAGAGAGACAGCCAGCGAGAGAGGGAACACAAGCAGGGGGAGTGGGAGAGGAAGAAGCAGGCTCCCAGCGGAAGAGCCTGACGTCGGGCTCGATCCCAGGACTCCAGGATCACGCCCTGAGCCGAAGGCAGACGCTTAATGACTGAGCCATCCAGGCGCCCCTAGGCTGGTTATTTTAATATGTGACAGTGAGAGCAGAAGAGCAAGGACGAGGTGGTTCTCAGGGCTGAGGATGAATGAGGTTGGTGAAACGCCTGACTTGTTAACGAGGGGAGGGTGGCGGGGGTGCCAGAGGGGGACAAAGATGACCCACTGAGCTTGGCCCCTGCAGGGAGCTGATTACTCTCCCCAGGGCAGGAACTCCAGCCTGCAGAGGAGGCCGCCATCCCTCCGGTGCCCTCCCTCTCCCACGTCCCCGTCCCCATCCCCCCCACCCCATCCTCTCCTGCCCCCACCAGCTCCCATCCCACCACCTCCATCCCCTCCCCTCCTCTGTCTCTACCTCCACATCTGTACCACCGCTGCCCTGTTTCATTTCCTGCACCAGCCCCCGTTCACCACCCCAGCTGTTTCCTGACCTTGCCGTGCTGCTCCCTGAAAGGCACCCGTCCAAACCATCTCCTCACTGGAAAAGTCAGAGCAGCCCCAGCGCCTGCCCCGGCCACACCCGGCATCCTGGAAAAAGGCCCTCAGCTCCTCTTTGCCCCGCTGGGGGCTCCTGACCCGAGGTGGGGGGTGCACTGTTGATGAGTAACTGGTTGCGATGCCAGGCGGGAGGGTGTCCCCCAGAAGGCGCACCTTTCCCTGGGAGCCAGGCCCAGTGCTGGGTCCTTTCTCAGTTCTTGAGGCCACCTTGCTGGGCAGGATTGCCATCCCATTGGACGGATGAAGCACGGAGACGCGGAGACGTCAGCAGCCCCTCTGAGCTCCCGGGTCCCCTGTGCAGAGGCCCGGACGGGGGCTGTCCTTCACTTGCACTCAGCCTCTGTCCCCGAGCAACCACAGCCCCCCGAGCGATCGGCACCCCGAAGCCGGCGGTCGAGCCACGGGCAGAAATTGGCCATCCCGGGTCTGGGGCGTTATTGCGCTAACCTGCACATCGCATCTGAGTGCTGCGGGAGCTGAACCTCAGCCCACACACGCGGGAGGCCCAGAGCAAGCCCACTGCCTCAGTGTCTTCAGAGCTGTCCCCAAGCCCCCAACTTGCTTTCGCCGGAAATCCCTGTCATTCGGGATTCCTGCCTTCCCCCCCCCCTCGCTGTAACCCGCCACGGTGGGTTGGGCCGAGGTCCCAGGCCTCACACGTAGGCCCCTGGTCACGGCTGTGCCTTGGTCCCGCCAAGATGCCCACTATGGCAACCTCGGGGTCCTTTCTGACGCTTGGCTCTGCATCTGAGCCTCACTGGGGCACGGGGATCCCCAAGGACCCCAGGCCACCTTCCCAGGGTACCCTACAGCTGTTCCCTCCAGGTGTGTCAGGCCAGCCCCTGCTGACCTCCCACCGACCTCCATCCTCTTGGCTGCCCGTGGGGTGTCCTGTTTCTCCCTCACTCTCTCTCAAGGCACCCCTCCCTGTTGCACTCCCACCCCCCACCGTGCAGCCAGCAGAACTCTTCTTTTTTTTTTAAAAGATTTTATTTATTTATTCGACAGAGATAGAGACAGCCAGCGAGAGAGGGAACACAAGCAGGGGGAGTGGGAGAGGAAGAAGCAGGCTCATAGCGGAGGAGCCTGATATGGAGCCCGATCCCACAACGCCGGGATCACGCCCTGAGCTGAAGGCAGACGCTTAACCGCTGTGCCACCCAGGCGCCCCAGCAGAACTCTTCTTGACGGGCAGGAGGGAGCACCTTCTTCCATCAGCTTCTGTTTGACGCCCTGCCCCCAACCCCTGACACCTTAGGATCGGGGTTTGGGGAACTACAGGGAGAAACTGTAAATTAAGGTCCTACACTATCTTCCCCACGCAGGGGCCCTTCAGCAGCCCTGGTGGTCTCTGGGGGCTGTTGGAATGTTCCCTCTTGGGGGGTGGTAAGGTGATTTAGTCCAGTTACAGGATTGCCCAGATTGGTCCCTCTGGGGCCCTTCAGCCTCTGGTGTGTTTGGTGTTTGCCCAGGTGCTGGAAGAGGTCCCCCGGGGCCGGGAGGGGATGCACGGGGTAAACTTGGGAGTGGAGGGAAAGCAGATCTCAGCTCCTTTACCGTTAAATGGGCATTTATGGAAATGAACTGCCACCGAGAGGACAGCCTGCACAAGCATCTCTTTCTTTTTTTTTTTTTTTTAAGATTTTATTTATTCATGTGACAGAGAGACAGCCATAGAGAGAGGGAGCACAGCAGGGAAGTGGGAGAGGAAGAAGCAGGCTCCCAGCGGAGGAGCCCGATGTGGGACTCTATCCCAGAACGCCGGGATCACGCCTTGAGCCGAAGGCAGACGCTTAACGACTGAGCCACCCAGGTGCCACACGAGCATCTCTTTCTATCCAGAAGGAGCATCCCGCCCCGTGCACGGTCCTGACCCGCCGTCGGCGAGTTTGCAGGACATCCTGGGAGCCGCGGCAGCTGGTGCAAGATGAGGACGGGGCTACCAGCTCCGAGTGCTCACCGGGTGGACAGTGAATCGGGGTCTTTTTTTTTTTATTGTGGTAAAATACACATAACACAAAATTTACCGCCTTAACCGCTTCCCAGCGTCCCGTTACGGGGCAGCGACACTGTGGTGTAGCCCTCACCACCGTCCGTCTCCGAGCCCTTCCATCTTGCAAAACTGCGACTGTCCCGAAGGAAATCCTCACCCCCCAGCCCCTGGCCCCCACCGCCCCACTGTCTCAAGGAATCCAACTGCTCTAGGGACTTCAGTCTTGCGGGGTCTGTCCTTGTGGTCCTTTTAAAGGTGGGCTTCCTGTGTGAGGTTCCCAAGTCCATCTTCCCGACTCTTCACTCACCTGCTCAGAGCCAGGAAGGACCCTGGTTCCCGGGCCCCAGACCAGAGCCTGCCAGGATCACTGAATTGCACAGGTAGGACTTGGGAAGAGGGTGTATTTCGGGGCCCCTGAATGAACACAGGAAGGATGATTTACTTTGGGGCACCTGGGGGGCTCAGTTGATGAAGCGTCTGACTCTTGATTTTGGCTCAGGTCCTGATCTCAGGGTCATGGGATCAAGCCCTGCATGGGGCTCAGCGCTCAGTAGGGAGCCTGCTTGAGATTCTCTCTCCCTCTGCCCCTCCCCCCACATGCTCTTTCTCTAAAATAAATAAATAAATCTTAAAAACAGATGAAATATTTCAAGCATCAGAAAAATGGAGAGCTGTACAACAAACACCTGTCGACACTGCCCAGCGCGAGCAAAGGTGAGCATCCCGCCATGTGTGATTCCGACCCCCCTTCCCTCTCTCCCAGTAGACGCTAACAACACAATGTTACACATAAAATTGAAAGCCCCTCTGTACCCCCGGGACCCCATTCTTCCTCCTTCCCCAGAGCTAACTGCTGTCCTAATGTCTTTGTATTTATAATTTTATACTTTCTTTTTTACTTGTGTAAATATCTGTAAGCAACATCTAGAATTGTGTGCGCTAACTTTCCTGTTCACATCATTCTATGTAACTGGCTTATTTGGACTTTCCTCTGCCATTCGATTTTATGGTTTTATTTACCACGTCTCCCTGTCTCCTCTTCCTCTCTTCTGTTGGACTGAGAAGGGTTTCCTCATTCTTTTACTTTTTCTTTTTTTTTTTAAGATTTTCTTTAAAAAAAAAAAGATTTTATTTATTCATTTGACAGAGAGAGAGCACAAGCAGGGGGAGCAGCAGGCAGAGGGAGAGGGAGAAGCAGGCTCCCCAGGGATCCCAGGACCTGAGCAGAAGGCAGACGCTTCACTGACTGAGCCACCCAGGCGCCCCTGCGTTCACCCTGGTTTCTTGCAGCCTCTCTTCCCCCCTGGCCTGACCTTCCTTTTTGCTTAAGTTCACCCTTTGGTACATTTTCAGGGATGGTTTGTGGGAAGGGAGCTCTTTCTTAGACTTTGCGTGTTGGGAATGTGCTTTGTTCTCCTGTTGAGCAAGAACTCAGCTGGCTCCACAATTGTAGGATGGCAGCTGGGTTCCTTCAGCCTTGGACGGGTTGCTCCAGACTACGAGAAACCTGCTCAATTCTCCTTTCTCTGTGGATGATCTTTTTGTCTCTGATAGCATTTCACACTGGACGCTGCGTCCGCGGCTATGCCACAAGTTTGCCGTGAAGTCTCTGATTACGAACGGGTGTTCATCTCTCACAGCACGTCTCTGTTTTAGTTTTTGAGAGTTTTCAGAAGTTATGTCTTAGAACATTATTTTTTGTATCATTGCTTCTCTTCTCTTCTTCTGAAGCCCCTGTGAGATACATTCTGGAACTCCTTGATCCGTGCTCTGTGTTTCTTACCTGTAACCTCTTGTTCTTATCTGCTTCATTTGTTTATTTCTGGGCCACATTCTCGGTGGTATCTGCCAACTACCTTGTTCCTCAGCGTGTCCAACAACATGTATTCTGTCTGTCGAGCTTTAGTTTCAATAACCATCCTTCTCACTTCCGGGGTCGCCAGCTGATTCCTTATCATGACTGTGTGATTTTGTTTCATTTAAGCTGGTTTTGCTTTCATACTTTTTTATTTTCTTTGATGTTTCTTTGATGTTCCTAAACTCTTTTATTTGAAAATCATTTTCAGGGGCATCTGGGTGGCTCAGCTGGTTAAGCATCTGACTCTTGCTTTCGGCTCAGGTCATGATTTCGGGGCCTCAGCGTGGAGCCTGCTTGGGATTCTCTCTCTCCCTCTCCCTCTCCCTGTGCCGCCCCCGCCACATGTGCTCACTATCAATCAACAAATAAATAAGATGTATGAAGATCATTTTCAGACTCCACTATTATTTCCACTTCCCCGGGACTGACTTCACATCTGCTCCGTTGATCTTCCTGATTGTCTTTATCGGCTTTAGCTTTGCCCATGTTTTGGGGATCCGGTTTGTAGGTTCGGTGTTTCTTTCTCTCTCTGTTGAGTTGATGTTTCTGCCTCTCCAATCTCTTCCCCCGTGCAGAACGATGAAGCTGTTTGTTGTTGGCTCGGAGTGGCCACCTCCTGGAGGGGTGTTGGGTACCCAGCTGCTGCGTCCCTGGGTGTCATGGCTCAGAAACTACGGTTGCTCCCTTACACTTCTCCAGGCACATGGCTGGGAGCCCTGCCCCAGGCCCCGCATGGCACAGCCCCAGCCCCCGTCTCCTTTCAGTGTCTGTTACATGGACATGGGGATCTTAGGTTTTCTTCCAACTATGACTTTTATGTTTCTCTTTTTATAGTTTATCTGCCTTTGCTATATGAGATGACTTGGAAAATGAACTTAAAGTGCCATCTATTTTTTTAAGCTTTAAATATTTCCTTTTATTGTAAATCCATTAAAGGTAGAAAACCAGTGTAAATTTTCAGTTTCCTGGAATGTAATGGGATTGAAGGTTAACTTTAAAAAATGAAACCGCATCAAGCTGACCCAAATGTGAGCTCAGCTACACAGTTTTTTCCTCCACAGCGGCGGGCTCTGCCAGCTTCGTGCAGGCCACGGGTAATAAATTTGTGTGCCCCTTTCAAAGCTGGAGGCAATAATATCTCCTTGCAAGACAAATGGGGTAAGCTTCTCTCTGTTGGAAGTCTCTGCTAATTGAACTTAATTTTTTTAGAAACTATTTTATTGAATTACAGCATGACATGGCAAAGGGCACACATCCTAAGTGAGCCACGTGATGAGTGTCTGCACGTGGATGGACCAGGGTGGCCTCCATCCAATCTTGAGCAAGCCTGTGGCCTTGGGAAGGTCATGCTCTCCATTCCATGGGTAAGGAAATGAAAGAGCAGAGAGGGTAAGTGCTTTTTCCAAGGTTCCCAGCTAGGAAGAGACAGAACAGGGAGGGCACAGCCAGGCCCCAGGGTCCCACATTCGGGGACAGCTCTGAGAGGCTGACGCCACCGCGCCAGTGACGGGGTTGGGGGCAGGGAGCATTTGCACAGGAAAGGAAAATTTCAGAAGAAAGACCAGTCCTTTGAACATCTTAGACTTTTACAAAAGAGAAAAAAAGCGAACAAAAACAAGAAACCCACCTCTTTGCATTGTTCTCATTTGTCTCATTTTTCTTCTGAGTGGAAGCCTGGTGTCTGGGCACCCCGACTTGGAGGGGGGGTCAAAGCTCCTCTCCAGGACTGCCAGCCTGGGTCCGGGGGCTGAGGCCAGAGTTTCCAGATTTAGCAAGTAAAAATATAGGATGCACAGTTACATGCTAATTTCAGGTAAACAATAATTTTTTTAAAGTATACCTTCATGTCTTAAATACTACGTGGGACATCGTTATACTACAAAAATTATTTGCTGCTTACCTGGAAGTTCAAGTCTCACCGGGCATTCTGTGTTCAGGCCTGCAACTTCGCCGAGGGATGTTTGCAGAGCATGGGGCTGAGCGGAGTGTGGCCAGAGCGCCAAAGAGTGCCCCCCCCACCCGCTCGGTGACCCGCGGCACCTGCAGCCGCAGCCCCTGGCAGGCCCTGTATTTATTTATGCTTTTAATGAAAGCAAATCCAGCCTCACCGACTCTGGAGAACTGTAACATGATGACTCTTGTGAGAAGTGGACACACCTGGCTTTTCCCAGCCTGCCGGCCCCACGGGCCGCTTCACACGCCGCCGTCGGATGTTCACGGAGCCCCTCTGCACACGGCACTGAGGGAGGGAGGGCCGCCCCTGCCCCCACTCACTCACCGTCCACCTGGGGGTGTGGGAGCGCCACTGTTCTACCCCAGCCCCACAACAGCCCAGGGAGGTGCTGTTCTCGCCATGGGACAGGTGAGGAAACTGAGGCACAGAGATTTAGGATCGTGCAGAAGCTCACGAGGCTGATATGTAGCAGCGCTGGGATGGCCACCTGGGGTCTCCCTCCACCAGACGGCTGGTTTGAGCCCAGGGGGCACTTTGGAAAGCTCCACCGCCAGGCCTCCTGAGCGAACAGGACTGGTGCGGGGCCTGGTGGGAGCTCTGAAAGCTGCCGGTGGGCAGAGGTGATCTGGCTTCTCCCTGCAGCAAAGGTCAGGGGAAGCCACCGCACCCCCACCCCCTGCACAGGAGGGGGAGGGGGAGGGGGGAGGAGGAGGAGGAACAACTTGGGGTCCCCAGGCTGCAGGGCATGCTGGGGGCATGGGGGGGCATGAGCGGAAGTGCAGAGCTGGGATGTGCTCCTGGGTCAATAGAGGGCTGAGCTCCAAATGGGGGCTTGCCTCGGGCTTTCCTATCCACGATGCTGGGGATACCCCTTCCCCTGAGCCAAAAGCACAGGTGCGATGTCCGCGAGGATGCCAGTCCCTTTCCCGCCTCAGCCCAGGGCCTGGCGGTTTTCCCATCAGAAAGCTCCTCCTGGCTCCTCCTCCTGGAGGGCATTGGAGGGGAGAGGAGCGGGCAAGGCCAGCAGGAAGTGACAAGGGCAAAGGGGAGCAGGCCAGGGTCAAGGCACCTTCATTTGCAGCTGATGTTGGAGCCTGGCGGACTTGCCTGGCTGTCCGATGGGCGCCCCGCCCCGCCCCCACCGAGCTACAAGCATCCTTTCCCAGAGGATGTCTCACGGAAACGCAAGTCACTTGTCACCAAAGAGTCCTGGTTTTCTAAGCTGGGGAAAGTGTTGTGTACTCTAACTCTTGTGGGAGCCTCCCAGCATCTACGAGCACGTTAAAGGCTCTGAGAAGTCCCACAGCAAAATGCTGCCCAGTTAGTTTTGTTTGATGTAAGTGTGGTCACTTTGTGATCTCAGAGCCCTTCTCCGTATAACGAGGAACCCTGAGATCATCGTGGAACGTGTCCTGGAGACAGACAGTGGCTGCAGAGGGACTGTGGCTGCTCCCCGGTGTCCCGAGAATGTTTCCCGAGAGAGGTGTGGGGAGTGGAAGTGTCACTGGGATCCGCGGTGCTCAGGGTAATCTTCCAGAAGGGCCGCCTCCCTCAGAGCGCCTTCTCTGAGGAAGCGCTCGGCCTGAGTCCAGGACGGATCTCTCCTCGCCGACGCTCAGCCACTGTTTGAGGCCCGACCTGGAAGAACGGCAGATTCGGACTCAGGACTTTGTGGCCTCGGGAGCAGCTGGGCTTCGTGGGGAGGGAGATCCTAGCGTGCTGGCACTGGGTGACCTCGGACTCCGTGTCCCGTAGTCTGTAGAATGGGCTCACGGGAAAACCACCCACTGAAGCGAAGGTTAAAGTCACTCTGAAAGTCGGCGGTCCGGACTGCCCAACGGTGGAGAAAACCTTGCTTGAGGTCCTGATAACGATGAGTTTGATTGTACAAGAACCCAACATCGGACAAAGAGCCTGGGAAAGTATACCAGCATCGACCTCAAAGACAGGTGTCTACGCACGGAGATAAGACTGACCACTGATGCGAGCCTGTCCGAGGACAGCAACATACGTTTATCATGGAAAACACAGAAAAATACAAAGAAGAAACCAATTCACCCATAATCCCATGACAGGTGGGCACTGCTGTTAGCTTCCGGAATAGCATTTCCTATATTTTAATATTTTTCTTTTACTATATGCGTCATGTTTGTTTTCCAGACAAGATCTCTGTGTACATACGGCCCTTGCAGCCTTCTTTTTGTTTTTTAAATAAAGTCTGTGCCCCATGAGGGACTCGAACTTACAACCCTGAGATCAAGAGTCACACACGCCACTGCACCGACTGAGCCCAGCCCACATCCTTCATTTCTCAAAAAAATTTACTGAGGTGAAAATCACATAAAATAAAATAAACATTTAAGGCGAGCAAATCGGTGGCATTTAATGCATTCCCGGTGTGCAACCAGCACCCCATCTAATTCCAGAACTTTTCCGGAGTCTTCCTTTGGCACCAGCCGAAGCTGGGCGTACTCTTCCACCAAAGAAAGGGGCTGTTCCTTTTTGTTAATGGTGTTACTGAACACTGGCTTTAGTTCCCTGCACTGCTGGCAGGCTGCCGAGAAGGTCCAGGGCACACCTGTTGTCCGTGTGTCTGTCTGTTCCCCTGCCGCCGCCCAGCAGACTCTGGGAGGGATCC
This sequence comes from Ailuropoda melanoleuca, assembly GCF_002007445.2. NCBI lineage: Eukaryota > Metazoa > Chordata > Mammalia > Carnivora > Ursidae > Ailuropoda > Ailuropoda melanoleuca. The sequence goes on from NC_048230.1 coordinate 41,280,340, forward strand.
TGACAGCAAGACCCACCTCTGATGGCCAACGCAGATGCCACCGCCCAGCCAATGGCCCCCCCGTGGATGCTTGGAAGCCTCCCCCACACGACACATCGCGCCTGCAGCTCAGCCTGTCCTCTGTCCCTCCTTCGTCTCTCTGAGCCATTCCTGATGCAGCCAATCCCCAGGCCCAGGTGACTTTACTCTGCGGCTCCTTTCTGATGCTCTGCAATTTCTCTCTTTGCATCTCACCCCCGCCCCCCACCATCATCCTGGCCTGGAACACTGCCTTAGGCTCCCCCTGGACTCTGGCCCCCTGTCGCTTGCAGTCCATCTAGAGCTGCGGTTTCAGAGTGCCAGTCTGCTCATGCCAGCCCCACTCCTTCCTCTTGGAACCTTTCCATGACCTCCCATTTTTTTTAGGACAAAGGTCTGATGTGCCTGTAAGGCCTGCTTCCTCCACCATCTCTCCAGCTTCTCTGGGCTCAAGCCTCCTGCATCCTCCTCCGGTTCCTTGCAGGGGCCACATTTCCTGCCACCACAGGGCCTTTGCACAGGCTGTTCTCGGCCTGTCGTCTCCTTCCCTTCCATTTCTCCTGGCTAATCCTTGCTCATCTTTCTGACCTCAGCCGAGTCTCCCCCTCCTACAAGAAGCCCTCCCTGACCCCAGAGCAGATGTGAAGCTCTTAGTGTATACTCTGATTGCACCTTCTACGCTGGTTTGGTTAATGTCTGTTTTCCCAACCCAACTAGAAGCATTAGAGGGAAGGGGCCGTAATGAGTAATCAAGAAATATATGTTGAATCAGCCCATGGACAACAATGTAATTAAGAGGACAAAGCTCCCGACACATATTTGCTAAAGTGCTTTCTGGACAGGCGGGAACAGTGTACACGCCCACATTGCCTATGTGGGTGTCAGAGTAGCCACACCTTTACCGTAAATTCTGCCCACGCAGCAAGGCCTCTGTCATCTGACAAGTTCGAGCTCAGGGACGGCACAAGCTGGAGAACAGTCAGCAGCGGACATGCTGAGCCCAGCGGAAGAAGCGAAGATAGTCACACACCAGTGCGACCAGGCTCTGCTCGGGACAGAGGACAGGAGCAATCCCCCTGGAGCCGAGTCTGACCCCTCGGGCCTGGGAACATGGGTGGGATGCCCAGGGAAAGGACTAGCAAGACGTTGACAGAAGACAGAGAAGAAAAGGGGAGCAGAGGCGGCAGAGCTCAGAAGCGGAGGCACGGGTGGCGGCTGGAGCTGAGGCCTCAGGCTGCAGATGACGCGGGAGGCACAGCGTGGGCAGCACGCGAAGGCTCCCCTCGCTGACACCTGGGCTGGGAAGACCCAGAGCCCAGGACTGCCGACCGGATCGCCACCGGTGCCTCCCTGGGCCAGGCTGCGTCTCCGATGGTCCCAAAGACGTCTGCCTCCCAGTGTTCGGGGCGGCCACCTCCGTGATCCGATCGCGAGATCACGGTTTCTGCCTTTCCAGCGGACTGTCTTCCCTTGATGGACATGTTGCCATGTGGGGAGTCCCACATGTCAGGAAGCTCGGTTCGACCCGGCGGGAAACTGAGGCCTTCAGTCTAAGAGCCTCCAAGGACCTAAATTCTGACAACCACATGGACTTGTATGTGGTCCTTCCCTGTTGGACCTTCAGAGGAACCCCCACCCCAGCCGCCCCTTAACGACCAGCTACGTGAGACCCTCTACGGCCCAGAGCCCAGCCAAGCCACGCACATATTCCTGACCCACAGAAGCCACGGGATGTTAAACCCGTGTCATTTTAAGCCACTACGTTTGTGACAATTTGTTATGCAGTTAACCAATACACTCCCGTGTGCCTTGGCTTCCTCATCACACAGAAGTCTGGAGTGGCTCAAGTGGAAGGGTTACAGTTAAACAAGCCCTCCCACATTCAAAGGGAGGGGACACGGGGAGGAACACCAAGGTCACAGCGTGGAAGGGGGACGGAGCCAGTGCCGTGGCCGTTTTGGGAAATACGCTCAGACACAGCCCATCCTTGGGCCACAGCCACTCACAGGCTCGCACAAGCAAAGTACACTCACCCACCCCTGCGACCCCTGCCGTCTGCCCACGTGCCCTGGGCCCAGGCTCCAGGTGCTGGATCCGCCTAGTCATTGAGGCTACCTGGTGTAGATGGGACTCCGGGGGAGGGCGCCTCCAGTCCTACGCCCCCTGCCTGGGGCTGTTCTCTGAGTCATGCTTCCTCTTTCGTAAGAAAACAGAGTTTGCAACTGAATAGCTTTCTCAGCGCGCTTCCTCCCTTTAAAAGGCTGAGAGCCCAGAAGCCTCCTTTTCATGTTGCCGGATCTTTATTCCGTCTGGTCCAAACCCAATTCCTTTAACTTTTAAAAAGATGCGTAGACTTTGTGTGTGAAGAGTCGTTTTAGGGTTAGAGGGAAGGGGAGCAGAAGGCACAGAGCGCTCCCATGGACCCCACCCCGCCCCCGGCATCCCCTCTTCCTCACATCTCGCGTCAGAGTGCACCTGTGTCACAACGGATGCGCCGATATCGATACGTGATTGTTAACTGAAGTCCACAGTTCCCATTAGGGCTCACTCTCGGTGCCCACGCCAGGGGTTTGGACAAATTCGCAATGACAAGGATCAGCCACGGCGGTAGCCCACACAACCCTAAAAATCCCCTGTGCTCCACCTGTCCGTCCCTCCCTCCCTCCTGTCTACCCCACGGCAGCCCCTGATTACTGTCGCCATAGTTCGGCCTCTTCCAGAATGTCCTTTGGCTGGAATCATACTGTGTGGAGCCTTTTCAGATGGCTGCCTTCACCCAGCACCACAGAACTTCTTGACATAAGCCCATCTCTGCCTCGTGTGAGGATGGGAGAAGCCCCTGGAAGGCCACCCCTTTAACAGAGAGGGTCTGCAAGGCAAGACCCTTGGAGTGCCTGTCTGTCCGAAACAGCTCACGAAGCACCTTTACGTTTTTCCCTGAGGTCTTTCAAGGATCTCACAGTCACAGTCTGGACTCTTTGTTCTCAGGCCCTTTCTTACTTTGAGAACCCTTTGCTGGCTGCAGAGACGGTTCTGGCTTTTCCCATTTCCTCCCAATTCCACTTGAAACTCAGATTTAGTTCATCTTTCTCCTTTTTCATTTTATGATAGGCAGAGACTTCTGGCTCTGCCAGGAAAGCCCCTTAGGTAGACGTCAGGTTTGGTCTGTTTTCTAGGCCACGGCAGGCACCAGCTTTGCTAAGCTTTCTGCCACGGCTTGGTGAAGGCTTCCTGTCCCCAGGGGCAATAGCATGCTTTTTTTTTTTTTTAAGATTTTATTTATGTATTTGAGAGAGAGAGAGAGCACACCCGAGTGAGAGGGGGAGAGGCAGAGGGAGAAGCAGGCTTCCGCTGAGCAGGGAGCCTGATGTAGGACTTGATCTCAGGACCTTGGGATCATGATCTGAGCCAAAGGCAGATGCTTCACCAACAGAGCCACCCAGGCACCCCCAATAGCACTTTCTTTACTCCCCGCCCCGGGGTCTCGCCAACCTCCTGCAAGGCTCTCAGGCTTCTGCCCACTGCCCACTCCCAGCCAGTGCTGCACGTCTCAGGGTTTAGTGACAGAAACAAGTGAGGCACTTAACGGACTTTGTTTTTCTTTCTTTTATTTTTTATGGGGGAGGGGCAGAGGGAAAGGGAGAATCTTAAGTGGGTTCCCGCCTGACACGGGGCTTGATCTCAAGACCCTGAGATCATGACCTGAGCCGAAATCAAGAGTCGGTGGCTTAATCAACTTAGCCCCCAGGTGCCTCTGTACGTTGCTTTCTAATCCATCCGTTTGCCTCGCAAGCTACATGTGATACTGTCATTACATTCACAGGAGCAGAAACCGAGACTCAGGGACGTCCTATGGCTTGTCACAAGCCACACAACAAGTGAGGGAGCTGAGTGTTGGAAAGGATTTTTAAAAGGTGGCCAGCACAGGGGCCTGGGGACATTTGGTGAAGAAGCAACACAGCAGTATATGGGTCGGGAACCGTTCAAGGTGTCATTTAAGAAGATCTTGAGCCATGAGACAGTCTGGCACCTTCTATTAAGGCTGGTGATTTTGTGGTACGCTTTATCAGAGAGCTGTCCGTATAAGGAATGAAAATAAAAGTTTTGTGCGTAGACAATTAACCTTCATGCATCTCGAAAGTCACGCACCTGTACGGAACACCTCACCGCCCACCTTCCCTGCCTCCCTCTCGTCCTCCCTCCAGAGTCACGAGAATGCTAGATGCCCAATGTCACCACAGCACAGGTGTTCCCGGCTCCCGGGTGCGCGGGTATGTGTGGATTATGACCCACAGGCAGAAAGGTGAGCGTCGAGCGAGCGGCCGACCAACCGAGAACATCCCGCGGTCCCCCGCGACTCCAGGGTCCATCTGCTGGAGCATGACCAGCACCGGGGGTCTCTGACCTGAGCGGGATAAAGGAACAAAGCCAACAGCTCGACAGGCTCTTGAGAGGTAGTTGGGCTCTGGGAACCGGAGGCCTCGGTGTCAGGGCTGTACCGTGCATACTGGCACAATCCGAGCAAAGCTTGACCAGAGTGGAATTTGCACACGTGGCAATTAGGGGTGTTGTACTAGTGCAAGTGACAACTGCGGGTGTGTGTACGGTGTGCGGCCGTCGGAGAATCTACCGACAGCTGCTCGCGATTCATCTATAGTCCCAGGCCTAGGGCTGCTCCCCTCCTTCACACCCCTGCCCTGCCTCGGCCTCCCATCCCTAGATAAGGAGCAGGAGGCTGGCCGGGGCAGAGTCCAGTGTCTCCTCTGGTCCAGCTGACTCTAACTAGGGGTTGGGGAAGGTCACCTGGCCGGACAAGACTTCTTAAGAAGAGGAGCAGGTGGCAAGGACTCAGCCACCGAGCCACACATACCTCAGTTCTCATTGACACGAGTTTCCCACTCTGGCAGGAAATAAAAATGCTTCTTGGACCCCCATGGAAAGTGAAGGAGGAGAGGGAAAGAGAGCGTTGGTGAAGCTAAGCCTACTTTCTCCTGTGCTGTTTGGGACGGCGGCCAGGAGCAGGCAGCATTGAGCCCTCGCTGAGAAGCTGCGTGGAGCTCCTCCCCCACTGCCGTCTTCACCTGGGGGCCTGGGCGGGCAAATCTGGCAGGGCTGGCCGGGTGCGTGCGTCTCTGAGTGCTCGTGATACATCGTGCCTCAGGCTTCGCCACTCCCTTCCCTCTGCCTGGAACAGCCTGCCTCCCCCAACCTTGGCTACCTGGCAGATTCCTACTCATTCTTTAAAACCTTGCTTTGGCACCACCTTAATAAAACTCTGGCATCACCCTCTAGACAAAATGCATCACTTTCTCCTCTGTACGTTAAAAAAAGTTTTATTACGGAAAATTTCCTTAAGGATACAAAAGCAGAGAGAATTCTGAACTTTTGCCGGGGAACGCACACTCTCATCACTGCCTGTATTACGCTGGCCGGAAAGTCCGTGCGTGTGCTCTTCAGAGCCCCGCACAGTACTTGGCACATAGCGGATAAATGTTTCTCAGATGGAACAGAAATGAGCTGAAACAACGCCCCCATTTTACAGATGCGGAAACCGAGCCTCCCCCACCCCCGCTCATCAGAGGAGTCGAGGCCCTCTGTTCTTTTGACTACTAGACAGGTAGACAGGTACCCGGTCCACCCAGTCCTGCCCTGGGCAACTAAGCGGGAGTCGGGCTCCGCCCCTCCCCCCCCCGGGGGCTGGCCCGCTATGCCACCGCCTCCCGCCGTGGCCCGCGCGCGCGGCCGCTCCCCGCGCTCCCTCCTCCCCCCTCCCCC